>NC_138780.1:20226152-20361152 GCF_965119305.1 Pelophylax lessonae
TCCCCCCTGTCGTCGTCGTCGTCGTCGTCCTCCTCCTCCTCCTCCTCCTCCTCCTCCTCCTCCTCCTCCTCCTTTCCCCCCTGTCGTCGTCGTCGTCGTCCTCCTCCTCCTCCTCCTCCTCCTCCTCCTCCTCCTCCTCCTCCTCCTCCTCCTCCTCCTCCTCCTCCTCCTCCTCCTCCTCCTCCTCCTCCTCCTCCTCCTCCTCCTCCTCCTCCTCCTCCTTTCCCCCCTGTCGTCCTCCTCCTCCTCCTCCTCCTCCTTTCCCCCCTGTCGTCCTCCTCCTCCTTTCCCCCCTGTCGTCCTCCTCCTCTGGCAGCAATTTAAAAAAATGTAAGTAAATCAAATGAGATGACACAAAGCTGTGATCATAACGGGATTACACTGTATCATCCCATTTCACCTGGTGACTTTTCCAGTGCCCTGCCTGTGCTTTTTCCAGTTTTGTGCATGGAAAATTGAGACCGACCATGGCGTCCAAAAAGCTCTTTTAGACGAACTGGAAAACAGCGACAGCGCAACTTGAGTTAATTGAAGAGCTTAGCGTTCGTGGGAAAATTCATCATCGGGTACGGAAAGTGAGGACAGTGACGATTCTGATGTCTTTCTGGCATATCACTCCATTGGAAATTCTGAAGAATCATTTTGATATTCTTCACAAATTCCACAAGCGATGTGCCAGAAAAAGACCTCCGAATCATCGCTGTCGGCACTTTCCATACCTGATGACGAATTTTCCCACCAATCGCTATCACTCAGTTCTTCAAGTAACAGTTTTGCTCTCGCTGTTTTCCAGTTCGTCTGAAAGCGTTTTTGGGCAAAAGTATTTTGCCTTTTTAGTGAATAAACTCCTGTGAGTTCAGGGTCACCCCCCCCCCCCCCCCCCCACACACACACGCACGGATGTCAGATTGGAGCCAGCGCCTGTGTCTCCATTGATGTAAATGGGACTGTATACATTTGGATGTACAGAAAATCTGTGCATCCCATGCGGGACAAAAAAGACCCTCATGTGTATGCTTAAGCCCCGGAAGATTTTACCCCCTTCCTGACCAGGGCCTATTTTGCGATTCGGCACTGCGTGACTTTAACGGACAATTGCGCTGTCGTGCGACGCTGTACACAAATGAATTTTACGTCCTTTTTTTTTCCCCACAAACAGAGCTTTCTTTTGGTGATATTTGATCACCTGTGCGATCACGCGCTATAAACAAAAAAAGAACGTAAATTTTGCAAAAATAGCAATATTTTTCCCTCTTTTTTTTTTATATGAAATTCCCCCCAAAAAAATTTAAAAATCAAATTTTTTTTAACATTTTCGGCCAATTTGTTTTATGCTACCTATGTTTGGTAAAAAAAATCGCAAAAAGCGTATTTTGATTGGTTTGCGCAAAAGTTATTGCGTTTACTAACTAAGGGAAAGATTTTTGTCATTTTTGTTGTTTTTTTTTTTAACGCGTAATGGCGGCGATCTGCGTTTTTTTTGCGACATTGGGGCGGACAGATCGGACCCTTGACTGACATTTTTGACACTTTTGGGGGTACCAGTGACATTACTACAGTAATCAGTGCTATACATATGCACTGTTACTGCAAAAATACACTGGTAGTGAAGGGGTTAACTTTATTTGAGAGGGAGGGGCTGTGTGTGTGTCCCTAGGGGCGTGATTCTGTGGCTTCAGCTGTATGCAGAGTGATCAACGGATCTACATAGTAGATCCATATGATCCTCTCTCATACAGAGGGGAGAATGACAGGTGGCTTGTTTACACAAGCTGCCTGACTTTCTCCCTCTCCCCCGCCGATCGCAGAGTGACCGGCGGACATCGGGTCCGCCGGTCACACGCGCGGGGGGGTCCGTGACCACGCGCGCTCGCTCCCTAGACCCTCACAAGCTAGTGACGTAGCCCTACGTCACTTTGCCTGTGAGGGGCTGACTGCCGACGGTGGGCAAGTGGTTAATGTATTGCTGTAAAGGAAGATCATTTGACAAATCTATCCAGTCACATGACCAGAACTTACCCTATTAAGAGTATGAGAATCATTTCTGTTTAATGCAAGCAATAAATCTTATTGTGATCCTTTCTTCTTTTTCAGCGAATAAAACGTTATCAGTTTTTATATACCAAGAACGTGAAATCACTGGATGATAAGATAAAAGCATCAGAGGGGCAGCATGAGCCTATAATCGGTAAGGGGGGGGGGGGGGGGTCAGACTGCAATTGCCTTACAATAGACCTGTAAACTGCTGTTAATAAAATGTATTCTGTAGTCGGGAATTTTACAATATACACTGAAACCGACCGCCTGCGATGCAACATACTGGTACATTGTATGTTTAGGATGTGTGCGCCCCCTGCTGTGATTGTACAGTCAGCACTTCCCAGGCAATGATTCAGGACTGGGACCTGCTAATTGACAGGGAACAATGAAGAGGGAACAATCTGTTTCTTCTCCCTCCAAAAGCCCCTGTCCAGGTCTGTCACTGTGGTATTTGATCACCACCACTGTTTTTATTTTTTAACCACTTTCTGCTACCTATGTTTGGTGAAAAAAAATCACAATAAGCGTATTTTGATTGGTTTGCGCAAAAGTTATTGCATTTACTAACTAAGGGAAAGATTTCTGTCTTCTTTTTTTTTTTTTTTTTTTTTTTTTTTTTATGCGTAATGGCGGCGATCTGCTTTTTTTTCTTTAAAGCGGAGTTCCACCCTGGATTTTTTTTTTTTTAATACCCCCGGGACAGTCAGGGCTAGTGCATTCCACAATGGCTAGCCTCTGATCTGTCCCGGGTTGCACTTACCTTGCAAACGTCTTGTCCAGTGCTGCCATCTCAGATGTGGGCAGCTTGAAGCCAGCAAGATCCCCTTCGGTGTCTTCTTCCACCTTCTTTGGTCCCACGATGCTCTGCGCCGGCCCCGACGTCACTTCCGAGTCGCGCGCGTCATCCCTCTACAGCTTCTGGGCATGCCCAGAAGCTGTTTAGAAGGGGATGACGCGCGCGACCCGGAACTGACGTCGGGGGGCCGGTGCAGGCGCAATGATTCCTGGGAGCGATGACATTCATCTCCCAGGAATCATTGCAGAGCCAGGAAGTGACGACGGGCCGAGGAAGGAGGAAGTAAGGTAAGTATATTTTCTTCGCTACGAGGTAAGTAAAAAAAAAAAAAATATGCGATTATCCATTTCTTTTTCAGGTGACCCGGAGCGAGAAGATGGAGGTAAGTATAAAAATAGGGTGGAACTCCACTTTAATTTTTTTTTTCTCGTTACTGCAGTGGACAGATCGGACCCTTGACTGAGATTTTTGACACTTTTGGGGTACCAGTGACATTACTACAGTAATCAGTGCTATACATGTGCACTGTTACTGTAAAATGACACTGGCAGTGAATGGGGTTAACTTTTTTTTGAGGGAGGGGTTTAGTGTCCCTAGGGGCGTGATTCTAACTGTGATTGGCTGTGGCATGAGGTGTATGAACAGTGATCAACGGTCCTACATAGTAGAACCATATGATCACCATTCATACATGGGGAAGAATGACAGGCGGCTTTGTTTACATTAGCCGCCTGCCTTTATCCCTCTCCACCCGACGATCGCGAGTGACCAGCGGACATCGGGTCCCTAGACCCTCACAGGCTCTGCCTGTGAGGGGCTGACTGCTGTTGCTAATGTGAACTGTTGGTTCACATTATTCATGAGATGTTTAGAACTCTTTATGGTATATATTAGGGATAGACTGATTATCGGTAAGGCCGATATGTACTTTGCTCGATATATCGGTATTGGCCCCGGAACTGGCCGATATTTTTGTTGACGTCATTCTGCCGCCTCCCTCACCTTGGACAGCCTCGTCTGGAGTCAGGACTTGTCTTGCGGGAGTGTATTGCAGCCATACACCCACCCACAACATCCCTGTGCCAGCCAGCCATTAAGGGTTAAACAAAAGTTAACATGTTCAGTACCAGATTTGTGTCAAAAATTGTCTTATTTTTCACAACTTTAAATGTACAAAATTTCGGCCAATACATTGTGACCAAAATATTGGTATCGGCCCTAAAAAAAAAAAAAAACATATCGGTCTATCCCTAGTGTATATGTGTGTATGTATATATGTGTGTGTATGTGTGTGTATGTATGTATATATGTATATGTATATGTATATGTATATGTATATATATATATATATGTGTATGTATGTTTACTGCATGAAATATTTATGACTAGCGCGGCTGACTACTAATTACAATTTTTTTTTTTTTTTTTTAAACTAACAACCAAGCTTTATTTAATAAAACGGATACTAAATTTACACATAAATACGACTAGAACCCCACTCTCCTCTATAGCACAATTGGATGAAAACAGACTGTCTGTCTCTTTCCATCCGATGCCATCTGATCCGATCCACGGGATGGATAGAAAATAGAACCACCATCCGTCTGCTTTTGGCGGACAGGATCAGATGGCGGCAGATTACTGCTTCATAGAGGAGAATCAAGGGTCTGATCAGGTCTGCCTGAAAAACTGACAGGCGGACCTGATCAGACAGCCCGTGTGAAAGGGGCCTTCGGCTGTGGCATGGCGATGAGGAAAAAAAATTATATATATATATATATATATATATATATATATATATATATATATATATATATATATATATATATATATATAATATATTTATTTTTTTAATAATTGGAAAAAATATATTTATTTTTTTAATTGGAAAAAATATATATATTTTTTTTAATAATTGGAAAAAATATATATATTTTTTTTAATAATTGGAAAAAATATATATATATTTTTTAATAATTGGAAAAAATATATATATTTTTTTTAATAATTGGAAAAAATATATATATTTTTTTTAATAATTGGAAAAAATATATATATTTTTTTTAATAATTGGAAAAAATATATATATTTTTTTTAATAATTGGAAAAAAAAGAGAAGAAAATATTATTTAGTTTTTACATTAAAAAATTAAATTAATAATAAATAACCACACTCCCTGTCAAAGGTAACTAACTGGACGAGGAGATGGTAATGCATTGTGAACAAACAGTGAAAACAGTAATTACAACAGTCATTACTCCCGGCCACCACAAGAGGGCGCCAGTTCCCCATTGGAAGCCTCATCTCAAGTAGGCCGAAAAGCCGGGGCCTCAATTTTTGGACGGCCCGGAAGTCCGTGCACTCCGTGCGCGGAAGTCCGTACAAAAATGACAGGACACCCTCTGCAGGGCACCCCAGGCGCCAGGTCGCTAATTCTAGTCGCAAATGTGACCTGGCGCCCGGGTTTTGGCGAGGCCTGCTCTATGGTATAAATACACTGGTGTTTGTGTTGTGTGTGTGTGTGTGTTTTTTTTTTTTTTTGTTTTTTTTTAACTACTAATAGCCCTGATCAGCGACTCATAACAGGATTGAGATACTGCGGTCAATCTGACACCAACTGATGCTAGGGGGGGGAAAAGAATAACTGCCTGTGACCTCACCAGTGACACTAATTCAGTGATAACACTTTACACTTTCACTGTACTAATGACACTGGTTGGGAAGGTGGTGGAAGATGGGTTAACATCTAGCCCAGTGATGGGGAACCTTGGCACCCCAGATGTTTTGGAACTACATTTCCCATGATGCTTGTGCGCTCTGCAGTGTAGTGGAGCATCATGGGAAATATAGTTCTGAAACATCTGGGGTGCCAAGGTTCACCATCACTGATCTAGGGGTTAAAAGTGTGCTGCTGATTCTCATCCCTGCTTTGGGATGGATTGCTCCCTCCTGTACAGATCTCTTACCAACAGATCTCTGGGCTGTGATTGCACAGTCCTGTCATAGCCCACCAGTGAATCATTGACTGGGATTTGCTGATGGGCTCCCTTTGTGTACAATCACAGCGGGGGGTGTGCACATGCGCACGCCCTAAACCTGGAAGTAGGCAGCGACATATGGGTACGTCGCTTTTCCTACAGCCTCCACTCACCCGCAGTACATTGTGGGCGGGTGGTCAACAAGTAGTTAATTAGTAATATTAATGGCTGTTTTACTTTTTTTTTTCTCTCCATTCCTGCAGGCCTTGAATACATCTACCAGTATGCCGCGGATAAAAGAGGGGTAATACCATACGTATGCACGCTGTGTGACTCCGTTTATAAGCTCGACACCATTTTCTATCATATTGTCGGGATTAAGCACAGGTGTTTGTATTTGGTAAGTACCTATGTATCTTCACACAGCCTAAACTCAATCACGGAACTCCAATTATAAATTAAAATGGAAAGTATGGTTGGTTTGTGTCGAAATAATTTTCATAAACTGATGTTTTGATTTTAAAAATCTTGGAAATGCATAAAAATTCTAAAGCACTTTGGGCTTTCTATAGTGACAACAGAGCAAAAGCGGTCTGCTTTTAGACTGGCTCTGTATGATTGAGGGGGCCTCTGTATGATTGAGGGGGCCTCTGTATGATTGATTGAGGGGGCCTCTGTATGATTGATTGAGGGGGCCTCTGTATGATTGATTGAGGGGGCCTCTGTATGATTGATTGAGGGGGCCTCTGTATGATTGATTGAGGGGGCCTCTGTATGATTGAGGGGGGCCTCTGTATGATTGATTTGAGGGGGCCTCTGTATGATTGATTTGAGGGGGGCCTCTGTATGATTGATTTGAGGGGGGCCTCTGTATGATTGAGGGGGGCCTCTGTATGATTGATTTGAGGGGGCCTCTGTATGATTGATTTGAGGGGGCCTCTGTATGATTGATTTGAGGGGGCCTCTGTATGAATGATTTGAGGGGGCCTCTGTATGAATGAGATGGACGGAGTCTGTAACCCTTTTGGGCTTCCTATAGTGATAACAGAGCAAATGCCTTTAGACGGGCTCTGTATGATTGCGGTGGACGGGGGTCTGTAACCCTTTTTGCTCCCAGGTCCGTATGTTGTATGGACCGAAAAGCAGGAGGGGGGGGGGGGTGGTTTACAAACATTCCCAGTGTCTACTGCCGCCGGGATTGTGTGTAATCCTTGAGAAGCAGACTCCTGCCTGGTAGGTAGAAACATTAGGGCGGCTGCGCTGCCACTCGATGCTTCTGCACACCCCCAGTAACGGCGCCCACGCTTTAATAGCCTTTACAGGTTACCACTTTTATAGAGAAGGTCTGGTGCTAGAATTACTGCCCATTATCTGACGTTGGCCAAGATGGCTCACAGGTGTGGGACGATCATTTCTTGCATGTGCGGGACCGATGCACACATTTGCCCTGTGTGCTAGGAGGGGGGGGGGGGGTACTTTACATTTTAATTTTTATTATTGCTTTATTTTTAGTGTTGCTTTAAGAGCCAGTTCACACTGGGGCGACTTGTCGGGCGTCCTGGTCGCCTGACGGGTCGCCTGCCATAGATTAGCACAGGACCCGTTCTAATAGGAGTGACACAAGTCGCTCCCACTTAGAAAAAGGGTCCTGTACTACTTTGGGGCGACCTGCATTGACTTCAATGATATGAAGTCGGGTCGCGCCTATGTGAACCGGCTCTAAAAAAAAAAAAAAGTCAGCACTTCTTACTTTCACAAGGAATGTTAACATCCCTTACAGGCAGGGATATGCAAACTGTAGCCCTCCTGATGTTGCAGAACTACGAATCCCATGTGGCATAGCAAGATTCTGACAGCTGCAAGCATGACACCCAGAGGCAGAGCCATGATGGGACTTGTAGTTTTGCAACAACTGGAGGGCCAAAGTTTGCATATCCCTGCTTTACAGCAATGGGCATGTGACAGGTACTCTTTATGGAGAGATAGGGTTTATAAGACAAACCAAATCCCCCCTCTGCCGTTGAAAGAATTCAAAACACCAATATCTGTGTTTTTTGGATACTTACATTTTATTTTTTTTTTTTAAATGGCGCCATTGACCTTCTAGTAAACTGGAAGTGATGTCAGATCATTGCTTCCAGGTTACCATCATGGAACAGCCAATCCCGGCTCTGCTTGGCAGTCTGGCCAGCTGGTGGATGTGCTGGTTGGTCACTTGGGTCTCCCATGGGGATGGAAGAGCCTGAAGGAGCCATGGAAGGCAGCAGAGGGGGGTGGGGGATGTCCCTCCCGCTGCTTGTAATAGAAGTCAAGCGGCTACTTAGCTGCTGCTATTGCTTTTCCGAGAGAGCTGACAAAGGGCAGGAGTCTATTTATCCTAGATGTAAGGGTGTATAGTTGGTTTCTTAAGCGGAACTCCAGCCTTTAACCTCCACTTGCTGCTGCTGCTTCTTCCTCCAGTGGCGGGGGGGGGGGGGGGGGGGCGGACATTCTTTCAGGGCTGAGTGTGCTGCCTCTCCATGGAGGAGGAAACCTGGGACAGTTCCGTGGTGTGGGTAAAAAATAACTTGCCGACTCTTTCTCTTTCTCTCGCTCTCTTTCGCTTTCGAGCTCTCTCTTTCGCGCTCGCTCTCTCTTTCGCGCTCTCTCTCTCTTTCGAGCTCTCGCGCTCTCTCTTTCGAGCTCTCGCGCTCTCTCTTTCGAGCTCTCGCGCTCTCTCTTTCGAGCTCTCGCGCTCTCTCTTTCGAGCTCTCGCTCTCTCTCTTTCGAGCTCTCGCTCTCTCTCTTTCGAGCTCTCGCTCTCTCTCTTTCGAGCTCTCGCTCTCTCTCTTTCGAGCTCTCGCTCTCTCTCTTTCGAGCTCTCGCTCTCTCTTTCGAGCTCTCGCTCGAGCTCTCTCGAGCTCTCGCTCGAGCTCTCGCTCTCTCTCTTTCGAGCTCTCGCTCGAGCTCTCGCTTGAGCTCTCGCTCTCTCTCTTTCGAGCTCTCGCTCGAGCTCTCGCTCTCTCTCTTTCGAGCTCTCGCTCGAGCTCTCGCTCTCTCTCTTTCGAGCTCTCGCTCGAGCTCTCGCTCTCTCTCTTTCGAGCTCTCGCTCGAGCTCTCGCTCTCTCTCTTTCGAGCTCTCGCTCGAGCTCTCGCTCTCTCTCTTTCGCTCGAGCTCTCTCCACAGTTGGGTGTAAGGGGGAGAAAAAAGTTGGGAGTTCTACACAAGTGCATCTAAAACGCAATATTTATCCAGATTTTTGGATAGCGTAGGGAATGGTTAGAACCTTGTCTGTTTTTTTTTTTTTCCCCTGTAGCTTATTTCTGCTTCATTGCATACTGTAAAAATTGCATCTCCTCTCCTGATTGTGCTTCAACAGTTCCCGGCATTATAAATCGATCAAGCACTGTGATTTCTGATAGAGAATAAAAAATCTTAAAACTGTTTTGCTGCATTTCATTTCAGAGTAAGAATTTTCCGGCCATGGGAATCGACCGCCATTTCAAGGTACAAACCGCTTCTGACTTCAGAAAACTCTTGAATGCTGTTGAGATCGTTGAGAAAAGCCATGGAAGGAAAAAGATAAATGTAAGTTTTCAGACGTTTTAAGGAAACCGGAGTTCTGTAAATGTGTAAGATACAATTGCTAGTATAGGCCAGTCCGTGTCTGCAATCCAGGGTGGCTGCTACTAAAAGGTCTTTATTATGGTCACGAAAAAAAAAAACACCATAACCAGTTTTCGGTGTGCTAATTCACTGCCATTTTTGTTTTATTCTTTTTAGGTTTCCAACAGCTTTTTTAATCCAAAGAAAAACGGTGGCATGACTTATGATTCAGAGTCTGGAGGCGAATGTAAGTCCATTTTGCTGCACAATTTCAGTGAAATTGTATAAAAGAAATCCGCGCTATATATGTATGTATATGTGTGTGTGTGTGTGTGTGTGTGTGTGTGTGTGTGTGTGTATATAATATGGGGGGGAAGAAGAAATCGGGACTTTATATGAGGAAACAACATGGTAGGGTCATATTCCTCCATCCCTATGCATATATGAAAAATAAAAAGGGGAAGCTGGGACTTTAAATGAAACAATGGCGGCTTTTTATTATATATATATATATATATATATATATATATATATATTATAGCGCTGACAGTTTACGCAGCACTTTACAACTTGTACAACAAATACAATACACTTTAATACAGTAGGAATCAAAGGGCCCCGCTCGTTAGAGCTTACAATCTAAGAGGGACGGTCAAGGCATACAAGAGGTAATAACTGTGGGGGATGGGCTGATGGAGAAAATAAAAGTACAGGTGTTAGGTGGTTGCCAGATAGGTTTCTATGAAGAGATGAGTTTTCAGGGATTGTTTTGAAAGTAGAAAAAGTAGGAGATAGTCGGACAGATGGGGGTAGAGCATTCCAGAGGATGGGAGAAGCTCCGGAGAAGTCCTGGAGGAGAGCATGGGAAGTGGTTACAAGGGAGCTAGAGAGCAGGAGGTCCTGGGAGGAATGAAGAGAACGAGTTGGTTGGTATTTTGAGAGCAGATTAGTGATGTAGCTGGGCACCAAGTTATGAATGGCTTTGTAAGTTATGGTTAGTAACTTGAAATTGAATTAGTTGGTTGAGTGGCAGCCAATGGAGGGATTGGCAAAGAGGGGTAGCAGACACCGAGCGGTTTGTAAGGTGGATGAGCCTGGCAGCAGCATTCATGATGGACTGAAGGGGGGGGGATAGTCTTTTTAGAGGTAAGCCAATGAGAATGGAGTTGCAGTAATCGAGACAAGAGATGACCAGGGAGTGTATTAGAAGCTTTGTGGTATCATTGGTTAGGAAGTGGCGTATCTTGGAGATGTTGCGGAGGTTGAGGCGGCAAGCTTTGGACAGTGACTGGATGTGTGGCTGAAAGGATAGTTCAGAGTCCAGGATTATACCTGAGCCTTTAAGCACACTCGGGATTACCCCCGAATCTTACCCACCTTCCCTGCAATCCTCCTACCGCTGTCCTCCCACTCTGTGCTCGGCCGATGTCAGCACTTGCCTTCTGGTTCCCTTTCCTGCAAGTGTTGCAACGCTGGAACCGGCGGCAAATTCAAAAGTGTAAATACACCAAATGACGATAGAAAGCTGTGATCCTAACGGATTACACTGTATCATCCCATTTCACCACAGGATTTCACCTGGTGACTTTTCCAGTGCCCTGCCTGTGCTTTTCCAGTTCTTTGTGCCTGGAAAATAGAGAACGACCATGGAGTCCAAAAAGCGTTTTTTTGCGCAAAATCGCTTTTAAGCGAACTGGAAGACAGTGAAATGGATTTACTTTAAGAACTGAGTGACCAAAAAAAAACTGAGTGACCAATTCATGGGGAAATTCGTCATCGGGTACGGAAGTGACGACAGCAATGATTCTGATGTCTTTCTGGCACATCGCTTGTGGAATTTGGGAAGGATATCAAATGATTCTTCAGAATTTCCAACGGAGCGATGTGCCAGACATCATAATCGTCCCTTTCCGTACCTGATGAAGAACTGAGCGATAGTGATTCGTGGGAAAATTCATCAAGTAACTCAGTTTCGCTGTTTTCCAGTTCATCTAAAAGCGCTTTTGCGCAAAAACGTTTTTTGGATGCGTCTATTTTCCAGGCACAAAGAACTGGAAAAGCACAGGCAGGGCACTGGAAAAGTCACAAGGTGAAATGGGATGATACAGTGTAATTCGTTAGGATCACAGCTTTGTCTCATGTCATTTGATGTATTTACATTTTTGAAATTGCCGCCGGTTCCTCCCCCCCCCCCCCCCTGCGTCGCAACGCTCGCAGGGAAGGTAAGCGGAAGACAGGTGTCTGCATCGGCCGAGCACACAGCGGGTAGAGTGTGAGGATGCCTGCAGGACGGTGGGGTTTGAAGGGAAGCGGAAGACAGGTGCCGGCATCGGCCGAGCACACAGCGGGGAGAGTGGGAGGATGCCTGCAGGACGGCGGGGTTTGAAGGGAAGCGGAAGACAGGTGCCGGCATCGGCCGAGCATACAGCGGGGAGAGTGTGAGGATGCCTGCAGGACGGCGGGGTTTGAAGGGAAGCGGAAGACAGGTGCCGGCATCGGCCGAGCACACAGCGGGGAGAGTGTGAGGATGCCTGCAGGACGGTGGGGGATCGCAGGGAAGGGAAGCGGAAGACAGGTGTCGGCATCGGCCGAGCACACAGCGGGGAGAGTGTGAGGATGCCTGCAGGACGGCGGGGATTGAAGGGAAACGGAAGACAGGTGCCGGCATCGGCCGAGCACACAGCGGGGAGAGTGTGAGGATGCCTGCAGGACGGTGGGGGATCGCAGGGAAGGGAACCGGAAGGCAGGCGCCGGCATCGGCGGAGCACATAACGGAAGGACGGTGGGAGATCGCAGGGGGAAGGTGAGTTTTTGTTCAAATATAAAACCGATTTCCATGCAAAACAATGCACTGCTTTTAGCACAGAAATCCGGACCTAATCAGACCGCCAGGGAGGTTAATAGTAGGGCTTCATGTAGTGAAATTTTAATGTGCCACTCCCTTTTTCTGTACGATTTAAAATAATCTCTTTGCACAATTCCTAGGTCTCTCATCGAGTGAGGACGAGGACAAGGACAATCCAGATTTAGACCCTACCGACCCTTTTCATGCTGATGAATGGGCAACATCAGGAGGTGGTGGTGATGACCAGAAAGGCAACCTACCATTTCAGCATGACCATAATGTTGATAGAGGTGGTCCAGCATTTCAGTATGATGACCGCAGTGATCTGAGCCGCCCACGGAGGAACCAGGGTGATTTTGGTTTTCAATCTGGAGGTCACAGTGACCGTGATATCCGTGAAGGTCCTGATAGCAGGAGATTCACTGATAGGGCAGATTTTCCTGGTGATCGTAATCCCAGCTATGAAATGCACAGAAGTAAGATGGCATTTGAATACGATGACCTAAAAGGTGGCCCCAGGCATACCGACAGCCAATTAAGGAAAAATGACCGTGACTTTGGTTTTCAGCATGATCAGAGCACACTACCACTGGGTAATCCTCGTGGTGACTTTGGCATGCGTTCTGTTGGACCGTTACATGATGACCGAAATCTCCAATCACAGATGCATAGAGGGAAAGCATTTGAGTACGATGGCAGACAAGAGCCGCCATTAGAAGGTGGTCCCTGGCGTACTGACAGACCACTAAGGAACAACGATCGTGACTTGGCTCTTCCGCGAGATCAAAGCATGGGTGACCCTGGTATGCCGTATTTGGGACAATTGCGTCCACAAGTAGATCGGGATGGCTTTAAGGGTCAAAATAGAACATCGAACCATCCTCCAAATTTTCCTGGTGACCGCGATCTGGGTGCTCGAACACACAGGGATGATAGGGCAGAGTTTCAGTATGATGACAGACCAAGTCTAATGTCAAAAGGTGGTCCCAGGCATACCGACCAAGAATGGGACAACAAACGTGACTTTGCGTTTCGCCCTGATCAAAGCATGCGATCACTGGATAACCCCCGTGGTGACTTTGACATTCCATCTATGGGGTCGCTACGTCAACAAGGCTATAAAGGTCAAAATAAGACCCCCGGCCTGCTTCCAATTTTTCCTGGTGACCCTAACCCTAGCTTTCAGATGCGCAAAGATGAGATGGCCTTCCAGCGCGATGACAGGCGAGCACCAATATTACAAGGTGGCCCCAGAGATTCTGATAACCAAATCAGGAACAGTGACCGTGACTTTGCTTCTCAGCGAGATCAAGGCAAACGATTACCGGGTGATCCCCTTCGTGACCCTAGTATGCCATCTATTAGACCGTTGCTTCCACAAGTAGATGATTTTGGGAGCCAAGGCAGGGCAAAGGACCATCCTCCAGGTTTTCGTGCTGACCACAGTTTCAGCACTCCAATGCACAGAGATAGAATAGGGCCCGGGTTTGATGACAGACCAGGACCTTTGGTACAAGGTGGCCCCAGGCATACTGACAGAGTAAGAAACGATGGCCAGGACTTTGCTTTTCGGCGTGATCAACTGGGCGATATGTCCTCTATGGGACCATCACATCGCGATGACCTAAAGGGGCAAAATAGGACACAAAGCAATCCTCTGGGTTTTTCTGGAGACCGCAACTCCCGATTGCACAGAGATGAGATGGCATTTCCATATGATGACAATAGAGCACCAACCTTACAAGGTGACGTGGGTTTTAGGCAGGATCAAAGCAAGCGATCACTGGGTAGTAATCGTGGTGATTTTGACTTGCCATCTATGGGACCATTAGATCGTGAAGACTTTAAGGGTCAAAAGAGGACACTGGGCCATTCTCCAGGATTCCCTGGTAACCGTGATCTCCAGTCCCAAAGGCCCCGTGATGGGACCTCCATTCAGTATAACGATGGACGAAAAGCAATGCCACAAGATTCTGCTTTTCAGCTCGACTTTCAGAGGGAAGAGAAATCCAAGAAGCTTCGAGAAGGGATGTTGCAGTGCAATGTTATAACATTTCAAGGTATTTTATCCATCATATCTGAATGCCTTTACAGAAAACCTTACACCACTGAACATTTTACTATATAGATCTAAAGGGGATATCCCAGGGATTCCTAAACTACGGCCCTGCAGCTGTTACAGAACTACACATCCCATGAGGCATTGTAAAACTGACATTCACATACATGGCTAGGCATGATGAGAATTGTAGTTCCTGAACTGGAGTGCCGTAGTTTGGAAATCCCTGCGATATCCCAAATTTCTCCATAGTCCCCTCAGTTCCTCTTTGTTCACTGGAACACATCACACTTCAGGGACACTAGAAAACACAGCAAGACTACCTTGATGTTTGGTTCGATTCAGGCTGGGTTCACACTATTGCGACTTGGATGTGGGTTTCCCTGCATCCAATTCCCATGTCAGGAGATTGTGACTGGCTCTCTATGGAGCTGGTTTACATATCTCCGGAGCAGCTCGGGTGCGGATTGTACTGTGCGTCTTCTGGTCTGTTTCAGGTCCGAGTACAGTCAAAAAATTCGGACTGAAATCGGACCTGAAGCAGTGAACAGGGATGCACGGGACCCCTGCTGTGAGCCGTTCTGCGGCAGTGCGAACCCAGCCTTAAAGTGGAGATCCACCCATTTTAAGATGTACGTAATCCCCCTTTAAAAATTTACCAATGGAGACTTTTTATTTATTTTTTTTTTTTTTTATTCATCCGCACTTCCTGATCTGGCCGCCTATAGGCTATTGCATCACTCGGCGATTCGCAAGGGGCCCTTGGGAATCACCTAGTGACGAAATCTCGCATTATTACACCGTCGCCAGCTGTACTCTGATGTATTGCATTGAGTCCCGCTTCCTCTCGGTGAGCTCTACGGGATGTATTGCTTTGAGTCCGTGCTCCGCCCCGCCTCCTCTCAGTGAGCTCTACGGGATGTATTTAAGTCTGCCTCCGCCCTGCCTCCTCTCAGTGAGCTCTATAGGATGTATTGCTTTGTGTCCGTTCTCCGCCCCGCCTCCTCTCAGTGAGCTCTACGGGATGTATTGCTTTGTCTGCCTCCGCCCTGCCTCCTCTCAGTGAGCTCTACGGGATATATTGCTTTGAGTCTACCTCCGCCCTGCCTCCTCTCAGTGAGCTCTACAGGATGTATGGCTTTGTGTCCGTGCACCGCCCTGCCTCCTCTCAGTGAGCGCGGACTGTAGAGCTCAGAGAGGGGGCGGGGCGGAGCACACTCAATGCAATACATCCGAGTACAGCTGGTGCCGGTGTAATAATGCGAGATTTCGTAACTAGGCGATTCGCAAGGGCTGCTGGAATGGGACCCGGAAGTGAGGATCAATAAAGAAGATAAAGGGTATTTCCTTGCAAAAAAATAAAAAATATATAGTTTCCATTGGTAAAAGTGTTTGTTTTTAAAAGGGTATTACGTACATCTAAACTTATTAAAATGGGTGGAACTCCACTTTAAGCTGGCCACACTCAAGCCGAAATATCAGGCAAACTCATTTTCGAAAAACAAAAAATCGGCCGTGAGAGTAGACGATCGTGCCATCATGTAATGACCGAATTTTGAATGATAAATCGCTCGATGGACATAAATTAATCCGTTTTTTTTTCGTTCAGTTTGTCACATATGCCTGGTGCAAACGGGTCGGCCGAAAAACACCTTAACCTTTTAATTTATCGTTCGGTCGGCAGATTTTCAAAACTGTTCCTTCGATTTTTTTCGGCTCTGAAAAGTTAAACGATTTTCTATTTGTTAACTGGACGAAAAACGACCGATCTGACCAAATTACAGATTTTCGAACGATCTATCAGCTAGTGTATGGCCAGATTGACTAAAGCTTTCTTTTGGTGGTATTTGATCACCTCTGCGGTTTCTCGTTTTTGCGCTATAAACAAAGAAAAATAAAAAGCTTCAATCTTGAAATAACACCAATATTTTCTACTTTCTGCTATAAAGCATGCCCAATAAAAAAATTTGAAAAATCAATTTTTATCTATTTTTGGTAAAAAGAAATCCCAAAAAGTGTTTAGTTTGCTTAAGACCCCCATTCAGACTGGGGCGAGACACGACTTGGTGGGGCGACCTGTGAAGTTGCGGTGCACCGTGACCTCGGCGCGAATTTCACGGACTTCCTATAATGGAAGTCAATGCAGGTTGCCTCCAGTTCGCCCCAAAGTAGTACAGGACCCTTTTTCTAAGTCGGAGTGACTTGCGTCGCTCCTATTAGAACGGGTCCTGTACTACTCAATGGCGAGCGACCGACCGCGACTTGTCAGGCGACCAAATTATAAACTACGGGATATATTTATGGACTTTTTTTTTTTTTTTTTTTTTTTTATCGGGACTGCGACATTGCAGAGGACAAATCTGACACGAAGTGACACTTTTTGGGGACCAGTGACATTAATACAGTGATCAGTGCTAAATATGCACTGTATAAATGACACTGGCAGTGAAGGGGTTAACACGGGGTGATCCAAGGGGTTAAATGTGTTCCCTAGATGTGCTTGCTGTGTGGGGGGGGGGGGGTGGATTGAACAGAGGCAGAGATTAGCTGAATCTCACGATCTTTCCCTGCCTCTGTCAGGAGAGCCGTCTTGATGTTTACATACCAGACGACTCTCCTGTCAGTTTTGCCGAAGATCATAGGAGGCCGGCGGCGATCGTGCCCTCTCTTCCCACGGTCTGCCTCCCACTGTGTCCAATCACAGCGGGAGCGTGGCTCCGCCGCCAAAACCGCGTGCACCTAATCATGTAGATCTATGTGATTATGCCGAGCCACCCTGCCGCAGTAAATCGCACACAATTTTTTTTTTATTATGCAAAAATTATTTCGAGTACCAGTAAAAATAAAGCAAAAAAAATATATAGATAGATTAGATAGATAGATAGATAGATTAGATAGATAGATAGATAGATAGATATACTATTTGTGTGTGTGCAAAAAATATCATATTTTTATATATTATATAATTATTTTATTTAATTAATATAATTATATTATAAAAAATTATATATATATACACACACACACACACACACACACACACACACACACACACACACTATAATATTGATATACTATTTGTGTGTGCAAAAAATATCATATTTTTATATATATATATATATATATATATATATATATATATATATATATATATATATATATATATATATATATATATATATATATATATATAAATTTTTTTATAATTATATTAATTAAATAAAATAATTATATAATATATAAAAATATGATATTTTTTGCACAAATAGTATATCAATATTATATATATATATATATATATATAATATAATTTTTTATTTTTTTTTTTTTTTTCTGGATAGGTAGCGCCAGTACAAATAAAAAAAAAAAAAGTGCGTATATAGAGATATAGTGTGTGCGTGGAGATATAGATATACAGTATGTGTTTTTATATCTATCTCGAATATTAGGATATCTGTCTTAAGTTTCCTAATGAATTGTTTCTGCTTTTTTGTTAACTCAATTGCAGAGCTAAAGGTAGCGCATGCAGCTGGTCTTGACTTGGGCTATGGGTAAGTATGCACTCTGTAACCTCACTGAAGATTGACATAGCGGGTGCATTATTTTATTTTTGTTCCTGCAATGAACACAGAATGGCATTGCCTTCCTAGTAATGCCAGCTCAGAGTTGCAGTCATGCAGATTGTTCCCTTATAGCTAGAGGGCTGGAGTGTCCAGGCTCTCCACCACATTGATCCCAGGCCTTCAGCAGTGAGTAGGGGAACCCCTAAATGGAAAAAAAAAAAAAGCCCGCACTTCTCAATATACCCATCCAGTGCTGTCCTTTGCAGGCATTGGGAAAAGAACAACATGTAACGCGCCTGACCGTTATGTCCATAATTGCGATTTTGATCACTTTGGTGGAGGGTTAAACACTCATACCTGTGTCGCTCCCTCACCAGTTAAAGGAGCGAAACTTTGCTTTGACGACTTCTATTTTACATTGATTTCGGCAGCAGGGAACCACCACCCTGCTCCTGAAGCGGCAGAGAGATTGACACTAATATAGTAGTAGCGAGTGATCTCCTTTCATTCTCTAGCAATCCTGTCACTGGTGAATTCTCACAAGTGTCACTAACCAAAATTGTTACTGCCGCCCCAAGTAAACTGGTAAATGGATCAGTTTGAATCCTCACCCATCCACCTAACATAAAAATAATTCAATGAAAGATTTTTTTGTTAGAAATGAAAGTCAATCCTTAGTGCCCAGTCACATATATTGTGGTGACCGGGGCTGTTTGTGGACTGGAAAAACCCTATTTACTGATATAAGACACACAGAAAACCATTGTTTTTTGTGCCACATTCGTACTGCAATGCAGTCATCTGCTTATTGCACCTGGAACAGAGTGCTGCCCACACACTAAACTGTGGATAAGGGGTGTTGGGTAGGGGTGGGAGCTATGCCTGGTCCTTCTGTACTTGCCCCCTTCCCGCCGACCACCTCCTGGCCCCTTAGGAGTTCTAAATTCTGGGAGGCAGACATTTCAGTCATGTGACCACTGTGATTAGCTGTCAAAGCGGTCACATGATCAGAGAGCTCCCGTTCGCAAATGGGCATTAAGAGCTTTCCTATTTCTGCTAGTAAGAGCCCATTCACACTATCGCGACCCCTAAGTCGCCTCATAAGGGGGCGACTTCTAGCGCGACTTGTGAATTTTTTTTTTACGCGACTTGTATGATAGACTACTTTGAACGACTTTGTATTTGGCCAATCAGAATATGAAAAAAGTGTCCCTGTGAAGTTTCATCTCTGAAGCATGTCTAGAACCAGAAAAAAAGAGCATTTTTCTTATTTTTATTAGAACAGGAATATGGCTTCTCTCCACCTGGCCGTTTTTCTTGGAGGCAGGCATGACTTTTTTTGGATTGTGTCTGGGGGGTCCAAATAGTGTCCGTGAAGTTTCATCTCTATAGCATGTCCAGAACCAGAAAAAAAGAGCATTTTTCTTATTTTTATAAGGACAGGAATATGGCTTCTCTCCACCTGGCCGTTTTTTTCTTGCTGGCATTTATCGGGTATTTTTTTGGAGTCTCTGGAGGCAGGCATGACTTTTTTGGATTTAGTGTCTGGGGGGGTCTAAAAAAGTGTCCCTGTGAAGTTTCATCACTGTAGCATGTCCAGAACCAGAAAAAAAGAGCATTTTTCTTATTTTTATAAGGACAGGAATATGGCTTCTCTCCACCTGGCCGTTTTTTTCTTGCTGGCATTTATCGGGTATTTTTTTGGAGTCTCTGGAGGCAGGCATGACTTTTTTGGATTTAGTGTCTGGGGGGGTCTAAAAAAGTGTCCCTGTGAAGTTTCATCTCTGTAGCATGTCCAGAACCCACACTGCTGTATCAATAATTATAAGAAAAATGCTTTTTTTTTTTTTTTTTGTTCCTGGTTCTGGACATGCTACAGTGATAACTTCACAGGGACACTTTTTAGACCCCCCAGACACTAAATCCAAAAGTCATGCCTACCTCCAAAAATGCCCGATAAATGCCTGCAAAAATAACGGCCAGATGAGAGAGGAGCCATATTCCTGTTCTAATAATAATTATAAGAAAAATGTTTTTTTTTTTTTCCTGGTTCTGGACATGCTACAGTGATGAAACTTCACAGGGACACTTTTTTGACCCCCCCCCCCCCAGACACTAAATCCAAAAAAAGTCATGCCTACCTCCAAAAATGCCCGATAAATGCCTGCAAAAATAACGGCCAGGTGGAGAGGAGCCATGTTCCTGTTCTAATAAAAAATTATAAAGAAAATGCTTTTTTTTTTTTTTTTTTTCTTCAGGACCATTTTTATGGAAAGTCGGATCACAAGTCGCGTCAATTAAGATAAGGAGGCGACTCCCATTGAAGTATATGGGACAAGTCGGATCACTGGTCGTCTCAAAGTAGTACAGGACCCTTTTCTGAAGTCGGAGCGACTTCAGTAGTGCCAATTAAGACGGCACTCATTGATTAACATTGCTTTTGTTATGTCAAGCGACTTGGGGCGACACAAGTCGTGCTAGTGTGAATGGGCTCTTGGTGTCTGGGAGCACACTCTCAGCGCAGAATTGTTTACATTTGGGCCACATATATGCGTACGGCCGGTGGGAACAGATTACTGAATGTAAGCTGACCATACAATGTTAGAATGTAAGCTGAAATCTAGCATTGGGTAGCCATGCTGGCACAACAGTTGATTACTTAGT
The DNA here is from genome assembly GCF_965119305.1 of Pelophylax lessonae. NCBI lineage: Eukaryota > Metazoa > Chordata > Amphibia > Anura > Ranidae > Pelophylax > Pelophylax lessonae. Next base: position 20,246,685 of record NC_138780.1, read on the forward strand.
CATTCTAAAGGAAAGATTATTATTATTTTTTAAGAGGAAGTAAACTCTTCCTTTCTTTTCCCCTGTAAAGTAAATGTATAATGTGCTAGTATGCATTGCATACTAGCACATTATGTGACACCTGCAACAAAGCCTGCGTTGTGCCGGCTGCATCCATCTTTGCTCGTGTTCCTTCCGGGTCTGTTGACTTCAGCTGTATTACTGGCCAGAGCCGTGTGACGTGGAGGTTGCGTGGGAGCCACTGGTCACAGCACAGGGCTCTGAAGAGACGGCACAGGCGGCCGTTTCTTCAGAGCGCATGTGCTGATGACGTCATCAGCTGCATGCAATGTAAATATCTCCTAAACGGTGCAAGTTTAGATATTTACAGTACCTATAGGTAAGTCTTATTAAAGGCTTACCTACAGGTAAGTCATAAAAGGGGGTTTACAACCACTTTAATAAACCCAGTGGTTTTGCACAAAGCAGCCCTGATCATAATCTTCTTTTTGGGTCCCCTGCCGGCGGTTCTGACCACAACCCCCCCCCTTGCTGAGTGCCCCCAATAGCAAGCCTCCTAATATGGGGGCACTGGAGCAGGCTCGCTCCTGTGCTGCTCTGTGAGGCCATTCACACACTGCGCGGTTCAGCCCCGCCCCCTGCTCTCTACTCATTGGCTCACTGGCTGTGATTGACTGTGGCAGGAGCCAATGGCTCCCACTACTGTGTGAGCCAATGAGAGAGAGACCCATGAGAGCAGCTGCTCCCATGCACATCACTGGATCGGGATTGGGCTCAGGTTAATATAAGGGGGGACTGGGGGGGGGGGGGGCAAGCTGCACCCTGAAGAATAGAATGCATGAAGGTAAAAAAAAAAAAGTTGGCTTTAGAATCACTTTAATCAAGTTTGGTTGGAAAATTGTCAGCCGAAGTGTGCCCCAATCGGCTGCAGATGCTATTCGGGTATGACAGCCCACACTAGCGGCTAGCCAAAGACAAATCTCCCATGCCGGGGTGTTGTAAATCTATGCTGTTTGTGTGGATGGGAGAATCTGTTAGATTTCTTTAATTCACTCTGGATCACCCCATGATGAGCTGGCGGTAGTTCTTCTCAAAATGTGAACAGATTCATGGAGAACTAAAGCCCCGTACACACGCAACGATTATCAGCCGACCGATCGTCCGTCTTTTGTCCAGAGTGGTGTTTTGTTGGTTGGAATGTGCCTAGACTGCACACAAATTTTCTCGACCAAAAAAAATTCTACTTCAGAAGTGATGTCATGTGTTGGTTTGCTTTCTTTGTGTTCTTTCTTCTCTGAGCATGCCCAGACTTGCTCATCAGATTTTTCCCTGTCGAAATCTGTACTGACTGCACGAAAATCGTCCGTTGTGTTGACGGGCAACAAAAATTTTATAGCCTGCACACCAGATTTTTTTTATTTTTGGCCGAAAAGTCGGAGTTGGTTGTCGGAAGCATCATACTAACAAGCCGAAAATCGGCAGATCAGACGTTGGACGAAAATTCCCTGCCAATTTTCGACGCGTGTGTACGAGGCTTTAGTCTGTGTATAGCTCCACACCATGTTGAAGGGGAAAACAAGTAGAGCTTTGGGTTGCTCTGCTGGGAGGGTCGAAAGTACTATATCCTTCTGGTGGTTATTACATTAGCCTGTTACTTTGCTCCCTCCAAGTGAATCGCATTACTTTTTGTTTCCTAATTTTGGCTAAAAGACTGTTTAAAAATAATCCTTGTCCAAATATTCTATAGATAATTTTATTTTATTTTTTTCATTTTGTCTCTCTTCTCCTGGCAGCGGAATGGATGAACAGGTCAGTAGCCATTTTATGTCAGTATAAAATGTTAAACTTTTTCTTTCTGCATGGGAAGTATTCATAATTTTTGCTGTTAACTATAAAGTGATGAGTTTGTTGTAAGCCAAATGACCGATGCATGAGAATAAACAATTGAAAAGACAAGAACTCTCTGCTCAAGGTGGTGTGATTGCCTGATGACTCACACCGGTGCATGCCCCGGCTCACCTCCGTGAAAACTTGATAAAGGAATTGGCAGCACTCCAGGTTGAGTCGAAATCCAGATTTATTGACTGGACATCCAAATATGACAATCGTGACAAGGTAGACGCGTTTCACACACTGTGTGCTTAATCATAACCCATAATGATTAAGCACAGTCAGTGTGTGAAATGCATCTACCTTGTCACGATTGTCATATTTGGGATGTCCAGTCAATAAATGAGAATAAACACCTGACAGTGGAAAAGGTTCCACTACCGGTCAATGCCCAGAGCTTGAGCAACCTGCCTGCAGGCCCAGCCATTGTCTTGTAGGAATGGAATATATAAATGAAAAGGGATTAAGGTCAGTGTTTGCTTCATTAAAGTGACCTCGGAGAAGACTAACTTTCCCGTTTTTTTATACTATTCAATATTGCCAAAAAAAACAGTGCTTTCTCGGCGACTAAATATCCTGAGTTATCATTGTGTTTACTTTATAGTATTATACACCTAACTAACCCTAGAAGTTCACCTTTATTAATAATGAACCTCTTTTTGCAGGTAAGTACCTTTTTTACTTGGAGCATGTAAGGCTCGGTTCACATATGTCCGACCACGGTTCTCATGTGCAGCTGGCCTGCAGATATGTGAATTGGCTCCATAGAGAAGGCTGCAGGTTCACATGCCATGTGCATTGGATGCGGTTCAAAAGGCAATTTGCATATATGTGAACCGAGCCTAAAGCTTTGCACCTGCGATCAGCAGATGCCATGCAGGACTCCTGGAATCATGAAGGGGGGGGATACATTTTCTGGAGATCAAGTGGATTATGTTGTGCATTATTTTTTTATTTATTTTTTTTTTTTTTCCTGAAAGTTTGCATTTAACCACTTAAAGCGGAGTTCCAGCCATTTACTCACCTGTCCAACGGTCCAGCGATGCGGCCGCCGGAAGCCTCGATCCTCTCCCTCGGCGCCGGCATCACTGCTGTGGGCACCCGGCTGTTACAGTTTGCGGCTTCACAGCCGGGTACCCACTGCGCATGCGCGAGTCGCGCTGCGCGCCGTGATTGGCCGGCAATCTTCTGGGACCTCTGACGTGTCCCAGAAGATTGCAGGGAGGGAGGGGGAGAGGAGAACTTCCGCTCAGGGCGCCAGCGGCGCTCCGAGCGGAAGTGGGAGCGGGTACCTGTCAAAACTAGGTACCCGCTCCCCCCCCCCCCCAAAAAATGACATGCCAAATGTGGCATGTCGGGGGGTCAGGACTCCCTAAAGCGGAAGTTCCACTTTTGGGTGGAACTCCGCTTTAAGCCCCGGAGGATTTGGCTGCTAAAAGACCAGGGGTTTTTTTTGCGAAATTTTTTTTTTTTTTTCTGCGTGACTTTAACGGACAATTGCACGGTCGTGCGACGCTGTACCTAAACGAATTTGACGTCCTTTTTTTCCCACAAACAGAGCTTTCTTTTGGTGGTATTTGATCACCTGTGCGATTTAATCACGCGCTATAAACAAAAAAGAGCGTAAATTTTGCAAAAATAACAATTATTTTTCACAATTTTTTATATGAAATTCCCCAAAAGAAAAATGTAAAAATCAAAATTTTTTAAAATTTTCGGCCAATTTGTTTTATGCTACATATGTTTGGTAAAAAAAAAATCGCAAAAAGCGTATTTTGATTGGTTTGCGCAAAAGTTATCGCGTTTACTAACAAAGGGAAAGATTTTTGTCATTTTTGGTGGTTTTTTTTAACGTGTAATGGCTGCGATCTGCGGTTTTTTTTTTCTTTTTTTTTTTCGGTACTGCGACATTGCGGCGGACAGATCGGACCCTTGACTGACATTTTTGACACTTTTGGGGGTACCAGTGACATTACTGCAGTAATCAGTGCTATACATATGCACTGTTACTGCAAAAATGACACTGGCAGGGAAGGGGTTAACTTTATTGGACAGGGAGGGTTTAAGTGTGACCTAGGGGCGTGTTTCTAACTGTGCAGGGACATTGCTATTGGTGTAAAAGCAAAGATCCACGGTTCTACATAGTAGAACGGTCAGATCTTCACTTTTACACAGGGAGAACTGACAGGCGGATTGTTTACACAAGCCGCTCTGTCTTTCTCCCTTCACAGGAGCGATCGCAGTGTGACTGGCGGACATCGAGTCCGCCGGTCACACGCACTGACTTGTCTGTGAACGAGCCGCGGCGGGCGCGCGCCCGCCCGCAATTGGCTCGCAAGTCAGTGACGGGCGAGTGACGTACCGATACGTCACTCTGCCTGGCCGGGGCTGACCGCCGCAGTATATAGTCGTGCGGCGGTCGGCAACCGGTTAATAAACGTTTGTGCAAAATTGAAGTGACATAAAAATGTGCAACTATCGGTGTTTCTTTTGTTTTTTTTTTTTTTTTTTTTTTTTTTTTCTCCTAATTCTACAGGACCTCTGCTTTGAGAAAAAATATAATTTTGTGGGGGGGGGGGAGGGGGGTAGTTAATTTTATAATTTGGGGGAAAAATTAAGGTTTTTCAAGTATTCAAAAAATTTTAAAATTTGCTCTAGAGGCAAACGGGTGAAACAAATACAGCTAAAAAAAAAACGTAGGATATATAACCCAAATCTGTACTTCTTCTTTTTTCAGGGTGTGGAGGATGACAGTGACATGGAAGTGCGCAGCATGGTATGTAGTTACCAGAAAATTTCTTTAGAGGGATGTACAGATCCCCCCCCCCCCCCCACTTCCCGTTTTTTGTGTACTCAGGTGCACCTTATTTGTAAGAAGTGTGATCTTCTAGTCCCCCTCCAGCTGTCATCCACATCCAGCTCTGGAAAATGACAGCGGGACCTGGGAAGTCCGAATCTGTTTTGCGAGAAAGCAACAGGAAGTGGCACACCAGGCAAAATTTGTATTCGCCAGGTTAGAGCGTGGGGTCAGATTTTTATAGCTTCACACAGATTCGTATTGGCGAGGGCTGCTCACAGGATAGAAGATTAGGGGAAAACCAAATGACGGGTATCGCTAATACAGGCATTGAGGAGATATCTTACCAATGGGGACACAGACTGTAATAAGGATCAGGCTTCATCGCTTACACCAGTGGTTTTTAACTCCGGTCCTCAGGACACACTAACAGGCCAGATTTTAAAGTGGGAGTTCCACCCATTTTAGTAACTTTAGATGTATCTAATCCCCTTTAAAACGACTTTTACCAATGGAAATTTTTTTTTCTTTCTAGGAAATACCTTATTTTCTTTATTCATCCTCTCCTCACTACCGGGTCCAGCCGCCGATCGGTGATTACGTCATTCGGCGATTCGCAGGGGGTGCTGGGATGTATCTCATGGGATGAAATCTTGCATTATTACACAGGAGTCCTGAGCTGTACTGTATGTATTGGATTGAGGCCGTGCTCTCCTCCGCCCCGCCTCCTCTCAGTGAGCGAGGACAAAGCATTATATCCTCACTGAGAGGAGGCGGGGCAGAGCATGGCCTCAATCCAATACATACAGTACAGCTCAGGGGACACCTGTGTAATAATGCAAGACTTCATCCCATGAGATACATCCCAGCACCCCCTGCGAATCGCCGAATGACGTGATCGGCGGCCGGACCCGGAAGTGAGGCGAGGATGAATAAAAAAGAAAAGCTATTTCCTAGCAAAAAAAAAGTTTCCATTGGTAAAAGTAGTTTTAAAGGGGATTACATACATCTATGTAATCGGTTATTAAAAATGGGTGGAACTCCACTTTAAGTATTACCTTTTGGGAGATGCAGACTAGAATACTGCAATCACTGAGCAGCAAATGAGATCACCTGTGATGTAATTTAGTTATCTTGCAAACCTGGCCTGTTAGTGGGTCCCAAGGACCGGAGTTGAGAAACACTGGCTTGCACAGACCTGGATCACAAAACTGGCTTAGCAACAATTTCAAAGAGACACTTTCACGTTTCCCATACAGTAAACGTACAAAAAAGGGTGCCGAATTGTGAAGTGAAAGGAGTCCAAGGAGATTTTAACTAGTTCCTGCCAGAGGTACGCAGCTTTAACACCAAGCGGCTGTATATATATATGTGTATATATGTGTGTGTGTGTGTGTATATATATATATATATATATATATATATATATATATATATATATATATATATATATATATATATATATTCTGTGCTGTGAGCGCACTCCCAGTACATGAACCAGCGGGTAATGGAAAGCTCCCATTGCATATTTGCATAAAGGAGCTTTCTGATTGTGACTGCCAATCGCAGCAGTCGCATCATTGGAATGAACCCCTCCCAGCACCTCTTAAAGCGGAGTTCGGCATCTCCCCTCCATACTGTAGCTGCTGACTTTTAATATTGGGTGTCCTGGAGTCCAGCGATGTTTCCATCGGCTGTTGGGTGCTGTCGCCGCCATTGCCGCTAAGGGAACCCGGCAGTGAAGCCTTGAGGCCTCACAGGCGGGTCCCTACTGCACATGCGAGAACCGCGCTGTGCGTTCGGATTGGCGGGGGAAGGAGGGGGCCAAACTTCCAAGGGACGGTGCCGTTTCCCCCTAGAAGTGGGGAAGGGTACCTGTCAAAAATGGGTACCCCCTACCCCCTGAAAGGTGCTAAATGTGGCCCCGGAGGGGGGGGGGAGGAAGCAAATGAACGGAAGTTCCACTTTTGGGTGGAACTCCGCTTTAAGTGAATTTGCTACAGAAATGTAGCCTTTCCTAGACCTTTGCGGTAATATCATGTGACCTAAAAAAAAAAATTGGAACTACCAATATTTTATTCCCTAGGGCGTCTGCTTTCAGAAAATGTGTTTAGGGGGACTTGTGTTCTCTCCAAGCCTAAAATATTTTTTTTATACATGTGTGAAAACAATGCAAAATCGTCTCTGGCAGCAAAAAAGTTAAAAGAATGGAAGGTGGCGACGGGAAGGGGTAATAATACAAAAAACTAAATTATCAAACCTGTTTCTGGGGCAACAAAGTCAGTCCGTCTCCCCCCCCCCCCCCCCTTTTTTATCAGGGCTTAGAATTAAGCTAATGAAGACTTGAAAAGAACTCCATACATTGATCTAAAACTAGAGGAATCTGTTTGCTGTGATTCTCCCTAAAAGAAGTAATATGAGGTTAGCAAAAAAACGTGTACTCTGGTCGATGCTGCATCTGTCCCCTACTGCTTCTAAGACTGAGAAGTGAGCAATCAAAGAACACCGATCCATCAGTTCTTAGTCTTCAGTGAGCTGGTGACTGTCAGTCACTGGCTCTCTGCTCTGCCCCTCCAGCGCTCACTGGTAGAGGGGCCGGGAGCAATTTGCTTGTGCTGAGAGGCTGAGCCAGCGGCCGGTCAGACCATATGGTTTGGATCTTTCCAGAGTCTGGACTGGCTCTGTAACTTCAACGCACGAACCGCACTCCTGTGATCCATAGGAGTATGGCCAGAAGAGCTTTGGCCATACTTTAAAAAACTGCGGATATGCAGAGTGGTTAGTGGGGAAAACTTTGCATTGTGACAGTGGCTCTACAAAGGATGCCACCCTTATTTATTTATATTTTGGGGGGTTAGTTGCTGTAAATTGCCAGAGAAAGATGTGAATAATCTTCCCTTGTCTCTTCCCCCAGGACCTCAGTGACTGCGATCCGGATGAAATCTTATGCAATGCAGAGCTGTTTGAATTCTTGGTAAATATGCCTTTTTGTCATCTGTGTATCAGAGTAAAACTGTCATATCTGCTGTTGGTGTCTCTGGGGAATGGCCGGCTACTTCTGTCCTCTGGAGAATCCGGTGGCAGGGTTTCACCCTACCATATCTTGTCTCCATCCCTTTATATAAGCCATCGGGGGGGGGGGGGGGGATTTACTAAAACTGGAGAGTGCAATTATCTGGTGCAGCTCTGCTTGGAAATCAATCAGCTTCTAACTTCAGCTTGTTCAATTAAGCTTTGACAAAAACCCTGAAAGCTTTTTGGTTTCTATGTAGAGCTGCACCAGATTTTTCACTCGCTAGCTTTTGTAAATCAACCCCACAGTCTGCATTTACGCTGCAGCGCTTTTAAAACGCACTATGCATTCTTTTTAAAAATGCAGATCGCATTTTAGGTGCAGGGCATTACAGCACATATGCAGTGAATAGCTGATTAAGGGGTGTTGGCTGCCCCTCCACCTCTCCCTTCACTGCCACATTTGGCACTTTTTGGGGGAGAGGGGGACTGGGTACCTGGTTTTGACAGGTGCCCACTTCGGATAAGATCGCCACAATTTCTGGCCCCCTCATCTCGCGCCCCCCCCTTCTGGGACACACAGAGGTCTCAGGAGATGGAGGGACCATTCAGAAAGTGCGGCATGACTCGCGCATGTGCAGTAGGAAACGGGCTGCTTCCCTTACTACGGATACTGACTCGTGTTAATGAATTGGCTAGGGGTGCCGACATCATGGGATACCTGGACAGGTAAGTGTCCTTATGAGTCCCCGTTCACACTAAGGCGACCTGGTCGCCTCGTAGGTCGCCTTCCATAGGGAAGCTGCGGACCCGTTCTAATAGGAGTGACACAAGTCGCTCCGACATAGAAAAAGGGTCCGGAGCTTCTTTGGGGCGACCCGGAGGCGACCGCCATAGACTTCAATGTTATGAAGTCCGTGGCGGCCGCTTCGAGGTCGCGGCGCGCTGCTCGCACCGTGACCTCGGAGGTCGCCCCCCCGAGTCGGATCGCGGCAATGTGAACAGGGCCTAAAAGTCAGTAGCTGCAGTGTTTGTAAACTGCTAAAAATATATGCACTGTCACTGTACTAATGACACTGAGAGGGGGTTATCAGGGATGATCAAAGGGTTAAATGTATTCCTAGTCAGTGCTTGTGTACTGTGGTGGAGGCCCTTTTACTAGGGGAAGGCAGAGAGCCATGTTCCTGAACACCAGATCAATGCCTTCCCTACTGACAGAACTGCTTTGTTTAGGGCGCCGGACGCATGGATTCCAGTGGGGTTTTTTTTAAGCACGTGATTAGAGCCAGAGGCTCTAATAGGCTTCAAAAAAGGCACCCTGAGCCCACCCAGTTGTGTGACCATAGGAAATATTCCCGATTATCACACTGATTCTCCTCCCAGCCAATCGGGAAGCCGGTCCTGAGACCCGATTGTCTGAAAGAAGAGGCCATGCTATTGGCCAAGGAGGAGGGAGAAGACACAGGGAAAGGGGGGGGTGGGTGGTCCGTCTGCCCCACCGGCCCATGGAGTACCAGCTGCCACTGGATACAAGCAAGTGATCCGGTCTTGTAGGACCTCCTAAAACTGAACATTACAGCTTGATTGGTTCTCCTTTATGTATAACATTGTTAGATCAAAGTATTTGTCTGGAATTTTTAGAAAACTTTCGACATTAAGAGCCACGAAGACGAGCACTTTGCTTTGAAAGTCAGAGATTTCTTCACCAACGGTTCGGCAAAATACAAACACCACAAGGAAGAGGTTCTAAAAAAACGAATCGCAGATGCGAAAGAGGAACTGGAAGAAGAAAAGAAGGTATTTTATTGTCAAAGTTTTGGTTTTTCTGCGAAGTAGGAGGTTTCTTTTTCACTGTACACTACAGGCGGTCCCCGGGTTACAAACGACTCCTACTTACAAATGGAGAGAGACAACAGGAAGTGAGGAGAAATCTCCTAGGAAGGGAAATTCACTCCTGTAAGAGTTCTCATGGGGAAAAAGGTGTCTCCACTGAAGCTTTATCCCCAATCCTTGTTTCCACAACCCAAAATTTTCTAAATCCAATTGTCATAGGGACAGAAAGTGAGGTGAAATCTTCTAAACAGGGGCACAGACAGCAAAACAAATGCTACAGGGATGTTAACCCTTCCATATGCTATCCAAAAATGTAATGGTTTTGGCTGGGGCTACACTTAAAAAATGTACCTGTTCCAACTTGCAAACAAATTCGACTTAAGAACAAACCTACAGTCCCTATCTTGTTTGTAAACTGGGGACCACCTGTAATGCACTGATGTAAACCCTACACAGAAATGTGCGATAGAAACTAATCTCTGCCCAAAGACATGGCCCTGCAAATCCGTAACGATCGCTAATGGCCCTATAACCTTTAGTTTACCAACTACAGTTTTCTAGTTAAAAGTCAAAAAAAGTGCAACTAAAGACAAGAACAAAAAGTGCAACTAAAGCAGAACCTCACCCAAAGTGCAGATTTTCTCTTTTGGTTTTAAAAAAGTAAACTGAAGTGGAAGTTGCTTGTTTGCATCCACCCCCTCTCTCCCATTCGCCATTTTTCTGTACCTGGTCCGCTCCCACTTCTAAACAGATCAAGCGGAAGTTCGACCACCCTTCATTCACCCACAGCCTTCTGGGGAAACGTCACAGGTCCCAGAAGACTGCAGGACCATGCACAACACACAGCTTGGCTCACACATGTGCAGTGGGAAATCAGCTGTGAAGCTGCAAGGCTGGTTTATTTTAGTTAAGATGCCAGCGCCTGGACCCAAAGCAGATTGAAGAATTGGCTTGGGTTAGGACAAAGCTGGATCCCTGGACAGGTAAGTGTCTTTATATTAAAAGTCAGCAGCTACAGTATTTGTAACTGCTGACTTTAATTTTTTGGGGGGAGGCTAGAGAACCGCTTTAGGTGTGGCGGGGCTGCATTAGTATTTTTTTCAAGCTGAGAACATTTTTAGCAACCGGAGAAATCATCAGTTGATCTCTTTAGAAATGGTGTCCTTGTCACTTCCTGTGAGCTGAACTGAATGCACAGTCTACCAAGCCTCACCCTCATGCCGACAAGAGGAAGACATGTTTGAAGTTCAAAACAGTGTGACAGCTATGGCTCCCTCAATAGGACATGTGTCAAACACAAGGACCCCAGGTCGAATCCAGCTCGCCAGGCCATGTCAAGTGGCCCTCCCACCTCTCCTGCAGCTGTGGCACCCCTCTACTATCTGCCGTCAGCTTGTCGGCAGCAGAGAGAACAGTACTCCTACTACAGATCCTGCGCTTCTCTGTGCAGTCACGGGAGAGGCTCATCTCTTCCCCCTGTCTCGGCAGTCAGCAGCAGAGAGGACTCCTACAGATCCTGTGCCTCTCTGCAGCCTTAGGGGGGGCTCTTGGACATTTGACGTAGGAGGGTGGGGATGAACAGACAATTTATGGCTGAATTGGCTCCAAAAGTAGCAGATTGTGCTGATAGCTGCAGAAAAAAAATAACGATCCCTGTTGGTGCGTAGTGTCTTTTACTGTGTTGCTGTCAGCAAAGTTTCTTGAAGGGTTATAACCTCTGGGTTTTAATGGTGTCTGCAATTATACCATGAAACCAAAAAAAGACAAGGCGCTGGGGTACTGTCCCTGCTGGGAGAATGTTTGTCAAGTGCTGGCGGGACACTGCTAGCCCAAACTCGGTACCAATGAGATCAGTGAAACTGCAACAAATTGGGAATGAAAGTGCCGTCCTATTGCAGAATGAATGAGGAATACCAAATAAAAGTGAAGAATGTCAATTTTAATACACAACCCTCAGGGGGGCCACTGTTGTACACTGTAATGGACCACAGCAACGATTACAGTACCTGCAGGAGAGGCGGCTTGTGTGACAAGCAATGCAGGGGCTAGCTCTCGATCGCATGGGGTAGAAGGTACTGGGCAGCCAGGAACGGTGGAAGGAGATAAATATCCAGGCTGGGAATGGTCTCAAGGACCGGAATCCTGTAACGGCCACCTGATGGATGCAGGACAAGCGTGTCATGGAGGCATCCAGCTGTCAAGCTGGGGAAGCAGCACCACGCTCGCACCCAGAAGTGATGTCACCGAACTGACGTAAGTGGCCAAAGGTGTTGCAGAGTGTTGGCAATGGATGAGCCGATCCCAGTGCAGGTGAAGGAAGTGACAAAGCCAGCTGTGCAGCGTCGACTACATGTTTCGGGGCAGGCTCCTTCAGGTCAAAAGCTGGCTAGTTAAGAAATGCAGAGATTAAATAATAGCAGGGGGGGGGGGGCAGCAGAGAGCCATGTCACTCAAGCTGACACCTCCTACACAACCAACACACTTAAACTTAAACAGAAATTGTCTGAAACCTTAATGGATAACAATGTGTGAACTATTACCTAAAAACAAACATTAAGGGCAAATTATGAAAATTGGTTGATAAAAAAAACACACGTCTACAATACAAAGTAAAAAAAAAAAAATATATTAAATATAACAGTATGCGTGTCAAGCTCCTCATTTAGGCCATGGAGGGGATAAAGTATTGAGCTTATAAATCCAAAAAGTCTCCGTCTTGCACAGAGAGGAAAACTGTTCACCATCCATCAGAGGCCCCTTTGGTATGAACTCCATAGCTAAAACAGAAGTCCCTGATGTTCGTGCCGTGATGGGTTAAAATGGCAAGGGACGCTATGCAGATTTTTCCCTCTTGACGAGCTGGTGGTTCACCAATCCGAGTGCGGAGGTGCCGAATAGTGCGACCCACGTATTGGAGATTGCAAGGACACTGGAGGACATGGGTGACAAACTGGGTAGAGCAAGTAATAAAACTGGTTAATATAAAACCTATTCCCAGAACTGTCACAGAGGGAATCTTGGCCATGGGAGATGCAATTCTACTCCCCACCCTCATTTTCTGCACCAGACGTGGCAACCAGTACAGGATTTGATGGGGAAATATGCCAAATGGGGCCCTTTGTGAGAAGAAATGGCGATAATGAATGCAGGAATTAATGTTTTCTCTTGTTCATTGACAGATGCAGTCCTCTGATGCATATCAGCAGGGTAATACGGCCCCCTACAGGAGTAGGACACTAGGCAGAAAATTTCTGGCTACGCCTATGGGCAGTCCCTGGGGTATACCCTCTCTTTCTGCATAGGATGTCAGTTTAATCTGCCTAGTCGGGAGTAAGGACCTAGTTCCTTGCTGGGATCTTTGGTCCTGGCATAGAAGTAAATTTTTTTTTTTTTTTTTTTTTTTTTTTTTAGCTAGACCCTTTTGCTGTGGAACGTTTTTCCGGTGAGATCTTCAAGCAATTATGCCAGGCTGGGTGATGGGCTGGATCCCTATATCCAGTGGTCACCCCAGTCTGGCCAGCGATCGCATGCAGGACTTAGATCCGCGCTGTGTCGGCCCAGACATAGTCCCACTGGATGGGGACTGGCCCCGCGAGTTAAATGTCTCGCCAGGATGCACACGACAGGGTCTAGGCTTATGATGCAGCGTTCCCTTTTGGCAGACAGCCCCCCTACTTCAGTGGCGTGGGGTCCTGTCAGGAGATGGCGCCCGCCTGTGTTGCCGGTATGGTGAGTAAATGTTTTCCCCTCCCTGGCGGATTTGGGGTGGACACGGGCCCCCTCCCTGGAATGGTCGGACTCCTGGGTTTCCCCTCTGTCCTGTTTTTACCCCCCCCCCACGTGGGGGACTGTTTGGGCCTACCTGAGGCTGGGACCTAGTGTGCAGGCCGCATGGGGGGGTGCGCCGTTCTTGGCGCTCAGCCGATGGTGCGGGGGGTTCGGGTCTGGTCCTCCAGGGCTGGACTCCGGTGCGACCTCCGCTATCACTTTGGGACCTTCATTTGGTGCTGTCTGTTTTCCAGAGGCCTCCCTTCGAGGAATATTCGGGAGGTTCCCCTGCTTACCTTGTCTCAGAAGGTGGCTTTCTTGGTGGCTATCACTTCTGCGTGCAGGGTGTTGGAACTGGCGGCGTTGTCCTGTCCTCCCCATCTGGTGGTTCACAAGGACAAGGTGGTACTTCGGCCGGATCAGTCTTTCCTGCCGAAGGTGGTTTCCAGTTTACACTTGAATGAGGACATAGTGTTACGTTCCTTGTGCTCGAAGCCAAAACATCCTAAGGCATTTGCTCTGCATACCCTGGATGTTTGGGCGATCAGGGTGTATTTGGCGTCTGAGTCTTTTCGCAAGTCTGACTCACTGTGTTCACGGATGGCCCAAAGAAAGGGCTGCCTGCATCTGCTGCGACTATTTCCAGATGGATCAGACACAGTGGTGCAGGCTTACTCCATTAAGGGTCAGGTTCCACCTTTCCCTGTCAAGGCGTGTTCTACTCAGGCGCTTAGTGCTTCCTGTCCTTTTCACCATCAGGCATCTGCTTCAGGTGTGCAAGGCGGCGACCTGGTCGTCTGTTCACACCTTTACCAAATTTTATAAGGTGGATGTGATGGCATCTGCGGATGCCTCCTTTGGCCGCAAGGTTTTGCAGGCTGCGGTTTAGGGGGCCCCTTGGCCCTTCCTTGAGGGTGTTTTTTCGGTTTGTTTTTTTCAGGTGGACCTCATCTGGTTGTTCTGATGAGTCCTGTGTTGCCTGGTTGGCCATGTTTGCCTTGGACCTTTTTTTTTTTTTTTTATCTTCTTCTGTTCCCACCCCTCATTTGGGTACTGCTTTGGGACGCCCCTACTGGTATGCATCAGAGGACTGCGTCTGTCAATGAACGATAGAGAGAACTGGATTTTTTACTTGCCTTAATCCTTTTATCTTGGGTTCATTGATGGACGCAGTACCCGCTCCTTTATTTTGAGTTGGGTTGGCGTTACTTTTCTGACACTGCTTTGATACAAAACTGACATCCTATGCAGGAAGAGAGTGTGTGTACCCTCTGGGACTGCCCATAGACGTAGCCAGAACTTTTTTCTGCCTAGTGTCCTACTCCTGTAGGGGGTGCTATTACCCTACTGATATGCATCAGAGGACTGCGTCCGTCAATGAACCTAAGAAGAGAAAAGGATTTTACGGTAAGTCAAAAATCCAGTTTTTCAAATGATTCTGCTATGGCTATCTTAGCCTGTATAGCATCTACAACCTCCAAGACCAGTGCTCGCCAACCTTTCTGACTTTATGGACCACTAAATAGACCTTTTTGAATTCCCGCGGACCACCAACATGGGATCTAACCTCCTTATCCAGTCATGTGCTCAAGCTCCGTGCTCCCTCCCACTGTCTGTAATCAGCACTGCCATTGAAAGCCCACCTCCTTCACCTCCTGCTCTCTGAGCTACTCCCGGCACCTCCCTCTAATTCCACAGGAGCCAAAACTACACAGGAGGCTTCGGGTATTGATGCACGCTGACAGTATTGACTGTCAGCGTGCATTGAGAACAATACTGGAAACAAAACTGGACGGTATACACCTGCCACAAAGTTGATTTGCATCAAAACCCCTCTGGGGACCACCAACCTTTTCTTGTGGTCCACAGAGCGCTGATTGTCAACCACTGTCCTAGACAGCTGCAGGGAGAAGACATCATCGATCAGGCGAAGGTGTGCATGGATGGTCATTGGGTCACAGTACTCTTCTGTAAGGCAAATGCTTGCTTGGTTGGTCTCCTTAAATGTAGAAATGCTTCCTAAGCTACAAGGACCTGTCCTTAATACAGGTTCAGGGAGAACTCCAAGCTTTGGCTATCAGTTCAAACACACAGTCTGACAATAAGAGCGCTTTTCCACTGCTGGTACCGCATGGTACGGTGTAGGAACGGTTTGGTACGGTACGGCAGCGCTTTTCCACTGCATGGAACCGAATGGCACGGCTCTCTAAAAAAACAGTACCACCTCGATTGAGGTACCATACTGGTACCATATCCCACAATCCTTTGCATGCAGTCACTACTAGCCACTGATTAGTCAGAGAATCTTTGTTATCCCACCCACTTAACTTTAGTACTACTTTAGTGGAAAAGCAAACCGTACCGAACCGTTCCAACACCGTACCATGCGGTACCAGCAGTGGAAAAGCAAACCGAGCCGAGTAGAGCCGAGCCGGTACTTGCAGTGGAAAAGTGCCATAAAAGTCTGAAAAATCCTTTGAAAAGCCTCCTTTCACATGAAGGTTTCCTCACTTTCCAGATTAGGGGACATCTGTGGATCTTTCCTCAGTTTGCATTCCAAATGTCTTGGTGCAAGAAATGGTCTCCCAGGGGTACCATCTTGAGTTTTGTTCCCTGCCCCTTCCTCGGTTTTTCACTTGGAACCTTCCTGTATCTCTGCACAGACAGCAGGTCTTCATTGGGTCCCTGTGAGTCTTCTTGATCAGGGTGTCATTACCCCAGTCCCTGCAACAGAATGGTTTGTTTTAGGGGTTTTACTCCCAACCTTTTTCTTGTTCCCAAACCCAATTTGCCCTATCTTGGACCTCAAAGCACATTTTTTGCCTCAAAATTCCAAATAGATTTCACTTGATCTGTCAACACCTCGCTCCACCAGGTGAACTTTTCTGGCTTCTTTGGTCTTCAATATGCTTGCCCATCTGTTCAGTGCATCAGCGAATTCTACATTTTGCTGTGGGACCCCTACATTATCAGCATGTGTCCTGGCCCCGTGGCTTCTCCTCTGCACTTAGGGTGTTCACCAAGGTTCTGGCCCTGTTGAGTTTTTTTGTGGCATCCCTATTGTGGGGAAACAATCGACATGGGATCTCACTTACATTAAGTCTCGGACTATCCAAATGTTACAGAAATTTTGGGTTTGTCCTAAACCTTCATAAATCCTTGCTGGAACCTCTTCATCATTTGGAGTATCTTGGCCTGGTTTCACCACTGTGCGGTTTTAAATCTACAAACCAGAATCCTCCCGACTCCCCGCTTTTGCACAAGTCTTGGTACTGATGGTGGCCTCTGAAGACATTCTCCAGTTTCCCTCCAGACCTCTGAAATGCTAAATTTTATGGTATTGTGGGGCAAATTGGTTCTGTCTCCGGGAAGTCTGATTCTGCTGATGCAAAGGACCAGACTATTTCTGGCTTGATGGCTCAGGAATCCAGCTCTGGAGTCAGGTCTTTTCTTCCTGTCTTTTGAAAGAATCTCAACAGGCGCTAGGCTGTTGGAATAAAGAGGAATTCGGGGACTTTATAATTGGAATTCAACCTTCAAATAAACATCCTGGAACTTTAAGAAATTAGGCTGTTCCCTTCAGCGTTTGACCAACCTGTTGGAGGCCATCCACTCCAGATTCAGTTGAATAACACCAACACTGCGGCCTTTCAGGCGGAACCAGAAGTCTTGCTTTGGCAAGAGGTAAAGCAGACGTACCCTAGACAGAGCTTCAGCCTTGTATATCCCAGGTGTATACAATTGGCATGCAGATTTCCCCTAGCTAACGGCACCTGGACCTGAGGGAGTAGTTCATATACCTGAAAATGTTCCAGGACCTGTCATGGGTGCAACCAAAAGCGGTAGATGCTCTGGTGACTCCATGGGATCAGCAAACTCTGATCTTTTCCTTTCCTCTTTAGACATGTTTCTCGTCTGCTCCAAAGGATTGAGATAGAGGGCAATATTGGTAATCCTCATTGTCCTGGATTGGCAGGTGAATGAGGTACACCAGCCTGGTAAGACTCCTTTTGGGCCCTGCAAGGCTGCTAAAGATCTACTGTCCCAAGGGCTGGTTTGTCATCCTGCTTAATGGTCTCTGGCTTTAATGCATGGCTATGGAAGCCAAGGTTCTAAAGGACACGGGCATCAGAGTCAGTGATTTCTATGATGTTCAAAGGTAGAAATTCCACTTCTAGCAAGCTTGCTTCACTTTGTCTGCATCTAGGGACCTTCATCCCAAGAGTATCTCCGAGGAATACATTTTCACCATTTTATACAGCTGCATCTGGACCTCATCACTGTCAAGGGTCAGGTTTCTGCCGGTTTCAGAGACCACTGGCCTCTCACTGTCTTAAGACCCCATATGGCTTCCCCTGTTTCCCAGTGACTTCTTGGAATTCAAATGTGGTTCTCACTGCTTCAGGAACTGCCGTTTGAACCCATTCGAGACATTCCTCTAACTTAACCCACAAGGTGGTTTTCCCGGTTGCTGTCACCTCTTGAGGGGTGTGTCTAAAATGGTGGCCTTAACTCGCAAATAACTTTTTGTCAGAAGCAAAGTTTATTGAAAAAAACAAAGTACAGACTTCACACAGTATACAACTTTCCCATAGAGAAGTACAACCATAGAATAGAAATATCAAACACACAGTCCCCAGCTGAGAGAAGCCCCCACTTCAATAGCAAAGCAGTTATTGCAGCAGACAGTCAAGGACCAAATCTTTAGGAGCTAGGCCAGGAACCACCAGCCACCCACCCCAGATCCTGTTATCTAAGCGGTACACCTCTGTTGGGTAGATCAGACGTTCGCACCATAATGTGGTACCCATTGCATGTACCCACATCTCCAACGTGGGGGGAGACTGGGCAATCAAATGTTGTAAGATAACCTTGCGGGCCTGAAACGGATCCCTGGTGACCGCCAGTCTACTATTAATGTCTTGGGTAAAGTCCTCTACCAAACCAAGAAGGCAGGGCTTTGGGTCCACTGGCACTGAAAGGAGATGAGCAGCATTAATTGTCCGAACCACCGCCGTCCAATACCTGTGGAGCTTAGGGCACCGCCACAGAAGGTGGATTAGATCACCATTGTCCTGGTTACATCTAGGGCACAAAGGGTCCGCCTGCAAGCCCAGCCTCTGCAAACGGGTTGAGGTGGAATGCACCCGGAGAAGTATGTACAATTGTGAAAGTCTTTGCGCCACATTCAATGAGCAGTGTCGCACCGCCTCCAATGCCTCCTCCCACTGGTCATCAGTAAGGTCACCCACGTCAGCCTCCCACTGTGACTTAGCTGGACTAGGAAACTGTTCCAGATAAACGAAAAGTAGCATTGCATAACACTCAGAAATAAACCCTTTAGTGGAATCGAAATGCTTAATCATAGAGAAAACTGGTGTCGGGAAGAACTCCGGGGTTGGGCTCTAATGGCATGCTGTAAAGTGTGAAAACCTCATGCTCTGGGGTATGTCGAACCTGGCATGCAGCTGAGTAACCGGCCACGGTCAAACAATTGGCGAAGGAGGTTAACCCCCTGCGCCCGCCACATAGCTCCACACTGCAGGTCCGACAGTTCTGGGTAGGTCTAATTGATACATATCGTGCTGTACTCTGTAAAGCCAGTTACCTTCCGGAGTTGCTTTGCCTTAGACCACACCTTGTGCATCAATCTATACGTGGGAAAGATCTTATTTGATTTTGCTAGCAACTGCGACTCCAGGGCCTCCAGAAGGCTATCTGCGCCCACCGCCTGAAGCACCACCTCAAAAGTTGAGTCCCCCAGACTAAGGGCTCCCAGCATGTGCTGTAACTGTGCCGCCAAATACTAAATCCAGGGGTTAGGGAAAGCCAAGCCCCCAGCATCCTTAGATCGTTGTAGTTGCTCCAACCTGATCCTAGCTGTGCCCGTCCTCCATATCAGAGAGTGGAAAAGGGAGTTCTCCATATCAGAGAGTGGAAAAGGGAGTTAACCAATCTAAAGATTTTTAGTGGGATAACTACAGGGGTATTATGAAGAAAATATAAAAAGTTGGGGCATTAGAATCCTTTTTACTAAGTTTGCTCTTCCGGCTACCGAGAGCCAAAGTTTGGACCAAATTCCTATTTTATCCCTAAACCTTGTTAGAAGTGGGAAAACATTCAACCTTCAGTAATATGTAATGTCTGCCGAAATATCAATGCCCAGATATTTAAATTGCTCCACCACTGGGAAAGGGCAGAAAGTAGTCAACTGGGGCTCCAACCCCTGGTCCAGTGGTAGCAGGGCCGATTTAGACCAATTAATGGTGAGGCCGGAGAACTCCCCAAAGACCGTAATAAGCTGCATCACCGTCCGTAGGGAGGGGCCGATGTCACCCAACAGTAGCAGCATATCGTCAGCGTAGAGCAATATTTTCTCATCTAATGTCCCATACCGGAAGCCCACCAGAGTTGTTGGTCCGAATTCGGGCCGCCAGGGGCTCTATGGCCAGAGCAAACAGTAGGGGGGATAAGGGGCATACCTGTCGAGTCCCTCCCTCTAAGTAAAATGGTAAAGATTGCCTGCCCCCCTCCCGAATGACCGCCCGATATAGGAGTCGCACCCAAGCAATAAATGTGGGACCAAAGCCAAACTCCAGAACTGCCCACAGATACTACCACTCCACACAATCAAAGGCTTTGTTGGCATCGAGACAGGATAGCCTGGGAGCCCATATTTTCCGACACGGTTTGCATATTAACATATAGTCTCCTAAGGTTTACCGCTGTGGACTTGTTGGGCATAAACCCTGCCTGGTCACGTGTACTATAGTGGCCACTACCCTATTCAGTCTTCGAGCAAGTACTTTAGCCAGAATTTTTATGTCAGACTGCAATAAGGAAATCGGTCTATACGAGTTAGGGTCTCAAGGGGGCTTGTCTGGTTTCAGAGCAAAGAACTTTTTAGTTGGGGTCAAGGTGGTGGTGAAGCCCAGGACTTCTTCCTGCCTAAGGTAGTTTCTGCCTTTCACCTTAACCACGGCATTGTTCATCTGCACTTTTGTCCAACTCTGGTTCATTAAAAGGAATTTCTCTATCGTTCATTGACAGATGCAGTCATATCAGTAGGGTTTATGCTGCCCCATACTGGAGTAGGACACTAGGCAGAAAAATTCTGGCTACGCCTATGGGCAGTCCCAGGGGGTATACCCTCTCTCCTACTGTTATAGGATGTCCATTTTTAATCTGCCTAGTCAGGAGTAAGGACCTAGTTCCTTGCTGGGATTTTTTCTAGTTCGCTTTTCTCCTGATTTTTCCCAGTGAGCTCTACAAGCAACTATGCCAGATCTGGGCGACGGGCTGGATGTATAGATCAGTGGTCACCCCAGCCGGCCAACAAGCGCGCGCGCACAGGCCTTAGCTCTGCGCTGGGTCGGCCGCGACATAGTCCCATTGGACGGGGACTGGCCCCGCGAGTTAAATGTCTCACCAGGTCGCATACGACCGGGTCTAGGCCAGAGTCGCAGCATCCATTTGACCGACAGCCCCCCCCCACTTTGGCAGAGAGGGGTTCTGTCAGGAGATGGAGCCCGCCTGTTAAGGTATGGTGAGTAAATGTTCCCCCCTCTTCCCCTGGCGGATTTGGGGGGTGGACGCGGGCCCCTCCCTGGGACGGTCAGATCTCACATTCCTGGGTTCCTCTCTGTCCTGTCACGCAAGGTCTCAAGACTGAAAAAAACTACCATGATCCCAGTGGAGGTTTCCCTGTCCTTAAAGATCTGCCAGATAGAAAGGTGGAGTCTGTGGCCCGCAATATGTACTCACTACATGCAAACTATCTGCACTAAGACCGGTGTTTATTGTTGCCCTTGTCTAGCAAACTTTGACTGAATGGGCTAAGTTGCTACGCCATGACCTGGAGGGGAAACAACTCGCCCCTGCCTTTGCGGAGCTGTTGGACCAGCTGGTGCAGGGGCTGCAATTTGTTTGCAGTGCCACGCTGGATACTGCTCCCATATGGGCCGACTGTCAGTTTCAGCAGTGGTCCTCCGGCGTATACTTTGGCTCAAGTGCTGGTCTGCGGATCAGATCTCGAAGGCCTTGACTGATCTACCTTTTCAAGGAGATCGCCTGTTTGGGGCTACCCTGGATGACACTATCAAAGGTCTCACGGGGCTTTCTCCCACAGGCTAACAAGGTTAAGGACCCTCGTCTCAGACGGGGTCCCTCCTTTTCAGCACAGTTATTTTTTTTTTTTTTTTTTCTCCCTCGGGTCATTCGATAGAGCAAGTCCTTCAAGATTCCCTCGGGTGGCACCCTGGTCTGGCAAACAAAAATCGAGTTTCTCCAGACCTGAGGACAAGGCCCCTTCAGCCTGAAGGTGCACCCTCGCCCGTATCTGGGGTGGGGGGGTGTCTATGCCGGTTCCCAGACCTGTGGCTATCCCGGGTAGTACAACGGAGTAATAGTTCCGGTTCTGTGTGCCAAACTTTTTCAGGGCTTTTATTCAAACCTGTTTACGTTCCCCAGGAAGGAAGGTAAGGTGCGTCCAATCCTGTTCCTGAAGGCACTAAATTACTTTGCGCGAGTCCAATCATTCAAGATGAAATCTGTTCGAACGGTGATGCTTCCCTACATCAGGGGGATTTCCTGGCCTCCATAGACATCAAATTGCCTACATTCAGATCCCAATATGTGCAGGACACCAACGGTTTCTGCTCTTTGCCATGGGAGAGGATCATTATCAATTGTGGCGTTACCCTTTGGTCTCACCTCTGCTCCTCGGGTCTTGACGAAGGTGTTGGCTCCAGGCCTGGCATAGTTATGCTAGTGGGGGATATCAGTCCTGGGTTACCTGGACGATCTGCTTCTCCGTGCGGAGTCACACGTTGCTGGTGACAAATCTGGAGATATCCATGAGAACTCTGGAGGAGTTCAGGTGGATTCTGAATCTTCAGAAGTCGCCCCTGGTCCCTTCCATGAGACTGGACTATCTGGGCCTGACTTTCGACTCGTCCTCAGCCAGGGTGTTTTTTCCTCCAGAAAACTCCAGACTGCGATGCAGCTGTTGCTGTCCAGCAATTGGTCGTCCCTGAGGACTTGTATGAGAGTTCTGGGACTGATGGTGTCATCCTCAGAGGCGGTCCCCTTCGCTCAATTCCACATCCTCAAGAAGGAAATTCTTCTCAAATAGATCAAGAATCCACATTCCCTGGACAATCGGATCCAGCTGAGCCAGGTGATCAGGGAGTTCCTGATCTGGTGGCTTCGGTCCCCGATGCTCAGGCAAGGGAAATCTTTCCTCCCTACATATTGGATGTCGCCACCGATGCAAGTCTGTCCGGGTAGGGAGGGGTTCTTGGCATGTTGTCTGCTCAAGGAGTCTGGTCCTTAGAGGATTCCAGGTTATCTATCAATGTTCTGAAGCTGAGAGCTATCCGGCTTTGCCTAGTCCACTGGACCGAGCACCTGTAGGGTTGTGCAGTGCGCATTCAATCGGACAGTGCCGTGGCTTATGTCAATCACCAAGGGGGCACCAAAAGTCTCCTTGCGGCCCTGGAAGTGGTAGGCATCCGGTGGGTGGAACGCTTTGTTCTCCGCTGTTCACATTCCAGGAGTGGAAAATTGGCAGGTGGATTACCTCAGTTGACAGTCCTTGGATGCAGGAGAATGGTCCCTCCATACGGAGGTGTGCCTTTTGTTGGGGCACTCTAGGTGTAGATCTGTGGGCGTTTCGCATCAACAGAAAAGTGCAGAGGTTTGTGGCCGGTTCCGGGGACCCTCTGGCAGACGCCGCAGATCCGCTGGTGGCCCCCTAGGGTCAGTATCAGCTGATGTATGCCTTTCCTCCTCTCAAGTTGCTGCCAAGACTTCATCGCAGGATCGAGGCGGAAGGGACTCTGGTCAGTCTTGTGGCTCCGGACTGGCCTCGCTGAGCTTGGTACACCGACCTGGTCAGGCTGGTCTCAGACGCTCCTTGGAGACTTCCTCTCAGGGAGGATCTACGGTCTTGGGGCCCAACCCTGTTTTACGGTCGCTGGCTTTGGCTGTTGAAAGCCAGGTGCCGAAGGACAGGGGATTGTCTGCTTCAGTGTTTCCCAGTCTGCTTAAAGCAAGGAAGGAGACTTCTAGGAAGATCGATCATCGTACATGGAAGTCATACATTGCGTGGTACGAGTCTCTTGGGGCTCCTCCTCGCTCTTACTCAGTGGCTCGGATCTTGGCTTTCCTTCAATGAGGTGTTGATCAAAAGTTGGCCTTGAGTACTATCAAGGTTTAGGTCTCCGCCTTTGGCTTTTTTTTTTTTTTTTTTTTTTTTTTTTTTTTTTTTTTGTAGCCTCCCTTTTTTCCTGGTGTGTGACTTCCTCCAGGGGGTGCAACATTTTGTACCTCTGGTGCATCCTCCCATTGCCACCTTGGGACTTTAATTTGGTGCTGTCGGTTCTTCAGAAACCTTTTGAAAGTATTCGGGAGATTCCTCTGCTTACCTTATACCAGAAGGTGGCCTTGGTGGCTATTACTTCTCCGCGCAGGGTGTCGGAACTGGCGGCCTTGTCCTGTCAGTCTCCCTATCTGGTGGTGGTACTTCGTCCGGATCCGTCCTGAATTCCGAAGTTGGTTTCCAGTTTTCACTTGAATGAGAACATCGTGTTACGGTGTCCTAAGCCAAAACATCCTAAGGAATTTGCACTGCATACTCTGGATGTGGTTAGGACAATCAGGGTGTACTTGGAGACTACTGAATCTTTTCAGAAGTCTGATTCGCTCTTTGTACTCACGGATGGTCCAAAGAAAGGGCTGTCTGCGTCTGCTGCAACTATTTCCAGATGGATCAGACACTTGGTGCAGGCTTATAAGGGTCAGGTTCCTCCTTTCCTTGTTAAGGCACATTTCTACTCGGGCGCTTAGTGCTTTCTGGGCTTTTCGCCATTGGGCATCTGTTTTCGATTTGCAAGGCGGCTACCTGGTCGTCTGTTCATACCTTCGCAAAATTTTATAAAATATGCTGGCATCTGCAGATGCCTCTTTTTTGACTGCAAAGTCTTGCAGGTTGCGGTTTGAGGATTCTTAACCTTCCTTGAGGGTTTTTATAATGTTTTTCAGGTGGGCCTCATGTTGTTCTGATAAGTCCTATGTTGCCTGTTTGGGTACTTATTTTTCTGCTCTTCCCACCCCTCATTGTATGGCACTGCTTTGGGATGTCCCTACTGATATGGATCAGAGAGTGCATCCGTCAATGAACGATAGAAAATTGGATTTTATCTTGCTGTAAAATCCTTTTCTCTGAAGTACATTGACTGAAGCAGTACCCGCCCCTCTATTTTTGAGTTGGGTTGGTATTTTTATTTTTCTGACACTGCTTCGATACAAAACTGACATCCTATAGCAGGAAGAGTGGGTATACCCCCTGGGACTGCCCATAGGCGTAGCCAGAACTTTTACTCCTGTAGGGGGCAGCATAAACCCTAAAGCTGCATCTGTCAATGAACCAGAGAAGGATTTTACGGTAAGACAAATCCCTCCATTGTCGAGATGAGGTCCATTCTGTACGAATCTCTGTCACTGCTTTTTTCGAACGTTGGACTGTTCATGAACAACTCAGCTTTCGACTTCCTGTGTCCCTCAATATGACTGACTGCTTTGATACAAATCAGAGGCTGACTTGGTAGTAGGAGTGGTCATCCCGGGTTAGGCTACAGTTTTTTGTTTGCCAGTGTCCAATCCGACTGTAGGTGGCAGTATGTTCCAAAGGTTTCTGTTGTCCCTCAAAGGTCTCCAAGAAATGGATTTTACGTTGAGTGCAAAATCCCTGTTTTTGTCTAAGTCCCATTTCTGTCCTGACAGGAAGTAAAGGTAAGTTTCCCCACAAACAGTATTTAAAAAAAAAAAAAAAAAAAAACCCTGACGGAGGTTTAAACCCTTCCCCGCTCTATTCAAACTAATATTAGGTTTATTGGCTGCAGTTGGGCTCTGTTTTTTTTTAATCAAAGTTGGATTACATGGTGCTTTGCAGCCAAGGCAAAGTTCAAATTACGACTCTTGGAGGGTCATAGTGGGTGCAATGAAGTTGCCCATTCTGGGACTACGTATATATCCCAGCAGTGTTTTAGGGTTTTCATTCTTTTTTTGTTTTGTTTGTTTTTGTTTTTTTACTCGTAGGCATTTTTGGAGATTCAAAAAGCAAGAGAGCATCCAAGGAAAGAGCGTCCGCAGTCTTCGACTACAGCCCCTCACAAAATACAAGGTAAGGTTGCAGAAATCTGGGCTAAATATGGATGAGACCATGAATATAAAAAAAAAAAAATACAGGTAAGGTTGCAGAAATCTAGATGACACACCAAAAATCAACCAAGATCAGGTAAGGCTGTAGATATCTGGGCTAAATATGAATGTCACACCACTTCAATCTCAGTATGTCCAAACCAGAGATCATGATATTTCCTACCCCAAGTGCCCCTTCCCCTGACTTCTGTCGAGATGGCACAACTATCAGGATGTTCCCACATTGCCAGGGTGTTGGGTGTAACCCTGGACTGTCCTTGCAGCCCCACATCCAATCGCTGTCCAAATCATGCTGCCTCAACCTCCAACATTTCCAAAATACCCTACTTCTTAACCAGCGACACCACAAAGCTTCTAATTCACGCCCTGATTATCTCTCGCCTCGACTACATCATCTCCCTCCTCATTGGTTTACCTTTACAAAGGCCAGTGGTCTCCAAACTGTGGCCCGGGGGCAAGATGCAGCCCTCTGCTTGGCTTTATCTGGCCCTCGGGGGCACTATTCCTGCAATGGATCGAAGGCCCTCCCCCCCGACACCAGCAATGGGCACCATTCCTCCCACTCATACCAATGATGGTTCCTGCCATGGATATAAGGCACTCCCCCCCGCACTGACACCAGCAATGGATACCATTCCTCCCACTGATACCAATGATGGGGCTCTATTCCTTCTACTGACACCAATGATGGGGCTCTATTCCTTCTACTGACACCAATGACAGGGCATTGATTGCTCACAGGGCATTTTCTAATCACACTGGCCACAGTCCAGCCTCTTCAAAGTCTGGCCCTTTGTATGGAACGTTTTAAGACCCCTGACATAGGCTATCGCCCCTT
The DNA here is from genome assembly GCF_965119305.1 of Pelophylax lessonae. Classification (NCBI taxonomy): domain Eukaryota; kingdom Metazoa; phylum Chordata; class Amphibia; order Anura; family Ranidae; genus Pelophylax; species Pelophylax lessonae. The sequence continues at coordinate 20,273,045 of NC_138780.1, forward strand.
CAGTTCATCATGAATGCTGCTGCCAGACTGATCAACCACTCAGAATCTGCCACCCCTCTCTACTCTAGCTCCCTCATCACCTTCTCTCATGGTCCCCTCCAGGACTTCTCCAGAGCCTTACCCCAATCTCTCTGACTATCCTCTACTCTATGCATCTATAGGCAATCCTAGATTGGTCATTCTCCACCATTGCTGAAGTTCACGTGCTCCGACGCTTTAGAGTGGGTGGAGGAGATGTATCATGTCGACCGCATGGAGTCACTCCTGGCACATGAATTGGGTACATATGAACGTTCTTACCAGACCTGGTTTCCCTGGAATATGTATGGAGAATCCTCAAGTGCGAGACCTCCTTGTTGAGTAATGGCAAGCCTGCCTTTACACTTTTCGCCGGTGAATTTCTTCTGTGTGCATCCCGGAGAAATAGGGCACTAAATATTTTTCTCATGGGATTAATATTCTAGAATTGTAGGTGATAACAGAATGGCACAATCATAAAACAAAACTTGGAAACAAGTAAACCAATGAAATTACCCCTGTTCAAAAGTCTGCTTACTTAGTTCTTAATACTGTATATTGCCCCCTTTAGCATCAATGACAGCATAGTCTTTAATAGTTGTCTAGGAGGCCCCAGGTTCTTGTAGGTGGTAAAGCTGCTCATTCATCTTGGTAAAATGCCTCCAGGTCATGCAAAGTCTTTGTTCGTCCTGAATGAACCGCGCGTTTGAGATCTCCCCAAAGTGGCTCAATGATATTAAGGTCAGGGGACTGTGATGGCCGCTCCCAAACCTTCACCTGTTTCGGGTATAACCACTGGAGGGTCAACTTGGCCTTGGGTTTAGAGTCATTGCCATGCTGTAAAGTCCAAGAACGTGCCAAGAAAGCAAATTGTCTGCCAGTATTTTCTGATAACGTGCTGCATTCATCTTGCCATTTATTTTCACAAGATTCCCCATGATTTTAGAGCTCACACCCCCCAAAACACCAGTGAGGCAACACCATGCTTCATAGCTGAGATGGTATTCTTGTTGCTATAGGCCTTGTTGACCCCTCTCCAAACATGGCACTTATGGTTGTGACCATAAAGCTCTATTTTGGTCTTGTCACTCCAGATTAGTGTGCCAGAAGCTTTGAGGCATGTCAAGTTATTGTCGGGCATATTGTAACCAAGCTTTTTTGTGGCATTGGCACACAGGAAAGGCTTCTTTCTGGCAACTCGACCATGCAGCTCATTTTTGTTCAAGTATCGTCGTATTGTGCTCCTTGAAACAACCACACCAACTTTTTCTAGAGCAGCCTGTATTTCTCCTGAGGTTACCTGTGGGATTTTCTTTGTACCGCAAACCTTCTTCTGGCAGTTGTGGCTGTAATCTTTCTTGGTCTACCTGACCTTGGAAAATTCAGGTATCTCTTGATCCCCAGCCATTTAAGTGATTGAATAGGCTTTGGATATCTTTTGTATATCCTTTTCCATCTTTATAAAGTTCCATTACCTTGTTACGCAGGTCTTTTGGACAGTTCTTTCTGCTGCCCATGGCTCAGTATCTAGCCTGCTCAGTGCATCCCCCTGAGAACTAACAACTCAGACTATTTATACACAGACACTAATTGCAATTTACAAAGCCCCCAATGTGGGAAATTAACCCAATTGCCATTTTAACCTGTGTGTGGATGGAAGTTTTTGATCAGAGCCATTTGGGAAATTTCTGTTTGATTTAAAAAGGAGCCAAACCATCTGTCTACACCCCACTGCCATCGAATCCGCCTGACGGATGGGGAACCGATTTACTCTTCCGCTCCATAGACGAGACTGGAGGATACAATCGGATCTGCCTGAAAAACTGACAGCTGAACCCACTCTGTCTGCTAGTGTGAAAGGGGCCTAAGATTTTGTGCACCTCTTATTTTTATGCACTTGCAGTGTATTAAGCTGAAGGGTCAGTTTGGCTTTTACAGACTTTGGATCTGCCTATGTAACAGTTGGCTGCTCCAGTTTTAGGACTGCCCAGGTGCCTTTACAAAGGTTGCTAAGGTTTGTTGTCTTGAGTGGCTGCACCTTGTGACCTCTTTAAGCTATTTTTCTTTTCGTTTTGTGAATATATTTGTGGTGATGTATTTTTCTGTTGCAGATGCATTGGGTGTTTAACCACATCTCGCCTGGCCTATGGCAAAATGACGGCCAGGCGGTGGTTTTACTGTTATGACTGAACATCATCTGACGTCCTCCAACATGGTGTGCAACGCTCTGATTGGTCATGCGGTGTCGCTCAGCTGATCACATGGCAAAGAGCCCCATCTACCATGATTGGAGATGTGGTGTCTGTGTCCAATCAGTGTAACAAGGGAGTGCCGGTTAACAGCATTACTCTGGCCGCGCGTGAGTAGAGGAGAACCGATAAGCAGCATTCCTGATGGGGAGCTGCACTGATCAATTCAATGATTATCTGTGCAGCCCCCTATCAGCGCTGCCCACCTGTAAGGCCCACCTGCGCTGCCTCTGTGCCCCACCAGCGCTGCCTGTCATTGCCTCCCCATCAATACTGCAGATCAGTGCCCACCAGCGCTGCCTGTCATTGCCTCCCCATCAATGCTCCAGATCAGTGCCCACCTAGAATGCCCACCAGTGTTGCTTCTCTGTGCCCCACCAGCGCTGCCTGTCATTGCCTCCCCATCAATACTCCAGATCAATGCCGCCTCATCAGTGCCCACCAGTGTTGCTTCTCTGTGCCCCACCAGTGCTGCCTCTGTGCCCCACCAGCACTGCCTGTCATTGCCTCCCCATCAATACTCCAGATCAGTGCCGCCTCATCAGTGCCCACCAGTGTTGCTTCTCTGTGCCCCACCAGTGCTGCGCTGCCTCTGTGCCCCACCAGCACTGCCTGTCATTGCCTCCCCATCAATACTCCAGATCAGTGCCCACCTATAATGCCCACCAGCGTTGCCTCTCTGTGCCCCACCAGCGTTGCCTCTCTGTGCCCCACCAGCGTTGCCTCTCTGTGCCCCACCAGCGTTGCTTCTCTGTGCCCCACCAGCGCTGCCTGTCATTGCCTCCCCATCAGTACTCCAGATGAGTGCCGCCTCATCGGTGCCCACCTGTAATGCCCACCAGTGTTGCTGCCTCTGTGCCCCACCAGTGCTGCGCTGCCTCTGTGCCCCACCAGCGCTTCCTGTCATTGCCTCCCCATCAATACTCCATATAGTGTTGCCTCATCAGTGCCCCGCCAGTGTTGCCTCATCAATGCCCATCAGTGAAGGAGAAAATTTACTTTTATAATGGAAACAACAAAGGAACTTTTTTTTTTTTTTTTTTCTCAACATTTTTTGGCTTTTTTCATTTGTTAAATAAAAAAAAAAAAAACCCCAGTGGTGATTGCCAACAAAAGAGCTCTATCTGTTCAAAAAAAAGTTGTTTGGGCACAGTGTTGCATGACCGCGCAATTGTCAACAGTGTTGAAAATTGACCTGGGCAGGAAGGGAGTAAGTGCCTGGTATTGAAGTGGTTAATACTTAACTTTTTTTTTTTCCCCTCCAGCTCCTCCAAGTTCCAGTTCGGAACCTGTGTTTCCCATCACTGATTCCAGCAATACAGGCCTAGTTAACAAGCCAGTCCCACTGATGTCCCTAGTGGTTGACCCCATCCCTCCTCCAGGTAGTGCTTCAGGACTTTGTTCTTTTATGTATTGATTGATTGCTTTTAGCTTTTGTTGCACATCTTGCTCTCACTAGTGATACATTTTACATTGATAAATACATGTTATCAACCCTAACAAGAAAACTTCTCACACACAGGTGCATCTCGTAAAATTAGAATATCAGCAAAAAATGTATTTTATTTCAGTAATTCAATTCAAAAATTTAAACTCCTATATTTTATATAGATGCGTTACACACACAGAGTGATATATATTTCAAGTACTTTTCTTTTCATTTTGATTATGGCTTGCAGCTAGTAAGAACCCAAAATTCAGTATCTCGGAAAATTAGACTATTGCATAAGACCAATTAAAAATTTTTTTTGTTAAATACAGAAATGTTGGCTTACTGAAAAGTCTGTCCATGTACAGTATAGAATGCGCTCAATACTTGGTCGGAGCTCCTTTTTGCATGAATTACTGCATTATAGTGGCGTGGGATGGAGGCGATCAGCCTGTGGCACTGCTGAGGGGTTATGGAAGCCGAGGTTGCTTTTGATAGCGGCCTTCAGCTCATCTGCATTGTTGGGTCTGGTGTCTCTCATCTTCCTCTTGGCAATACCCCACAGATTCTCTATGGGGTTTAGGTCAGGCGAGTTCGCTGGGCAATCAAGCACAGTGATATCATGATGATCATTAAACCAGGTATTGGTACTTTTGCCAACACCAGCAGATGACCTGACCCCATGCATCGGCATCCCCCCTGCCGAGTGGGGGTGGGAGCCCACTGGCGGTGGCGCACGATCGCCCCCTAGAGCCAGGCGCGCGACCAGCGTACCCCTACGTCGTTCCCCGTAGGTGCGGCGGGCTGTCCCTAACTGGTTAACAGATCAAAATGACCAAATACGAGAAGTTAAGTGTACATACACTTGATCTCCCTTGAGCTCTGTAGAGTCTTGCTGCAACTCTAACATAATTAAAAACCATGCATGTATAATTTTTTTTTTTTTTTGTTTTTTTTTGTTTAATCAATTTTCCTTCCTTTGTTTAGGACCTGCCAACAAGCTGCAGCAGTCTCCCATTTCTACTGGTCAAGGGGGGTCAATAGTTGAACAGAGACCACCCACTATGCCAATTATGAGCAAGCTTCCAGGTACATTCATAGTTATAAGTTTGTTTCTACTGTTAGGGGACAGATGGTTGTATCATTGCATCATTTAACCGGCCACAGTATATATAGGTTGCAGTAGAGAAGCAGTTGTACCGGGATCATGGTTGAGGCTACAGCCACAATCCCGGTATCAGTTCTTGGTGCCGGCGATTCTCTTTCATGTAAAAGTACTTCGCTGGAATACTTTTACAGGTGGCGGAAGGGGGTACCACCCCCCCCCGCTGCCACTGGGCTCTCCTTAGCAATGGGGAAGCCCAAAAACTATGTGGCCGGCGGCATCCAGCGCCGGCCTCAGTGTGAGGAACTGAAGCTGTTCTCCCACTGTGTGATGTCAGTACCTGGAAGCAACAACTATTTTGTCACTTCTGGCTCCCGCTTTTTTGTTTGCAGGCCGCATATGTCTTGTCTGATCGCCTGCATTGGAGCCCATAAAGAGTACATGTCACTGCTATTGATGTCAGAAGGGATGACCGCAATAGAAGCGATCAATTTTCTTTTTTTTTTTTTTTTAATAGAAAACATCTAAAATTAAATAATAAAAATGTAAAGCGCCCTGTGCGCAGCAAGCAGTTGCAAACGCATACTTCAGCCCCGCACCTATAGGTAAACAGTGATCCCACCACACATGAGGTATCGCCACAAACGTCGGAGCGATAATTCTAACACCAGACCTACTGTGTTAATCTAAACTGGTAATTTGCAAAGGCTTTTAAAGCGTCGCCTATGGAGAATTTTAAATACCGCAGTTTGTCTTGCTTGAGCGTGTTCAATTTTAAAGCGGAGTTCCGGCCTCAAATTTTTTTTTTTTTTAGATAAAAATACCCCTGGGACAGTCGGGGCTAGTGCATTTAGGCAATGATGGCCTCGGAACTGTCCCCTGTTCCTTTTTAGAAGAAATACTTAAAATCTTTTCCAGCGCTGCCATCTTAGGTGTGGGCAGCTGAAGCCGGAGCGTCCTCTTCGGTGTCCCCTTCAGGTGACGGAGTCCCAGAATGCCCTGCTTGTCACTTCCGGGGCAGGCGCGTCATCCCTGCACTGCTTCTCAGAAGCGGTTTAGCAGGGAATAATGCGCCTGCACCGGTAGTGACGAGCGGGGCCGGTGCAGGCGCACTGACTCCTGGGATCAATGACGTTCAGCTCCCAGGGGTCAATGCAAGAAGGAACTAACGGTGCGGCCGCAGAGGGAGGAAGTGGAAGGAAGGTGAGTATATTTTCTTCAAAAACAAGGTAAGTGAATCAAAAAAAATTGTCATTATCCAATTCTTTTTCAGGTAATGTACAGCAAGCGGATGGGGTCAAGTTAATTTTGAGGCTGGAACTCCGCTTAAAGTGTGACATGTTTGGTATCGATTTTCTCGGTGTAACATCATCGTTTATATTTTACCAAAAAGTTGCTATTCTATTTTGTTTGTTTACTAAAATTCATGAATGTGTTTTTTTGTCCACACAATTGTATTTGGAAAATGATGCTGTGCACTTACTGTGTGACCTAAAAAATGGTAACCCCCCTCCCCTCCCTAGCCCCTCCAGCTTGTATAGACTTGCTTGAGCCTGATCTCAATCCAGCTGCTCTCTCCACTCCTCACAGTGCAAATTGATAGAGGCGGGAGCCATTGGCTTTTCCTGCTGTCAATCAAATCCTGTGACTAGGGACTCGGCCACGCTGTCCCTGTCAATGAACGCAGACAATGTAGCTCAGGATCGAGCCCACAGGTGTGACACAATAGGACGTGGCTTCCTATAGTGGCACACCGAGAAGAGGAGGAGCCAGGTGCACCGAGGGGGGACCTGAGAAGGGGAGGATCGGGCTGTTCTGTGCAAAACCACTGCAAAGAGCAGGTAAGTATAACCTGTTTGGTTCTTAAAAAAAAAATATATATGTATATGTATATGTGTGTGTGTGTGTGTGTGTGTGTGTGTGTGTGTGTGTGTGTGTGTGTGTGTGTGTGTTTACAATCACTTATATGATGCATAATAAATGATGCAGATCTTCTTTCCAAACACAAACAAGAGGGAGTTTTACATTCCTTTAGCTCTCACCTCCCCCCAGGTACTTCCTTCCTCTGTCAGGCATCTTTATTTTTGCTGATTTTTGTCTCATCATATTTTGCTTTACTTTCTGTTCTGGAGACCCAACAGGAAGTTTAAAGCGGAGTTCCACCCGAAAGTGAAAATTTGGCATCTTTCAGGGGGAAGGGGGAGGAACGGGTACCGTTTTTTTGACAGGTACCCTTCCCCCACTTCCGGGATACGGCGCGCGGGGCTGTCCCTCGTAAGTTCAGCCCCCTCCTCCACCGCCGAGCCAATAGGAATGCAAGGCTTCACTGCCAGGTTCCCTTACCGGCAATGGCGGCGGCGGCGGCACCCGACAGTCGATGGAAACATCGGCTACAGTGCCGACATCGCTGGACTCCAGCACAGGTAAGTGTCCTAATATTAAAAGTCAGCAGCTGCAGTATGTGTAGCTGCTGAGGTTTAGTTTAATTTTTGGAGGGGGAGGCGGATTTCGGCTTTAATGGAAGCTACTTTTGTGGATGTTCCTGTAAACAGATACAGTAAATGCATACACTTAACACCCATTTTAAATTACAGCACGTGTCAGCCGCTGGGAACGGGAACCCATCCAGACTTCATCTGAGATGCGTCTAGGAGAACTGTCCAATCCACCACCTCAAAGAGAAGAATTCTTCCCTTCCAGAGAACGTAGCGATGACATCAGGAACTTGCCATCAAGTTTCCCCCCACCTGAAAGAGGTGAAATCTACCCTTCCAGAGAACGTAGTGATGAGATCAGAAACTTACCATCAAGATTCCCACCAATGGAAAGAGGAGAAATCTACCCTTCCAGAGAACGTAGTGATGAGATCAGAAACTTGCCATCAAGATTCCCACCAACAGAAAGGGAAGAATTCTTCCCTTCCAGAGAGCTTAGTGAGGACGCCAGACAATTGTCGTCTAGATTTCCACCACCTAAAAGAGAGGAATTCTACCCTTCCAGAGACCGTGGCGATGACACCAGAAACTTACCCTCAAGATTCCCGCCAACTGAAAGAGAAGAATTCTTCCCTTCCAGAGAGCGTAGTGATGACGCAAGACAATTATCATCAAGATTCCCACCACCTAAAAGAGAAGATTTATTCCCTTTAAGAGAACGTAGTGATGACACCAGGCACTTATCAAGATTCCCACCACCTGAAAGAGAAGAATTCTACCCTTCCAGGGAACGTAGTGATGACACCAGAAACTTACCATCAAGATTCCCCCCACACAGGGGCTCATTGAAATACTGAGCTCTTCACGATTTCTTCCTTGGTAGGTTCCAATGCCAAAATGGCTTTAAAGTGGTTTAACTGTATGATTGATTTCCTCATGGGAACCAGATGACCTTTTTATCTTGCAGCAGTTGAGGCGAGAGAACCAGGGAGTGAATTAGGAGCTTTGTGGTTTCACTGGTTAGGAAGGGGTTATTTTGGAGATTGTTACTTTGCTGACTGTTCTCCTTGCTAGAGAGGAAACTGCACCTGAAGATCTGCAGTGCAGGGCTCTCCCTGCATCTGTTAGATCCATTCTTTGATCTCCGCTTCTCCCACCTTTCTTGGGGCTTCCTAAATATTCCTTCGTCAGAGGGAAAGGCAGCTCTGAGATGAAATTGAAAAGACAAGAACTCGCTGCTCAAGGTGGTGTGATTGCCTGATGACTCACACCGGTGCATGCCCCGGCTCGCCTCCGTGAAAACCTTGATAAAGGAAAAGGCATTGGCAGCACTCCAGGTTTGAGTCAAAATCCCAGATTTATTGATTGGACATCCAAATATGACAATCAAGACAAGGTAGACGCGTTTCACACACTGTGCTTAATCATTACAAAGGTCAAAGCTCTGAGATGAAGAAGCAAAACACTGCCTCTACCAAGATGGCGGTCTCGTCACAGAGAGACAGTGCAGAACAAGGCACGGTGTCAATGGAGGCAACGGCTTCAGGGAGACCATGGGAAATATTGGGGTCTACTCCTTTGGCATCTGCCTGAATTTTTTGAGCATTGTTGTGTTCCTCCTTTAACAACTTCTGGACTGGAAGATTTTCCCCCTTAACCACTTGCCACCGTAATATTACTGCGGCAGGGCGGCTCGGCTGCATCCAGTCACGTAGTACTACGTGACTGGAGTGCATGTGGTTTCAGGGGCGCACCGCCGGAGCCGCGCTCCTGCGGTGTCTAACGATTGCCGCCTTCCTCCCGCAACAGTCCGGGAAACGGAGAGAAGACCCGCCTACTTATGTAAACAAAGCAGGCGGATCTTCTCTCAAACAGGCAGGGACAGATCAACAGTTTCAGCTAAAAATATGTAGCAGAAAACCAATTGGCCTAAAATGTTAAATTTTTTTTTTTTGGGAATGTTATATATTTTTCACATTCGTGTGTGTGTGTGTGTGTGTGTGTGTGTGTGTGTGTGTGTGTGTGTGTGTGTGTGTGTGTTTATATAATTTTTTTTTTTTTTTTTTTTTTTTATAGCGCAAAAAAAATAATCGCAGAGGTGATCAAATACCACCAAAAGAAATCTATTTGTGAGGAAAAAAGGACGTAAATTTCGTTTGGGTACAGCGTTGCGCGACCGCACAATTGTCCGTTAAAGGAACGCAGTGCCGAATCGCAAAATAGGGCCTGGTCAGGAAGGGGGGTGAAGTGTTTAATGACCAGGCAATTTTGACAATTGCACGGTCGTGCGATGCTGTCCCTAAATAAAATTGACGTCCTTTATTTCCCATAAATAGAGCTTTCTTTTGCTGGTATTCACCTGTGCGGTTTTTATTTTTTGTGCTATAAACAAAAAAAAGAGCGACATTCCCAAAAAACAAATTTAAATATCAAAATTTGTCATCCTTTTTAGGCCAATTTGTTGTTTGCTACCTATTTTTGATATAAAATCGCAATAAGCGTATTTTGATTGGTTTGCGCAAAAGTTATCACGTCTACTAACTACGGGAAAGATTTATGTCATTTTTATATTTTACTAGTAATGGCAGCGATCTGCGATTTTTTTTTTTTTTTTTTTTTTTTTTTTTTTTTTTTTTTCCGGGACTGCGACATAGCGGAGGACAGATCGGACCCCTAACTGACATTTTTGACACTTTTGGGGGGGACCAGTGACATTACTACAGTAATCAGTGCTAAAAATATGCACTGTTACTGTAATAATGACACTGGCAGGGAAGGGGTTAACTTTATTGGTGATCAAGGGGTTAAATGTAAATGTATGCCTCATGCTTAGACGTGTGTGGGGGGAGGGGACTGTGACACAGACACAGATCGCAGGTTCAGCTATGCTGAATCCTGTAATATGTCCCTGCCTGTCACAGAGGAGATCCGCCCGCTTTGTTTACACAAGCGGGCAGATTTCCTCACTCGATCCCCGGCGTTACTGTAATGACACTAGAAGGGAAGGGGTTAGCAATGTGGGTGATCAAGGGGTTAAATGTGTACCTCAGGGCGTGTTTCTAACTGTGGGGGGGGCGTGGCTTGTGAAATCGCCACAGAGACCTGTGATCCTATATAGAAGGATCACAGGGCACTCTGTGATCATGCCAGAGAGAACAACGGTCAGCTGTGTTTATAACCGCTGACCGTTCTTCTCTCAGCGGGGAACGATCGCGGGTGTCAGACGGCAATCAGAGCCGCCTGCCCTGTGCATCGGAGTCCCCGCTGCCGAGTGGGGGTGGGAGCGTGCCAGCCCCTAGCTGCAGACCCGAACCACGTACAGGAGGGAGGGGCTGCCTGCCGCAGGCGTTTAAGTTAAGCCAGTTAGCGGCTCTCCTGCTAAAACAGAGCTGAGTAGGAAATGTTTTCAGATACAAATGATTGTTCTTTATTTCCTATTTAGGAGGCACCCAGAACACCGTGACTACTAACCAAACCTGGGAAGAGGAAGGAACTCCAAATACTCAAGACTACATGGCAAAGCAGAAATTCTTTTTTGATGTATATAACATGTTTAAGGTGTAAAAGTAGCCAGGTTAGCTTTACTGCACCCTCCCCAGAAACTAGGGGGGGGCTGTCACTGCTGGCCATCTTCTTAAAATGTAATCTACCTGGCTGTCTCTGGCTTCAATAATACACACCTGGACTGAGCAATACAACAACGTGCGAGAAAAGTCTTCTGTTGTATATTTTGTTGTAGGTGATTGAAGACGTAGGAAGTTTAGCCCTATAATGGCCAGGAACCTAGTATTTCCAAAAGAAGAGGTCGGTAGTCTGATCAATTTGCTTTAACCTCTTGAGGGTTTCGAACAAGAGACGTCCTTTAGGGGAAAAAAAGCAAAAATACGAAAAACCTTTTGCCTCTGACTTTCTGATCCTTTCCCTGGCGATTTCCAGCTGTCAAAATGACAGCCCGTAATTGCTTTGTATTGCATAGTATTTGCTGCTGTCAAAATGGCAGCCAATCCTGCGTAAGGCTCCATTCACACTTGCATGACTCGAAAATCACATGACTTTGGAGTGCAACTTTGACACAAACTTGAATGTGACTTGTTGTCCCTCTGCAAAGTCGGACCCCACTGACATTCATGCAACTTTTGTGAGGGGTAACATTGAAGTCTGTGGCCCTCAAGTTGCATGAAAGTCGGACCAAAGTAGTGCATGAACTACTTTTGATGTCGCTGCGACTAAGTCACACCTATATGTACGGTTATCATTGGAAAACATGGGGTACGAATTGTCATGCGATTTTGATGTCCAAAGTCTCATGACAAGTTGCACAAGTGTGAATGAGGTGTAAATGACCTTAGCAGGTAGTCTGTACTAGTGCATAAATTCGACAGTATATTGTATATGATGATCAAAGTTGTGATCTTTAATCTGCGTAAACTGTAAAAAAAAATATAAGACAAAAAAATAATTTTTGAATAAAATTTCTGTTTAACCGGTTTACCTTTAACCATTATCAGCCCTAATTACCACCGTCTTCCCTTAGCTATAATTTTTTTAATTGTTTTTTTTATGTTTTCTTTTTAGTGTCCCAAAAACAGAATGTTCAAAATTAGGGTAAAAAGCACCATTTTACTTTGTCATGCTGTGTTTCAGTAACATTATTTTATTGTAATTTTAAATGGGGCAAATTATGGAATCGATTTTCATTTACAGTTAAACTACTTTGACACTGGTAAAGAAAAAAAAATAGTTTTTAAAATGTTGGTTCTTTTGGTCTTTTGATTACATAGAAAAGGAAATCCTTTTTTTTTTTTTTTTTTTTTTTTTTTTTTTTAAATCATTTTTGCAAGATATTGGCAAAAAAGAAATTCCAATTTGTCCCCAAGGAAAAAAAAAAACAATGTGTGTGTGTATATATAACTTTGATATCTTAAAGGCCAACCCTGGGCAAAACAAGAACCCCCCCCCATTACGACTACCCCCTTCTAAATATTCACTGGGACAGAATAAGATGCCTATTCACGTGATAGTCCTGGGCCTTCTCTCCTTTTATGTTTTCATCCAGGAGGGTCCCTTTTGGGTAGCTAATGGCACTGACTGCATAATATGGACACTTCCTATTGGCTGTCCAGCAGCGGGATCCTCCCAGGATCTAGAAGCACAGATGACATCACTAGGGGACTTTACGGCAGCGGTCCCCAACCTTCTTGAAACCACAACCCCTTTTACAGCACATTCCCTGCTTTATATTGGTGTCCTCAGTTCCCCTTCACATCACAGTTCCCATTTTTTTTTTTTTTTAGTGCAGTCCTCTTTATGTTAATGTAATGGGGACTGCTATGTGAAGGGGACTACACTGTAAAGGGGCGATGTGATATAAAGGGGGCACTGTGATATAAAGGACTGCACCGTAAAGGGGACACTGTGATATAAAGGGGACTGGACCGTAAAGGGGGCGCTGTGAAAGACTGCACCGTAAAAGGGGCGCTGTGAAAGAAAGGAGACTGCACCGTAAAGGGGGCGCTGTGATATAAAGGACTGCACTGTAAAAGGGGCGCAGTGAAAGAAAGGGGGCTGCACTGTAAAGGGGCGCTGTGAAAGAAAGGGGGCTGCACTGTAAAGGGGCGCTGTGAAAGAAAGGGGGCTGCACTGTAAAGGGGCGCTGTGAAAGAAAGGGGGCTGCACTGTAAAGGGGCGCTGTGAAAGAAAGGGGGCTGCACCGTAAAGGGGGCTGCACTGTAAAGGGGGCGCTGTGAAAGAAAGGGGGCTGCACTGTAAAGGGGGCGCTGTGAAAGAAAGGGGGCTGCACTGTAAAGGGGCGCTGTGAAAGAAAGGGGGCTGCACTGTAAAGGGGCGCTGTGAAAGAAAGGGGGCTGCACCGTAAAGGGGGTGCTGTGAAAGAAAGGGGGCTGCACTGTAAAGGGGGTGCTGTGAAAGAAAGGGGGCTGCACCGTAAAGGGGGTGCTGTGAAAGAAAGGGGGCTGCACCATAAAGGGGGTGCTGTGAAAGAAAGGGGGCTGCACTGTAAAGGGGAACATTGATATAAAGGACTGCACCGTAAAGGGGGCGCTGTAATATAAAGGGGACTGAAACGTAAAGGGGGGCGCTGTGAAAGAAAAGGGACTAAACTGTAAAGGGGCACTGTAATGATTACATTGCAGTCCCCTTTATATTAGTGCCCCTAGCAATCAGTGCCCCTGCAGTCTGCCACATCCCCCCCCCCCCCCCCCCCCGTCCCCTCCAACATCACACATTTCTTCTAATCTCTGCCTCCCATGCACAGGACTCTTACCTTTTGGCAGGGCAGAGGCTGTGATCAGTCCATGTTTCTTCTCCTGGCTCCCCTGGCCGGCCAGCGATGTCATCCTATCAGCAGGGCAGGGATGTGGGAGGAGCTTTCTATTCCAATCTGAAGTCCCGCCCCCTGCCCTGCAGGATAGGATGACATCATTGACCGGACAGAGGAGCTGGGAGAGGACACACGGGCATGGCTGCACAGCAGGAGTAGAGCGGCGACTGCGGTCTGTGACAGCCCTGTGCCGACGTCGCTCACCACCTGCTGTGCGACCCTGTCATTAACAGGTCACGACCCGGGGGGGGGGGTGGGGACCCCTGCTTTACAGGACTGGGTGCAGGCACATCTGCCTCACTTGTAGGCACAGTCCCCACACGCAGACACAGTGCTCGTGAGGGACCCAGCATATACCTTTTACAGGGTGGGTTAGAGCCGGGGTAGTAAAGGGGTTCATGTTTTGACCAGAGTTTGGATTTTTCTCTCCGTCCATCCAGTTCTGTGATTTGCACAGCCCCGATAGACCACACAACTAGTTTAGTGACTAAAGTTTTTGCTGCAGTTAAGCAATGCACCCCCCTCTCACCTCCCAGCCTGTGACTGAACAGTGAAGGAGCAGAAAGCAGACCTATGAAGTCATCTCTCCTCCTGTCAGAATATTCTGTATCAGCAGGTAAGAATACAGGATACTAGGAGTGTGTGTTCTCCTTCCTCAGCATGTGACTGAACAGTGAAGGAGCAGAAGGCAGACCTATGAAGTCATCTCTCTGCTCTCTCCTCCTGTCAGCATATTCTGTATCAGCAGATAAGAATGCAGGATACTAGGAGTGTTTCTTCTCCTTCTCCCAGTATTACTGCTGTACAGGAAATTGTAAGAGACTGAGATTTAAGTCCTATTTAGGTATTTATACAAGTTGCATAAAATTACATTTTAATTTTTGTGTTGTTGAAATAATTCTTTGTTTTATTAGTGGGTGCAGTCAGACTTCAAAAGTAAAGCCTGTGCCCGTGAATGTGCTATTGTAGCCCTATACCAGTGATGTAGAACCTTGGCACCCCAGATGTTTTGGAACTACATTTCCCATGATGCTCAACTACACTGCAGAGTGCATGAGCATTATGGGAAATGTAGTTCCAGAACATCTGGGGTGCCAAGGTTCCCCATTACTGCAACTCCCCTGTGCCCAGCAGCAAGCTGCAGATCTGGACTTCTGCTCTTCACACAGAGCACAACGGTTTGGATCTCCAGTGGTCTGGCGCCCCCTAGACAGCATTGTTGATTAGAACACTGGGGGCAGTGGATTGCTGTGCTCTGAAAGTAGCAGTCCAGATCTCCAGCATGCTGCTGACACAGGATATTCCCCTGGAGTTCAGCTTTAAAGTAGCATCCGTGTGAGGTTCGAGGGTGCATTTAGCTGTCTCGTTGGAGTTGTCCTTTAAGATCATAGTTTGCAATTCTGTAACGTTAAACTGTACATGAAGAATAAAATATGTTCATCTGTATGACACTTCTGTTATTGAGTTTTTTTTTTTTTGTTTTTTTTTTTGGTTTCCCTGCGAATGTCAACTTAAAACGCTGTCTTAGTAAGAGCACATATAGCCGTCTTGGAATAAAAAAAAAAAAATCAAAACTAAAAGGTTTGCTTGGTCTTTTTCTTTTGTCATTGGTCCTTTTATAAATCCTTATTTAACCACAAGATTTACCCCCCCCACCCTGTGATAACCAGGCCAGTTTTTGCAATACAGCACTTCCAACACTGTCCCCCAAATGTAATTTTTTTATTTTCCCCCCACAACTAGCGCTTTCCTTTGGTGGTAATTGGTCACCTCCTGCGGTTTTTGTTCTTTACACTATAAACAAAAGGCCAAAATAACGTTTTTTTACTTTCTGCTAAAAAAAAAAAAAACATCCAATTAAAAAAAAAAAAAATTGTAAAAAAATGTCTTTTTTTTAGCTAATATGCATTCTGTTACATATTAGTTTGCGCAAAAGTTGGTGTCTACAAACTATGGTGTATTTCTTTTGGTGGTATTTGGTCACCTCTGCAGTCTTTTTTTTTTTTTTTTGCACTATAAACAAAGAAAGGGCTCTTTCACACGGTCGGATCCGTGCTGCTCAGCGGGGATCGATCCGGTGTAACGTTAGAATTCCATACCTCGTTAGATTTCCATACCCTCGTCACTTCCTGTCTCAAACAGCTGAGCAGTGCGCATGCTCAGAGCCCCGGATACGTAATAGAACAGCAAAGAATTTGACAAGTGCGCATGCTCGGAGGGTAGGAAATTATCACGGCACTGTGTGTAATGTTATACTTGCGGCCGTAACATTAAAACAGTTTGGCTGCAACATCAATAATCTCCTCTCCTATCCCTGTGACTTGCCTGATCTCGCCTAATAAATATAAAAGCGGTGGCGGGTGTATGAGATGTAAATGACGGCGATCGCGGCTCTGTGATCCGCTTTTATATTTATTACCTGAGAGCAGGGAAGTGACAGGGGAAGGAGCGGAGATGAGCCATGTTGCAGAGGAGCTGTTTTAATGTAACCGCCGCTAGCGTGAGAAATCCATACCCTCCGTGCACCGGAAGTGACGAGGGTATGGTTTTCTCAGGGAACACCGGCGGATGACAGCTCCGTCTCCACTTGCAGTGCGGAGAGGGAGGTGTCGCAGCCCCCGCTGCTCTCTATGGGGGATCGGATGAGAGCGGACCGCCTGAAGGGATGGTAAAATAGGGTTTCCATCCGTCCAGATTTCACGCACAGGATCGGATACGGATGGCAGCGGAGGTGTCTCCGCTGACATCCGCTGCCCCATAGAGCTGCATGGAGGATCCGATCAGATCCGCCAAAAAAACTGACAGGCGGATCTGATCGGACCGCCCGTGTGAAAGAGCCCAAAGACTAAAAGTTTTACTTTCTTTTAACCACTTTAGAACCGCTCACAGTAATACTACTGCGGCAGAGTGGTTAGTTATCGTCCAGCGACGTAGTATTAACGTCGTTAGACACTCCCCCTTCTGGGCGGCGCTTGCGCGCTGCCGGAGGCTCGCTCCCGCTGTTTTCATTCACAGCGGGAGTCGGGCCAGGGGAGGAGCAGCGGCAATCGCCGCTGCTCTTACCCGATCGTCGGGGATCGAGTCTGGAGATCCGCCCGCTGTGTGTAAACACAGCGGGCGGATCTCCATAGTGACAGATCGGACTGTTCAGCATAGCTGGACATCCGATCTGTCCATGACTCACTCAGTCACCTCCCCCCCTATACGGCAGTAAGCACCAGGCATACATTAACCCCTCCCTCTCCAATAAAATTAACCCCTTCCCTGCCAGTGTCATTTTTACAGTAACAGTGCATATATATAGCACTGATTACTGCAGTAATGTCACTGGTACCCCCAAAAGTGTCAAAAATGTCAGTCAAGGGTCCGATCTGTCCGCCGCAATGTCGCAGTCCCGCAAAAAAAACTCGCAGATCGCCGCCATTACGCGTTAAAAAAAAACACCAAAAATGACAAATCTTTCCCTTTGTTAGTAAACGCAATAACTTTTGCGCAAACCAATCAAAATACGCTTATTGCGATTTTTTTTTTTTTTTTTTTTTTTTTTTACCAAACATATGTAGCATAAAACAAATTGGCCAAAAATTTTTTAAAAAATTGTTTTTTACATCTTTTTTGGGGGGAATTTCATATAAAAAATGTTAAAAATATTTTTTTCAAAATAAACGCTCTTTTTTTGTTTATAGCGCAAAAAGTAAAAATCGCACAGGTTATCAAATACCACCAAAAGAAAGCTCTGTTTGTGGGAAAAAAAGGACGTAAATTTCGTTTGGGTACCGCGCAATTGTCAGTTGAAGTCGCACAGCGCCGAATCGCAAAAAGTGGCCTGGACAGAAGACAGCAAAATCCTCCGGTGTTCAAGTGGTTAAACGTATCCAATAAAAAATTGTTAAAAAAATAAAATGTTTTAATTTTAGCCAATATGCATCCCCCCCCCCCCTACTTTGCTTGCCTGACATTGCATGGTTATGTAACGCTGTACCCAAATGTAAATTTTTTTATTTTTTTTTTTTACCCACAACTAGCGCTTTCTTAGTGATATTTAATCACCTCCTGCGGTTTTTATTTTTTGCACTATAAACAAAAAAGATAAAAGAAAAAAAAAAGTTTTACTTTCTGCTGAATCTTATCCAATAACAAAAAAATATTTATTTTAGCCAATATGCATTCTGCTACATATTTTTGGTAAAAAAATCCCAATAAGCGTGTATTGATTAGTTTGCACAAAAGTTTATAGCGTCTACAAACTATGGTGTATTTCTTTTGGTGGTATTTGATCACCTCTGCAGCTTTTATTTTAAAAAAAAAAAAAAAGAAAAATTTTCCTTTCTGCTAAAAAAAAGTATCCAAGTAAAAAAAATGTTTTTATTAATTTTAACCAATATGCATTCTGCTACATATTTTTGGGAAACGATCCCAGTAAGCGTGTATTAGTTTGCGCAAACGTTATAGCGTCTACAAACTATGGTGTATAAAGTGACTTGAAAAAGTATTCATACCCCCTTGAAAGTTTCCACATTTTGTCATGCTGCAACCAAAAACATAAATGTATTTTTATTGGGATAACACAAAGTGGTGCATAATTGTGAAGTAGAAGGAAAATGGTAATGCCCTCATGGGATGCTGAGCCCCTGTGATTGAAAGAACTAATTTCCAAAGAAAAAGTGGGCCGGGCAGTAGGTCTAAAGCCCAAGCTTTTTAAGTTTTGGAAAGCATTAATAAAAGAGTATCTAAATCCAATTATAGTAATGTATTGTAACTTTTCAGTCCTTAGATGAGGTGGTTGCATTAGTTTTCTTGTGTTAGGCTTTATTACCTGGTGATCCTGCAAACAGTTCCTGTCCTTGTGTGGCTACATTCACTCCCCCTAATGGATCTGTGGAGTTGGGCATGGTTGCCTGGGTGGACATCATGCCTCCCTTCCTCCATTGATATAGTGGAGGCAGCATAGCCACCCAGGCTGGACTCAATAGATAAACAAAAAAGGGCGCACCAGCCTAGCGCATTATCCTCCAGTAGGCTTTTATTGGTAAAATATTAAGTGGCTACTCACAAGCATGCGATGTGAACCAGCATATCAATTCCATTGGACTTTTACAACATGGACGTTGTTCAACGTCTCGTAAAGATGAAAGGCTAATGCGTTTCGAGGCAGTGCCTCTTCCTCAGAGCCTAAGAAGCAAGCAAGTGTCCCTAGGGAATTTGAGTGGACAAGGCTTAAGAGGTCAGCAACGTTCTCCATGACATTCAAGTGGAGGACTTCAGATCAACACTGCAAGCTCTGGTGGTCGACATGTTTGGCTGAGATTCACCATCATAAGATCTTACCTCTTAGAATAGGAGGATTAGTATATTACAGGAAAAGGAACACTGGAAGCAAAAATTAAACCACATTTCTGGTAGGTATTTTCAGTACTTGCCAAAAAAGGTTTTTGTGGAAAAAAAATGACTGCAGCCACCACCTCCAAGGGTTGGTAAGCTGCAATTTATCACTTTTTTCGTTTTTGTTTAGTTGTCCTTTAAGCCACTCGTAGAAAATTTCCCTTCACTTCTTCTTGATCTGTGATAAGTGGGTAGAAACATTATTTCCCCAAAGCACTGAAAAATCCCATCTTGGTGACCAAAACATACCTGCCCCAGCTAGGTGAAGGATGTGTGGGGGGGGGGTTGGTGGTTTGAGGATCATGAAGAGCTTTCTGGGATTGAACCCAACATGTTCCCCTTTAGAGCACTTCCCTAGTGTCCTTAGTAGCTAGGACGCAGACAGCCCCTGCCACTAGCATCCTCTATTTCTAGGACAGGGTGATTCTTGCCACTAGCTTTCTCGATTACTTGGACACTGGTGACTCCTACCACCTAGTGAACTATGTTGGAAGGAAGGAGGCAGCTGTCTAGTGTCCTAGGGTGGAGGCGGCTCCTGATGCCTAGCAGCTAGAATGCATGAACGCTGTAAATTGTACACACTATTGATAGGCTCCTGCCACTAGCATCCTTGGATAGTGGGAAGTAGACAGGTCCTATCAGTAGTGTCCTTGATTACTAGGATGCTGGTGGCTCCTGCTACCAACGTCCTTGGTTACTAGGATGCCGGTGGCTCCTGCCGCTAGTGTCCTTTGATACTAGGATGCTGGTGGCTCCTGCTACTAGCATTCTTGCTTATTAGGATGCCAGTGGCTCCTGCCACTTAGCGTTCTATGTTCAAAGAATCCAGGAGGCTGTCTATCTAATGTCATATGTTGCTAGGATGGAATTGGCTCCTGAAGCCCAACGTCCTTGGTTGCCAAGATGCATTTATGTAAATGTTACACACTATTGATAGGCTCCTGCCACTAGTGTTCTTGGTTACTAGGACACAGGTGGGTCCTGCCACTAGCTTCCTTGGTTACTAGGATGCTGGTGGCTCCTGCCACCGAGCATCCTTTGGCTAAGATTCAGGTGGCACCTGCTGTCTAGTTTTCTCTGTAGCTGGGGTAGAGGCAGTGCCTGTTGCTTAGCTTCCTTGGTTACTAGGATGCCGGTGGCTCCTGCCACTAACGTCCTTGCTTACTAGGATGCCGGTGGCTCCCTCCACTAGTGTCCTTGGATTCTAGGATGTGAGTGGCTTCTGCCGCTAGTGTCCTTTGATACTAGGATGTTGGTGGCTCCTGCCACCTAGCATCATTTGTTGCGAAGATTCAGATGGCACCTGATGTCTAGTGTTCTATCTAGCTGGGATAGAGGCAGCTCCTGTTGCTTAGCTTCCTTGGTTACCAGGATGCCGGTGGCTCCTGCCACTAATGTTCTTGGTTACTAGGATGCCGGTGGCTCCCTCCACTATTGTCCTTTGATACTAGAATGTGAGTGGCTCCTGCCGATAGTGTTCTTTGATACTAGGATGTCGGTGGCTCCTGCTACTAGCGTCCTTGATTGCTAGGATGCCAATGGCTCCTGCCACTTAGACAGCCTCCTGGATTCTTTGAACATTCTATCTAATGTCGCTAGAATGGAAGTGGCTCCTGAAGCTCAACGTCCTTGATTGCCAAGATGCATTTATGTAATACCTATGTAAATGTTACACACTATTGATAGGCTCCTGCCTCTAGCGTCCTGCGTTACTAGGACACAGGTGGGTCTTGCCACTAGCTTCCTTGGTTACTAGGACACAATTGTGTCCTGCCACTAGCTTCCTTGGTTACTAGGATGCTGGTGGCTTTTGTTAAGATTCAGGTGGCACCTGATCTCTACTGTTCTATGTAGCTAGGAAAGAGGCAGCGCCTGTTGCTTAGCTTCCTTGGTTACTAAGATGCTGGCACCTCCTGATGCCTAGAGCATTTGGTTGCTAGGACGCAGGCAGCTCTTGACACCTAGGTTGCTAGAATGCATTAATACTTGTAAACATGCAAACATTTACATGCATACAGCAAATATAACGCATACATTTACAGCCCAGATGCAGTTGTATAAATGGGCCTATAAACTTATATACTGTTGTGTTGAGATTCATACAAATCCATATGCAGCATTATAATGTCCATGTGAATGAGCCCTAGTTTTTAAACAAGATGCTGGAATCAACTATCTATGTTATGGAACAGGAGAAATAACATTGATCCTCGGGGGGGGAATTTGGATTGTTAAAACACGTAAAAGAAAAATAACGGTTTCACCGCATAAAAGTTCAAGACGAAGGGGTCATGTTTGGAGATTGGCAGGGGGCTTGCTGCGTTGTATTGAAATCATAAGGTTTCCGTTCTCAGTTGTAAAGCTAAAAAAGTAAATATTTTTATTCAAGTAAAGACGGCCACCTCTACCGAGAAGCCAAATAATGTGCTCATCATCGGCCATCTGTGTTTTTTTTTTTTTTGTGTTTACGAAATACACGTTTCTATAGGTGTAATCTGAGGTTATTCGTTAAGATGAACCAATCAATTTGCCAACTGGCATTTGACCTAGATTATGCATATTTATAGGTTCCCAAATCTTGCCTGATCCGCAAGGTGAACTACCGTAAAAGGGTTCTTTTTAAATCCTTACTGGTTCACAAGTCACCCACATCTGGACATTGGTCTCCTCACCTTCCCTCTCTGGCCAGAGTGAGTTAACCAACGGGGATATGCCATTGAAGTGAGGGACAACTCAGGGAACTGATTTAACAAAATCCAGCAGAGGAAAAAAATAGTTTCTCTTGCTGTTGTACTCATGGTGCAAAACTATTTGCCTACTGTATGAGCGGAGGCCAGAGAGTGAGGATGGAGTCTTAATGTGAAAGGGAAATGCAAGTGGATCTATAGGATCCCCTTGGCAGCTTTGGAACCTCTGTCCAATTTGTCCACTGCCTGAATAGAAGTCAGAGAGTGAGGATGGAGAGCTTGTGCTCCTTGAAGTAGGAGTAGAGGATTGATGTGCCTGGGAATCTCAAACGTCTACGGCACATGTGTCAAACACAAGGCCCGCGGTCCAAATCTGGCCCCTCAAGTCATTTCATGTGGCCCTTACATGTCTCCTGCAGCTGCAGGACTCCCCTCATCTCCACCAACCCCTGTCTCAGAAGTCGGCAGCAGAGAGGAAGACAGAACTCCTTAATTTCCTGTGCCTCTGTGCAGCTGCAGCACCCCCTCATCTCCACCACTCCCTCTCTCGGAAGTCGGCAGCAGAGAGGGAGACCGAACTCCTCCTTAATTTCCTGTGCCTCTGTGCAGCTGCAGCACCCCCTCATCTCCACCACCCCCTCTCTCGGAAGTCGGCAGCAGAGAGGGAGACAGAACTCCTTCATTTCCTGCGCCTCTCTGCAGCTGCAGCACCCCCTCATCTCCACCTCTCCTGGTCTCAGCATTCAGAAGACTTCAGTACTCTTCCAGACGCTGCACTTTCTGCTTCAGCTCTGCCCACACTGATATAAGGAAGGGTGGGGGACCTTTGACTTCTGATGATGGGGGGGCTCTTGGCATCTGATGTAAGGGGGGGTGGCGCTCTGGACTTAGTCTTACAGATACACCTGGCCCTTTGAGACCAACCATAATGCTGATGCAGCCCACAATGAAATTGAGTTTGACACCCTTGGTCTACGGGATCCCCTTACCAGGTCACAACATTGGACCAAAAAAAAAATTGGACCAACCAATTTTCTATTGTCTGACCCAGAGGTCAGGGAGTGAGAATGGAGAGCCTCTGCTCCTGGAAGTAGGAGTAGAGGCTTGATGTGACTGGGAATCTCAAACGTCTACGGCACATGTGTCAAACACAAGGCCCGCGGTCCGAATCTGGCCCCCCCAAGTCATTTCATGTGGCCCACCCCTTACATGTCTCCTGCAGCTGCAGGACTCCCCTCATCTCCACCACCCCCTGTCTCAGAAGTCGGCAGCAGAGAGGAAGACAGAACTCCTCCTTCATTTCCTGCGCCTCTCTGCAGCTGCAGCACCCCCTCATCTCCACCTCTCCTGGTCTTAACATTCAGAAGACTTCAGTCCTCTCCGGAAGCGGAAATTACGTCACTGATACACACGCAAGGAGGTGGAGGCTACGGGCTCACAGCTCCTTTCTACTGGCCTCTAGAGGCTCCGAGCGCATAGCTTTTGCCTCCTTGTGTATCAGTGATCCAGACTTCCGCCCTGTACCGGTGACATCATTTCCGATTCTGCGTTCCACGCTGGTTAGAGAGGAGGTACCTCCTTTTTGGGGATTGTGAAGCCCACAGGACAACCACAAACCTCAGGATCACACTAATCATGTTGGTGGTGGTCCTGTGGGCTTCGCAATCCCCAAACGCCAAAAAGGAGGTGAAACTCTGGGTATCCAGCAGAGTACCTCCTCTCTAACCAGCATGGAACGCAGAAGTGGAAATAACGTCACCGGTACAGGGCGGAAGTCTGGATCACTGATACACAAGGAGGCAAAAGCTATGCGCTCGGAGCCTCTAGAGGCCAGTAGAAAGGAGCTGTGAGCTCCGAACCCGTAGCCTCCACCTCCTTGCGTGTGTATCAGTGATCCGGACTTCCGCCCTGTATCGGTGACGTAATTTCTGCTTCCGTGTTCCGCGCTGGTTAGCGTGGAGGTACTCTATTGGATACCCAGAATTTCACCTTCTTTTTGGGGATTGTGAAGCCCACAGGGCCACCACAAACCTCAGGATTGCACTAATAATGTTGGGCTGGTATTGTTCTTTACGCCTGTAAGTGTTTTTAATCTTGTACATTAAACGTTTACAACCTAAAACTACACTTAGTGACGCCCCCTTCCTTGCTTTCCACATGTTTTACAGAGCTTTCAGACACACTCCGAGGATAGCTGCCTAGCTCTAAGTGTGTATTGCCATCTGCCTTGATATCAGACTTTTACTACACCATATATAAACTGTCCAGTTGGCCAGAGATACTTGAACTTTTGGAGTGCCAGACTCCTACTGTATTTTATTCACTCAAACCTGTTTATCTACTGCCTGACTGGAAGTCAGAGGGTGAGGATGGGGGAGCTCGTGCTCCTTAAAATGGGAGTAGAGGCTTGGTGTGACATGGAACCTCAAATGTTCAAATTTATTGTATGGCCGTATGTAGACATCTCTTTAAATGATTGACTTTAGGTGTTTCCAGGTAAGGGGTACTGTCAATATTACAAGATATTTTGGACACAAGTGCTTCTAACCTTGTGGTAACAGTTTGGTAAAGACCCTTTTCTGTTCCAGCATGACTATCCTGGTGTACAAAGCCAGCTCCATAACATGATTTGATGTGAAGGAACTTGAGTGGTCTTCACAAAGCTCTGAACTCCACCCTACTTGGACACCTTTGGGATGAATTGGAATGCCAATTGCAAGTCCAAAGATCAGAGGAGTGGATCTCTTTTCAATTGCTAGCACTGGATAGATTAAAGAGAACCCATGCTTGGCCCACGCAGAACAAAACAACAGGTTCTCTTTAGTACCGACCCATACTTCCCTTACCTTCTGTCCACTATTGTCCTGTTCACCTGCAGGAGTGAAAGATCAAACGAGGGAAATCCAAAAATTGACAGTGGTCTCCAGAACAGTAGGTAAAGAGAGACCTTCCAGTGGGGTCACCTGTTATGGTGACTGCTGTCTAAAGGAGGATTTTCCCTCATCTGACTTCCTTTCTGTTGTGTCTACAGGGCAGGAAGTGGGGGTAAACCTCCCAAGTGCTTACACAACAGTAAGAACCTAACAGTGTGTCTACAACTTCTCCACTCCATCCAAAAGTAAAACAGAAGGTTTTTTCCCTCCATTGTAAGGACTCGTTTACACATGGGGGTTAGTAAAATACACACAGGTTTAGTGCCTTTACCTCCCCCCAACTGCAACTCTCTTTAGGTACAGGCAGCAGGCAGGGGTGTATGCATGCCACAGCCTCGGCAAGCGCTCAAAACTGTGAGCAGTGTTTCTCAACCAGGGTTCTGTGGAACCCTAGGGTTCCTCCAGAGGTTGCTAGGGGTTCCGTTCATGGATAAGTGGGTTTGGGGTGGAGAAACTGACTGTCCTGACCTCAGCCCGATAAAACAGTCAGGACTCTGTGCAGGCCCTTCAAGTTCCTCCACCCCAAATCCACTCATCCATGTCTTTATGGACCTTGCTTTGTGGACTGGTGCGCAGTCATGTTGGAACAGGAAGGGGCCATCCCCAAACTGTCCCCACAAAGTTGGGAGCATGAAATTGTCCAAGATGTCTTGGTATGCTGATGCCTTAAGAGTTCCCTTCACTGGAGCTAAGAGGCCAAGCCCAACCCCTGAAGAACAACCCCACACCATAATCCCCCCTCCACCAAATGATTTAGACCAGTGCACCAAGCAAGGTCCATAAAGACATGGATGAGCGAGTTTGGGGTGGATAAACTTGACTGGCCTGCACCTCAACCCGATAGAACACCTTTGGTGGGATGATTTAGAGCGGAGGCCTTCTTGTTCACCTCACAAATGCTCTTCTGGAAGAATGGTCCAATATTCCCATAGACACACTCCTAAACCTTGTGGACACTCTTCCCAGAAGAGTTGAAGTTATATCTGCGAAGGGTGGGCCCACTCAATATTAAACCCTACGGACTAAGACTGCGATGCCATTGAAGTTCATGTGCGTGTAAAGGCTGGTGTCCCAATACTTTTGGTAATATAGTGTATATAAATATGAAGAACAATATACCACACTGTCCTTCCATGCAATGTCTATTCTACCAAAATTTGGGGTCATAAAGAAAAGAACAAAAGAAAAAATATTCTGTATTTGTCATCTGCCCTATGAAATTTTTTGCCTGTGCTGACTTTGCAGTTGTTGCCTGCATCGCTCCCTTCCAGATTTGTTATGTGCAGTAACTCCTATCCATCCTACGGGAAGACCTGACATATTGAGCACGCTGCCTTCCAATACATCTGTTTCAATCTTTTTTTAGACCCTCCAGCTTCTCCCCCCCCCCCCCACCCCTTTCTCTTTCCGTCACACACACACACACCCTGCGCTCCTCCAGTCCAGCCAGCAACATTTGTACTGAGCTGTGAACTACGAGGAGGCCAAGCACAGTTGTTCCAGCTCAGAGCAGGTGCCAGCGCTGTTTGACTTATCTTCTCCGGAGTCCTGCTGGGAAAAACTTCACCCAGCCTCTAAAAAAGAAAAAAAAAAAGTCAGTGTTTGACCAGAGAGCAGAGCTTGCAGAGAGCGATAAGGATCAGTCGATCTCCCCAAGTGGCTCTTGGATGGTGAGGACTCGGTGAGGAACTTGAGCATTGATTGGCGTAACCATGCCGGTTTTGGGTCCCCAAACATTATAGGGCTCCACGGCTACATTCTATGGTGGCATGGACGAGTGAGGACGGCATATTAAGTCAAGTCAAGGTACAAATTTTTCGTGTTTTTTGAAGGCAACACCAGAATGTTTTTACATAAATTTTTTAGATGCTTACTCAATTTTCGCAAGTAATTTGGGTTTTGAGGTGTGATTTATGTTAATGTGTTCGTGCAGGTCAGTTTTGATGCATGGCAAGTTATATGTTTGCTTTTACAGGTTTGTTAGACTTAAATGGCTAACCAGATTAAGCCAACTTTTTTTTTTAGTTTTTGCTAGACTAAAACAGCTAACTAAATTAAGCAAACATTTTTTTTTTTTTTTTGGTAGACTTAAACGGCTAATCAAATTAAGCCAAAAATTTTCAAAAAATTCTTGCTAGACCTAAATGGTTAACCAAATTACGCCAACATTTTTTTTTTTTGTTAGACATAAATGACTAACCAAATTTGGCCATAATTTTTCAAAAAATTCTTGCTAGACTTAAATGGTTTACCAAATTAAGCCAACATTTTTTTATTATTATTATTCTTGCTAGACTTAAACAGCTAACTAGATTAAGCAAACTTTTTTTTTTTTTTGGTAGACTTAAACGGCTAACCAAATTAAGCCAAAATTTAAAAAAAAATTCTTGTTTGACTTAAATGGTTAACCAAATTACGCCAACATTTTTTTTTACATTTTTTTTTACATTTTTGCTAGACTTAAATGGCTTACCAAATTAAGCCAAAAATTTTCAAAAAATTCTTGCTAGACTTGAATGATTAATCAAATAAAGCCAACATTTTTTTCAAAAAATTCTTGCTAGACTTAAATAGTTAACCAAATTACACCAACATTTTTTTTTACATTTTTGCTAGACTTAAAAAGCTAATTAAATTAAGCAAACATTTTTTTTTTTTTGTAGACTTAAACAGCTAACCAAATTAAGCCAAAATTTAAAAAAAATTCTTGCTAGACTTAAATGGTTAGCTAAGTTACACTAACATTTTTATTACTTTTTTGCTAGATTTAAACGGCTAACCAAATTAAGCCAAAAATGTTCAAAAAATTCTTGTTAGACTGAAATGGTTAGTTAAGTTACACCAACATTTATTTTACTTTTTTTGCTAGATTTAAACGGCTAACCAAATTAAGCCAAAATTTTTCAAAAAATTCTTGCTAGACTTAAATGTTTAACCAAATTACGCCAACATATTTTTTTACATTTTTGTTAGACTTAAACAGCTAACCAAATTAAGCCCAAAATTTTCAAAAAATTCTTGCTAGACTTAAATGGTTAGCTAAATTACACCAAAATTTTTATTAATTTTTTTGCTAGATTTAAACGGCTAACCAAATTAAGCCAAAAAAATTCAAAAATTCTTGCTAGACTTAAGTGGTTACCAAATTATGCCATTTTTCTTTTTACATTTTTGCTAGACTTAAACAGCTAACCAAATTAAGCCAAACTTTTTCAAAAAATTCTTGCTAGACATAAATGGTTAGTTAAGTTACACCAACATTTTTTTTACTTTTTTGCTAGATTTAAACGGCTAACCAAATTAAGCCAAAATTTTTCAAAAAATTCTTGCTAGACTTAAGTGGTTAGCTAAGTTACACCAACATTTTTTTATTTTTTTGCTTAGATTTAAACAGCTAACCAAATTAAGCCAAAAATTTACAAAAAAATCTTGCTAGACTTAAGTGGTTACCAAATAATGCCAACATTTTTTTTTTTTACATTTTTGCTAGACTTAAACAGCTAACCAAATTAAGCCGAAATTTTTCAAAAAATTCTTGCTAGACTTAAATGGTTAGCTAAGTTACACCAACATTTTTTTTACTTTTTTGCTAGATTTAAACGGCTAACCAAATTAAGACACAAATTTTCAAAAATTTCTTGGTAGACTTGAATGGTTAACCAAATAAAGCCAAAAAATAAAGGAAAAATGGCTAACTGGGCCCAATTTGGACATTGTCACTTAGGGGTGTACTTACTTTTGTTGCCAGCGGTTTAGACATTAATGGCTGTGTGTTGAGTTATTTTGAGTGCACAGCAAATTTACACTGTTATACAAGCTGTACACTCACTACTTTACATTGTAGCAAAGTGTCATTTCTTCAGTGTTGTCACATGAAAAGATAGAATAAAATATTTACAAAAAATGTGAGGGATGGACTAATTTTTGTGAGATACTGTATATTCATGCAGTTTTGTAAAATTTAAAGTAGACTTGTCACAAACCTGGGCTAATAAAAATGAGCATATGATGAAAATTTTTATAAGCAGAAGGCGACCTTAAAGTGTAAAGATTCAGGTTTTTTTTTTTTTAAATAACAAATATGTCATACTTACCTGCTCTGTGTAATGATTTTGGACAGAGTAACCATGATCATCCTTTTCTCGGGTTCCCCGCAGATGCTTCTGGCCCCTCGTCCCTGCTTAGTGCCCCCAGAGCAAGCTACTTGCTCTGAGGGCACCTGTGCGTGCTCGCTCCTGAGCTGCCTGTGTCTGTCTATGAGACACACAGAGCATGGCTTGGCCCCGCCCCCCAATCCCTTCATACTGGCAGTGATTGACAGCAACGGAAGCCAATGGCTCCTGCTGCTGTGTCGCAGCCAATGAGGAGGCAGGGAACTTCTGCTGTCGTGCACACGCTGGATCGGTATCAGGCTCAGGTAAGTATAAGGGAACATTAAAGGAACACTTTGAAAACACATCAGATCTCCATAGGGAAAAATATAATGCTGGATATCTATACTGGCATGTACTTGGTAATGTGTTAGGATCTATACTGGTATGGACTGGGTAATGTGTTAGGATGTATACTGGTATGGACTGGGTAATGTGTTAGGATGTATACTGGTATGGACTGGGTAATGTGTTAGGATGTATACTGATATGGACTGGGTAATGTGGTAGGATCTATACTGGTATGGACTGGGTAATGTGTTAGGATCTATACTAGTATGGACTGGGTAATGTGTTAGGATCTATACTGGTTTGGATTGGGTAATGTGTTAGGATCTATACTGGTATGGACTGGGTAATGTGTTAGGATCTATACTGGTATGGACTGGGTAATGTGTTAGGATCTATACTGGTATGGACTGGGTAATGTGTTAGGATCTATACTAGTATGGACTGGGTAATGTGTTAGGATCTATACTGGTTTGGATTGGGTAATGTGTTAGGATCTATACTGTTATGGACTGGGTAATGTGTTGGGCTCTATACTGGTATGGACTGGGTAATGTGTTGGGCTCTATACTGGTATGGACTGGGTAATGTGTTGGGCTCTATACTGGTATGGACTGGGTAATGTGTTAGGATCTATACTGGTATGGACTGGGTAATGTGTTATTATCTAGACTGGCATGGACTGGGTAATGTGTTATTATCTAGACTGGTATGGACTGGGTAATGTGTTGGGGTCTATACTGGTATGGACTGGGTAATGTGGTAGGATCTATACTGATATGGACTGGGTAATGTGGTAGGATCTATACTGGTATGGACTGGGTAATGTGTTGGGCTCTATATTGGTATGGACTGGGTAATGTGTTGGGCTCTATACTGGTATGGACTGGGTAATGTGTTGGGCTCTATACTGGTATGGACTGGGTAATGTGTTGGGCTCTATACTGGTATGGACTGGGTAATGTGTTGGGCTCTATACTGGCATGGACTGGGTAATGTGTTAGGATCTATACTGGCATGGACTGGGTAATGTGTTATTATCTAGACTGGCATGGACTGGGTAATGTGTTGGGCTCTATACTGGTATGGACTGGGTAATGTGTTGGGCTCTATACTGGTATGGACTGGGTAATGTGTTGGGCTCTATACTGGTATGGACTGGGTAATGTGTTGGGCTCTATACTGGTATGGACTGGGTAATGTGTTATTATCTAGACTGGCATGGACTGGGTAATGTGTTATTATCTAGACTGGTATAGACTGGGTAATGTGTTGGGGTCTATACTGGTATGGACTGGGTAATGTGGTAGGATCTATACTGGTATGGACTGGGTAATGTGTTAGGATCTATACTGGTATGGACTGGGTAATGTGTTAGGATCTATACTGGTATGGACTGGGTAATGTGTTATTATCTATACTGGCATGGACTGGGTAATGTGTTATTATCTAGACTGGTATGGACTGGGTAATGTGTTAGGAAGGAAAGGGTGCCACATCGTTTGATGGAAATGAAAATTATCACCCTACAGAGGGTTGAATTCAAGGACACCCTGAAAATCAAAGTGAAAAAATTATGCAGCAGGCGAGTCCATTTTGCCCAAATTTCATTGCAGCAACTCAGAATGGTCCTCAGTAGTTTGTATGGCCCCCACATGTTTATATGCATGCCTGACAACGTCGGGCATCCTCCTAATGAGACAACGGATGGTGTCCTGGGGTTTTTCCTCCCAGATCTGAACCAGAACATCACTCAGCTCCTGAACAGACTGAGGTGCAACCTGGCGGCATCAGATGGACCAAAACATAATGTCCCAAAGGTGTTCTATTGGATTTAGGTTAGGCCAGCATGGGGGCCATTCAATGGCATCAATTCCTTCATCCTCCAGGAACTGGCTGCATACTCTGACCACATGAGGCCGTGCATTGTCCTGCACCAGGAGGAACTCAGGACCCACTGCACCAGTGTAGGGTCTGACAATGGGTCCAAGGATTTCATCCCTATACCTAATAGCAGTCAGGGTGCCATTGTCTAGCCTAGGGTTCCTCCTGAGGTTGCTAGGGGTTCCTTGAGCAATGGGCAATTTCTGCCTCTCAGATAAGTTGACAATGACACCATTGTTCCTTTTAGCTATCTGTAAGGGGGGAATTCTTCCCAATGATAAGAGTAAGGAGCATTCTTCCCACTGACTGTCACACTAATGTGTCATGAGTTGTAGATTTGTAATTTTTAGCAGGGGTTCCCCGAGACCAGAAATTTATTTCAAGGGTTCCTCTGTGTTGAAAAGGTTGAGAAAGGCTCCTCTAGCCTGTAGGTGACCAATTCCTATAACTTAAACCTGCAGTGGAAAAAATTGAGGTCAGGGATCTGGCTGTTATGTATAGTAGGAAATCCCAGGAGGTTTAGCTCTACTTGAAGATGGCCACCCACTTTACAACCTCTGTGCAATCAATACTTCCCAAGTTGTTAGTAAATTTAAAGAAGATGCCCCGGGACAGTCCCACATCTAGGTGATCTGTCCCTAAGGTGCTGTGTCCCGGGATCACCCACCTTACAGCCTCTGTGCAATCAATACTTCCCAAGTTGTTAGTAAATTTAAAGAAAATGTCCCGAGACAGTCCCACATCTAGGTACTCTGTCCCGGGATCACCCTCTTTACAACCTCTGTGCAATCAATACTTCCCAAGTTGTTAGTAAATTTAAAGAAGATGTCCCGAGACAGTCCCACATCTAGGTGCTCTGTCCCTAAGGTGCTGTGTCCCGGAATCCCCCACCTTACAACCTCTGTGCAATCAATACTTCCCAAGTTGTTAATAAATTTAAAGGAGATGTCCCTGGACAGTCCTACATCTAGGTGCTCTGTCCTTAAGGTGGTGCTATGTCCCGGGATCACCCACCTTACAGCCTCTGCGCAATCAATACTTCCCAAGCTGTTAGTAAATTTAAAGGAGATGTCCCTGGACAGTCCTACATCTAGGTGCTCTGTCCTTAAGGTGGTGCTATGTCCCGGGATCACCCACCTTACAGTCTCTGCGCAATCAATACTTCCCAAGTTGTTAGTAAATTTAAAGAAGATGTCCCGAGACAGTCCCACATCTAGGTGCTCTGTCCCTAAGGTGCTGTGTCCCGGTATCCCCCACCTTACAACCTCTGTGCAATCAATACTTCCCAAGCTGTTAGTAAATTTAAAGGAGATGTCCCTGGACAGTCCTACATCTAGGTGCTCTGTCCTTAAGGTGGTGCTATGTCCCGGGATCACCCACCTTACAGCCTCTGCACAATCAATACTTCCCAAGTTGTTAGTAAATTTAAAGGAGATGTCCCTGGACAGTCCCACATCTAGGTGCTCTGTTCCTAAGGTGCTGTGTCCTGGGATCACCCACCTTACAAACTCTGTGCCATCAATACATATTCTTCCTAGCCCCCAGCATAAAGCCAACCCCGCCAATGGCCCACAGGTAACATGCCCACATTTTGGGCAGTTCCATCCAGATTATACTCCTTTTCCAGAGAGTCCCACCCCTAATTATGCAGTGCCTGCCTATTTAAGCCTTTTTTGAGTTACTGCACACAGTCCAGGACTGGCCATAAGGTATGCCTGGGGCTGCATGTCCTGGCAGGAGCAGCCTGTTGGTGACCGGGCCTGCACAACGGGGGGTGGGAGCGGTGGCTGTGGTCCAGACGGGACTGGCATGGGCCTTGGTCAACACTCGCCTCACACTGTGTCTCCTCTCCCGCCTCTCCTGCCCCGCGGGTGGTGTCCTCTTGTCAGCTGGGCTGGGGGAGCTGGAGAGCGGGAGCCTTTTCATATTGACAAGTGGTGGTCACCCATATGTTGATGTGATCCGGGTCTGCAGCTCCCCCTGCCCAGTGGCCAAGTTGGTAGGGGGTGACCCTGGAGGGGACACGCAGGCTGAGTCCCGCCCCTGCCCTGCCAGAGGTGGGACTGTGCATTGGAGCTGGAGAGTGGGGGGGGGGCATATGTCATTTGTTGGTGGCAGTGGGCGGGAGAGGTTGTTAAACACACTGTGTGCGTATATCTGACAAGCCCATTGTTGGACCCTTGATAGTGTGCCCCTCCGTCCCCACCACATATTCTGAGCTACACTGTGACATCTGTGGGCCTGGGACCGGCGTGGCAGAACATCTATTCGCTGATCTTCCCTACCTAGTAAGAACCTCCAAGTATTATATGGCCTCCAGGTTCTTCTGTCATTTCTCTAGGCTGCTGTGGGCCCATAGAGAAGCTAATGGAGCACAATCTGCCTTCTATTAGCTTCAATGGAGAGCAGGTGAGGCATCATGGGTCTAGGAGATCCCTGATGTCTCATTAAAGAGAAGTCAAAGTGATCACGCTACCACATAGGGGGGATATTGGTCCTCTTTTTAACCACTTCAATAACGGGCACTTTTACCCCTGTCCTGCCAAGGCCAATTTTCAGCTTTCAGTGCTGCCACACTTTCAATGACAATTGTGCGGTCATGCAACGCTGTACCCAAACTCTATTTTCATCATTTTCTTCACACAACTAGAGCTTTCTTTTGGTGGTATTTCATCACCACTGGGGTTTTTTTTTTTGCTAAATAAGCTAAAAATGTCTGAAGATTTTGAATTTTCTTTGTTGTTGTTATAAAATTTTGCAAATAAATAATTTTTTTTCTTAAATTTTTAGCCCAAAATAAAATATGCTACATTTCTTTGATGCAAATAACCCAAATCGGTGTATATTATTTAGTCTGTGTGAAAACTATGGTATATATCTGAAAATGGATCAATCCTGATGTACTCGTTTCTTGAGACCCTAAAATTTTAGGACAGTGCAAATACCCAGTGCACTGATGGGCACTGAAGAGGCGGCAACGATGGGCACTGATGAGGCTGCGCTGATAGACACTAATGAGGTTGTAGTGATGGGCACTGATGAGGCTGAGCTGATGAGACTGCACTGATGGGCACTAATAGGATGCACTGATGGGCACTGATGAGACTGCACTGATGAGGCTGCACTGATGGGCACTGATGAGACTGCACTGATGGGCACTGATGAGGCTGCACTGATGAGATTCCAGTGATAAGGCTGCGCTGATGGGCACTGATGAGACTGCACTAATAGGCTACGCTGATGGGCACTGATGAGACTGCACTGATGAAGCTACGCTGATGGGCACTGATGAGGCTGTGCTGATTGGCGCTGATAGGCTGCACTGATAGATACTAATGAGATTGTAGTAATGGGCACTGATGAGACTGCGCTGATGGGCACTGATGAGACTGCACTAATTGGCACTGATGAGGCTGCACTGATTGGCACTGATGAGACTGCACTGATTGGCACTGATGAGACTGCACTGATGGTCTCTACTAGACTGCACTGATTGGCACTGATGAGACTGCACTGATGGGCACTAATAGGCTGCGCTGATGGGCACTGATGAGACTGCACTAATGGGCACTGATGAGACTGCACTGATGAAACTGCGCTGATGGGCACTGATAAAACTGCACTGATGGGCACTGAGAAGGCTGCGCTGATGAGACTGCACTGATGGTCACTACTAGGCTGCACTGATGGGCACTGATGAGACTGCACTGACGAGGCTGCACTTATGGGCACTGACGAGAGTGCACTGTTGAGTCTGCGCTGATGGGCACTGATGAGGCTGCACTAATGAGACTGCACTGATGGGCACTAATAGACTGCACTGATGGGCACTGATGAGGCTGCACTAATGAGACTGCGCTGATGGGCACTAATAGGCTGCACTGATGGGCACTGATGAGACTGCACCGATGGGGCGGCAATGATGGGCACTGATAGGTGGCACTAATTGGCACTGTTGGGGCTGCAGTGATTATCAGTGTAAATGTCCCCTGTCACACTTGCCGTTACCGGTTGTGGAGGAAAGGAATGAATGGATACAGCTGATCACATTGTAAAGGGCCGCAGTGATTGGCCCTTTACCTCGATCTGTGAGTCCGAAATAAAAAAATACCAAACATAAAGTAAATAAATGTAAAATAAAATAATAACAAATAAAAATACAGTAGAGGAAAAAAAAGAAAAAAAGTAAATAAATGTAAAATAAAAAATACTGTATTTTCTGGCGTATAAGACTACTTTTGAACGTCAAACAAATCACCGAAAAATGGGGAGTCGTCTTATACGCCGAGTATAATATCTCCAAGGTAACCTAAGTATAAGTATTACCGGTAGATGAAAATTAGGGGGGTCGTCTTAGCCCCGGTTCACACTAGGGCGACCTGTGAGGCGACCTGGTCACCTCACAGGTCGCCGCAGGTCGCCTCCCATAGGGAAGCTGCGGACCCGTTCTAATAGGAGCGACACAAGTCACTCCGACCTAGAAAAAGGGTCCGGAGCTTCTTTGGGGCGACCAGGAGGCGACCGCCATAGACTTCAATGTTATGAAGTCCGTGGCGGCCGCTCCGATCTCGGAGGTCGCCCCTGCAAGTAGCGTCGCTCATATGTGAACCGGCACTTATACGCCAGAAAATACGGTAAATATAAATACAATAAAGAAATAAAAAAAAAATAAAATAAATAAAAGTAAAATAAAATGACAAATTTCCAGTCAATTTGTGTACAATCAGGCAGTCCCTGCACTATATAGTGCTTCCTAGATCTAGAGCTCACCATACACATCACAATCCAATTGTACAATCTCTTTCAGGGTTGCCATAGACCTTACAATTTTTGTACAATCAATTTTGGATTTACCAAAAAGATGTTATAAGAGGACTTAACTAATCTGTCCAATCTATTCTTATCCAATCAGGCAGGTCCTTGCTTAATGAAGTTGCTGGTAGATCTAAAGGAGATTGTACAATCAGATTGTATTGTGTATGGCCAGATTGCACAGGCTCCTAAAGCTGTACAAACCCACCAATCATCTGCCAGCTTTTGTTTCCCTTTGACACCCAACCAGCAGCAATCAGTTGCTGTGAGCAGCACAGACAGTCTTCCTTTCAGGCCATTCACGTTGACTGGAAAAAGACATTAGCGGGGGCTCAGATATCAGCACATGTCGTGTTTGTGGTCCGGGCTGGCCCAGCTGCTCCGGGAATCCGCTCACACTGGTGTCCTGTTTCCTGGGACCCCCGTCCTTCGATCTGTGCTGCAGATTAGGAGCCGCTGCAAAAATACGACCTCGTGTACCGCCGTTAAAGGAAATCTCCTTGCTGTAGGAGAACCTGTCATTCTTCAAGGGCCACCCCACCCCAAAGTCAGATTTTGGTTATAGGTGGGGCCCGGTGAACTGACTCATCCCCTGGATTCTTATAGGTGTTAGATTCTCCAGCAGTGAGATCTCCCAGTCGTAATTCTCAACTCTGCTCCTGTCTGCCTGGGAGCTGTGGATGTCCCCGCCCACTTTTGTGTGTCCCAGCTCCTCCCACTCCTACATGATAACAAATAAATACAAATCCAGCTTCACTTTATGAGTGGCTCCGCCCATCCCTGCTGGATTTTTTAATGGTAACCCCTTTTACGGCAGCGCTGGGATTTAACGATTTAACGACCAGCTGCCGCATATGCGTACCCCTCCTGGGGGTGTCACCGAGCTGTCCATTACTGATGATTGGGAGATGGAAGGTGGGGCTCCCAATGACATCAGCACTGTGCAGCCAATCACAGTGTGGCGAGATCTGGTTAGCACGGTCTAATAAAAGCACAGGTTCGGCCTAATGTACAGAAGATAGGCTTGCAGGTGGGTGTGGGGGGCAGAAAAAATATGCAGTTGAGCGGCGTCTTTGCCACCCACCAACCACACCCTCCCCCCCCCCCCACCACCACCCTGCAATAGGCAGCGGGCAGGGAGGCTTAAATGCCACGGTTGGAAAGCTCCCTGCCCAATCCAAACTTCCGAGGGCGGCAAGCCAGCTGAACATTATACAGTCAAGAAAATGGGGAAGCACCTCGGGGAAAAAAAAAAATCATAACACTAAAAAAAAAAAAAAAGTTAAGTAAACAAAACAATAAATATAAATATTGTGAATACGTAAAATAAGCGGCAAATCAGAAATCATAAATAGGGTTTAAAAAATTTTTTAAAATATAATAATAATAAGATTAAGTGAAAAAAATAAATAAATAAATACCAAACATAAATGTAAAATCAAATAATAACAAATATAAATACAGTAAAGAAATAAAAAAATAACTAAATAAAATAAAGTAAAGAAATGTAAAATAAAATCATAAATATAAATACAGTTAAGAAATTAAAAAAAAAATAAAGTAAATAAATGTAAAATTAAATAATAACAAATGTAAATGCAGTAAAGAAAATGTAAAAAGCAAATCAAATAAAGTAAAAAGATGTAAAATAAAATCTAAAAAAATAAATATATATATATATATATAAATATATATATATATATATATATATATATATATATATATATATATATATATATATATATATATATAATATACACACACATACACATAAATAAATATATATATTTATTTATGTGTATGTGTGTGTATATGTATATTATATATATATATATATATATATATATATATATTTATTTTTTTAGATTTTATTTTACATCTTTTTACTTTATTTGATTTGCTTTTTACATTTTCTTTACTGCATTTACATTTGTTATTATTTAATTTTACATTTATTTACTTTATTTTTTTTTAATTTCTTAACTGTATATATATATATATATATATATATATACACACACACACACATACACATAAAAAAAATATATATATATATAGTAAAGAAATAAAAAACAAAAAAAATAACACATAAATAAATTTAAAAAATTTAGGCAAACAAAGTAATTATAAAGAAAGTAAATAAATGTAATCAACAAAATAATGGCACATTAAGAAAAGTAAACAGACTAATAAATATAAATAAAGGTAATAAGTAACAAAATAACAATTATAAAGTATAAATTATAATTCAGTACTGTCCAATGTAACCTTTCCACATCCCTCAAGTGCATATAAAGAGAAAGGAGCTGAGCCTCTGGTCCCAGTCACCAGTAGGATCATATTGAGGTGGGACTTTTTAGGATAGGTTACACAGTAAGGTAAGAATGTATTATAAAAACAACGATTTATTACAAAATTGCATAAAAACAAACATCAATTGATACAAACTGGTACAGAGACATTGCATAGAATGACACATAGATGAATGAACATGAAACTTAATCCCCTCATTCGACGCGTTTCGCAGATTCATATGTTGAATATTGCTTCATCAGGAATGAGAGGAAAAATTCATCTATTATACTTGTAAAAAAGAGAAGAGATAATAAGTCATAATATTCATCATAGTTATTACTATAAAGAGTGATTTAAGATTCGACATAAAAGTCATCAGCTTACCATACATTATAGATATCTTTTAATACAGTTTTTGATCAAAGCAGACTCCAACAGAGGGGTAACTCCACTAGGTCGACAAGCTCGGGTCCTAGCCACACCACCCAAAAGGTCCATGTGTCCTATTTAGGGGTTGGCCAAAACGGTGTAGACTGGACCAGACATTTGTAACGGGCTCATCCCGTGGCAGGAAATGGGCTTCACATTCAAGATGATGAAGATCTAGTCCAAGAGAAATGGTGGGAAAGATCATCAGCTAAATCTTACTTCGCTAGTAAGCATGGCATCCCTCCTAATGTTGCCACACAAGCAGACCAGCTAATGTTCACCAATATAAACACAGTAATACTAGCATTACAGCCATCATTATGGACAATAGAGCCAAAAATGTGAGGCATTTGATTAGATAATGGGTGATAATGCCCATATTGCTAGACATAGAGAAAGGTCAAAAAGACTCAGATGGAGGGCGGATAAAAATATCCCTTCTGGGTTCAAAATCAACTACACCTAGAAGCGGCTTTAGACCCCCCAAAACATATATACCTACTCATGGGCTTATTCACTCATGCTATTCTAGTGCCTGCTGGTCATAAAGCTCAAAATTGGTTATGCAGAGTTCAGTTATTTTGATAATAGTAATAATACCTCCTAGAATCGTTTGCCAAATAATGAGGCTTGTAAGTCTAATAAAGCTGTAGGCTTTACAAATAGTCCACATGGTGCTAAATATTGGGGGAGTTGTCCATAACGTACCTGTAGACCAGATCCATCAAGTTCTGCCGTTCAACCATGCGGATGTGCAGGAGGAGCCGCTGCCGGCGTCCTCCGCGTGCACTCCGCTATATGACTGGTCCCACCGGAAGTGACGCAACACCCGCCCGCGTCACTTCCGGCGCGGGCGCATTACATAGTATCCTGCGGCAACGGGGGACGATCCTGCCTCCTGCAGCGCATTCAACAAGACCGGAAGAGGCGCAGCAACCACTAGGGGGTGCCTGCCTCTGCTTTGCGCCCGAGGCTACACCAATCATTGTTTTTATAATACATGCTATTGCTTACCTTATAGTGTAACCTATCCTAAAAAGTCCCACCTCAATATGATCCTACTGGTGACTGGGACCAGAGGCTCAGCAAACAATTATAAAGTAAAGAAGAAAAAAAAAATAATAAAAATTCTAAATAAAAATAAAGTATATAGAAAAAAAAGTATTAACAAATATAAAGTTCATTTAGAGCAGTAAAGTAAATAAATGTAGAATAAATAAGAACAAATATAAATGCAGTAAATAAATAAATAAAAAAATAAAAAAAAATAACACATATAAATACATTTAAAAAACAAAGCAAACAAAATAATTATAAAGAAAGTAAATAAAATAAATTAACAAAATAATGACACATTAAGAAAAGTAAACAAATGAATAAATATAAATAAAGCCAATAAGTAAAAAAAAAAAAAAAAAAAAAGGAACAAAATAACAACTAGAAAGTAAAAAAATGAAAACAATAATAATTCTAAATATAAATAAAGGATATAAAGAACAGTATTACCAAATATAAAGTAAATAAAGAACAGTAAAGTAAATAAATATAGAATAAAATAGGAACAAATATAAATACAGTAAAGAAATGAAAAATAAAATAATAACACACATAAAAAAAAGTAACTGAATAAAAAAAAAACATATTTAAAGTAAACAAAATAATATATAAATAAAGTAAATAAATAAAATAATGATCATAAAAAAGGTAAATACATGTAAATTAAAAAAATAACAAATATACATTTTAAAATACACAAAATAATACCAAATATAAATAAAATAACAACAAACAAATATAAAATACATAAAAAAAGAAAGTAAATAAACAGCTGGTTGTGAACATTCCAGAATAAAGGTGGCGCAGTTATTTTAGACAGAAATAGTTCTTGATGGGGGTTGTATAGTTTTTATGCTGGCGTAGCGCAGTTTTGAATGGCTGACCCTCCCCCCGCTATGGTTTGGATGTCTGTCCTGACATTGGGGGTGACAGAGCAGCTGTCTATCCACATTGCACGGTTTGCTTTTGACAGATGGGTGTTCTGGGAGGGGGGGGGGGGGGGAGAGATCTGTAATCGCTCCAACTGAAAAGTGACCCTTTCATCTTATAGCGACATGTGCAGCAAATATCGCACCTATCTGTGAGCAGGAGGGGGCGCTGCGTGCTACACGGGGACACCTGTACTCCTGAACCTCTGACAGCCGGCTGGTAAATGTTGTGCACATGTCAGCCCTATGTGGGTGGTCTGCGTTCTCCTTATTTACTATCATTGTCATTGCCTGACCAGTGCGACTTTCCTGCGAGGGCAGCAAGCAGGACCTGAAATTACAGAGGCTGAAAACAGACTTTGGCGCTATAAATAATATGGCCGGTAACGCAATCAATGCGCAATTTTTGCATTAGCGCTGTGTTTTGTTTGGCGCCCCAGTGCACTAAGGCAGCTCCAACGTATATGTGCTACAGCGCTCCACAATGTGCCGTGACACACTTGTGTGCGTTGTGGTGCGATGCATGGGCAAAAAATTGTTTATGCCTGTTTTTTTTTTTTTTAAAAGTTGTGATGCGTTGACATCCCTCTCATTTGAACGGGCCGCCTTAATGCGACGCTTGTTAACGCACTAAACATTGCGTGCTAACACAACTCACTGGGACACCAAGGCCCTTAAAGTATATTTAATTCCCCAAGAAAATAAATGCATTTTAATAAAATTTTCACATTTTTAACATTTTTTACACTATTAATTTCCTTCATTTTTTATCTTTAAATTTAATCTTTAATTTTTTTATTTTTTTCTATTACATTTTTAAATTTTTAACATTTTTCATTTCATTTTTTTTAAGGGGTTTAATTTTTTTAAATAATTTTTTAATTACATTTTTAAATTTTTAATATTTTTTTTATTTAATTTTGTTTTAATTTTTAATTTTTCACTTTTTTAAAATATTTTTTTTAATTACATTTTTACATTTTTAATATTTTTTATTTCATTTTGTTTTCATTTTTAAGTTTTAATTTTTAATTTTTTTAAATAATTTTTTAATTACATTTTTAAATTTTTAATATTTTTTTATTTCATTTTGTTTTAATTTTTCACTTTTTAAAATATTTTTTTAATTACATTTTTACATTTTTAATATTTTTTATTTCATTTTGTTTTCATTTTTAAGTTTTAATTTTTAATTTTTTTAAATAATTTTTTTAATACATTTTTAAATTTTTAACATTTTTTTCAATTCATTTTTTTTAAGTTTTCATATTTTTTAAATAATTTTTAAATTACATTTTAACATTTTTAACATTTTTCATTTCATTTTTAAGTTTTTCATTTTTCACTTTTTTTTAAATAGTTTTTTAATTACATTTTTACATTTAAAAAATTCAAAATGTCCAAAAAATACACTTTTAACATTTTTAATTTAATTTTTATTTGTTTTCATTTTTCACTTTTTTTTAAATAGTTTTTTAATTACATTTTTACATTTAAAAAATTCAAAATGTCCAAAAAATAAAAAAAAATGGAAAAATGAAAACTTAAAAAAATAAAGAACATTTAAAAAATATTAAAAATGTAATTTAAAAATGAAAAAAAATGAAAAATTAAACCTAAATATTTTAAGAAAAAAACTAAATTAAAAAAATTTTAAAAATGTAAAAACGTTATTTTAAAAATAATTTAAAAAATGAAAAATTTTACTTAAAAATTACAAAAATTAAATTAAAAATGTAAAAAAAAGGAATTTAAAAAATGTAAAATGAAACTTAAAAATAAAAAAATGAAATTAAAAATGTAAAAAAAGTTAAAAAATGTAAAATTGTAATTAAAAAATAATTAAAAAAATGAAAAATTAAACTTAAAAAAAAAAATAATATAAAGATGTAAAAATGTAATTTAAAAATAATTTAAAAAAATTAAAGATTCAATTTAAAGGTAAAAAAAAAAAAAATTGGGAGCAGATTTAAAAATATTGAAAATGGCTATTTGAGGTCATAATTTCTGGTGACCCCCCGCCAGGATGGCACTTCCGAATACACATGGGCTTCTGATTGGAACCACAACACACATGACACAGGCATGGCCCACTGTTGTCACCATCAGGAAACCCACCCTGAGGAATACCGTGCAGCCATGACGGGAGTGCAGGCAGACAGGAAGTGTCTGAAAAGGGATTGCAGGAGATCAGCAGCAGAGATTCAGCAAAGGATTAAAGAGCCGCCCCTCCTGCCCACCTTGTCTCGGCCCTGGAAAGAATAACATAACCAATTTCACTGCTTGCTCCGCTACATCCTCCAGCTGCTGCAGCCCGGCAGTTGATAGGAAATACACTGCAGTTGCATGTGCGGCATTTCGAGTGCCGGGTTCTGGAAAGTCCAATCATCTCCGGATCACACAGATAAGGAACACTTCAACATATCTCCAGCGCGGCTCGTCCTGCTTGGCTCCCACAACCTGTTCACCATCTGTTTGCAGGCCCAATCTGAACGCATTAGTAATGCATTACTAGCCTTCTCCCCAGAGGCTCCCTTGACAAATCCAACATGGCCGCCCCCCCCGTCCCGTCCCGTCCTCGGCAGGCACCTGGTTGGAGTTACCCCCCATGGGAGAGCGCTCTTGGCCCGCGCGTCTCCTCCGCGTGTCTCTGCAAAGATCACTAAAAATCAAATCAATCACCCGTCCCAGGCCGGCGCTCCCCGGACGCCTCGCTCCATGCGATTTACATGTGCGAGCCATTAACAGGCAACACGTGAGGGGACGACCGTTCCGTATTTACGATCGCGACCTGGAAGAGCGTGCCGCAATAAAATAAAATAAATAACCGGAGGGGTGAATGGGAAGACGAAGGCTGACCTGTTTTTATGGGCTGTGTAGTAAGAATCCATCATCATGGCGTGCCTCTGAAGGATTGGAGGTGATGATGTCGTGTCGACTTTTCCGTTACATGAAACGATCGGAGGATCTGAGAGCTGCCCAACGTTTACAGC
Source organism: Pelophylax lessonae (assembly GCF_965119305.1). NCBI lineage: Eukaryota > Metazoa > Chordata > Amphibia > Anura > Ranidae > Pelophylax > Pelophylax lessonae. The sequence continues at coordinate 20,316,460 of NC_138780.1, forward strand.
TGGTGACAAGTGGCTTGAACCTTTGTCCATCCAGTTCTGAGATCTACACAGCTCAGCCCCACAGCACAACCCTGAAGAAAGTAATAAGGATGAGGGTGGTGCTTGTCTGGTTAAGCTCCAGTAAGTCTTTATATGGGATGAGCTTAAAAATCTGAATATCAACGTGTTTCGGGGTCAGATATCCCCCTTATCAGGACTTGGATTCACATACATTTCACCTGCCAAAGACTTGTATTCTTGTCCATCCAGTCCTCAGATCTACACAGCTCAGCCCTACAGCACAACCCTGAAGAAGGTAATAAGGATGGCTTTGGTGCTTGTCTGGTTAAGGTCCAGTAAGACTTTATATGGCATGAGTCAAAAAATCTGAATACTAACGTATTTCGGGGTCAGAAATCCCCCCTTATCAGGACTTGCATTCACATATATTTTGCCTGCCAAAGACTGGTATTTGTCCATCCAGTCCTGAGATCTACAAAGTATATCTGTCCATCCAGTCCTGAGATCTACACAGCTCATGCCCACAGCACAACCCTGAAGAAGGTAATAAGGATGAGGGTGGCGCTTGTCTGGTTAAGGTCCCAGTAAATCTTTATATGGCATAAGCTGAAAAATCTGAATAACATTGTGTTTCGGGGTCAGAAATCCCCCCTTATCAGGGCTTGGATTCTGAAACACATATATTTTTCCTGCCAAAGACTTGTATTTCTGTCCATCCAGTCCTGGGATCTACAAAGTATATCTGTCCATCCAGTCCTGAGATTTACACAGCTCAGCCCTACAGCACAACCCTAAAGAAGGTAATAGGGAGGAGGGCGGCGTTTGTCTGGTTAAGCTCCAGTTAGTCTTTATACGGCATGAGCTAAAATATCTGAATACCAACGTGTTTCGGGGTCAGAAATGCCCCTTTATCAGGACTTGGATTCTGAAACACATACATTTTACCTGCCAAAGACTTGTATGTGTCCAACCAGTCCTGAGATCTACACAGCTCAGCCCTAGAGCACAACCCTGAAGAAGGTAATAAGGAGGGGGTGGCGCTTTCTGGTTAAGATCCAGTAAATCTTTATATGGCATGAGCCAAGAAATCTGAATATTAGTGTATTTCAGGGTCAGAAATATCCCCTTATCAGGACTTGGATTCACATATATTTTGCCTGCCAAAGACTTGTATTTGTCCATCCAGTCCTGAGATCTACAAAGTATATCTGTCCATCCAGTCCTAAGATCAAAACAGCTCAGCCCTACAGCACAACCATAAAGAAGGTAATAGGGAGGAGGGCGGCGTTTGTCTGGTTAAGCTCCAGTTAGTCTTTATACGGCATGAGCTAAAAAATCAGAATACCAACGGGTTTCGGGATCAGAAATCTCCCCTTATCAGGACTTGGATTACCAGTCCTGAGATCTACACAGCTCAGCCCTACAGCACAACCCTGAAGAAAGTAATAAGGATGAGGGTGGCGCTTGTCTGGTTAAGCTCCAGTAAGTCCTTATACTGCATGAGCTAAAAAATCAGAATACCAACGGGTTTCGGGATCAGAAATCTCCCCTTATCAGGACTTGGATTACCAGTCCTGAGATCTACATAGCTCAGCCCTACAGCACAACCTTGAAGAAGGTAATAAGGATGAGGGCGGCACTTGTCTGGTTAAGGTCCAGTTAGTCTTTATATGCCATAAGCTAAGAAAATCTGAATACCAACGTGTTTCGGGGTCAGAAATCCCCCCTCATCAGGACTTGGATTCTGAAACACATATATTTTACCTGCCAAAGACTTGTATTTCTGTCCATCCAGTCCTGAGACATACACAGTTCAGCCCCACAGCACAACCATGAAGAAGGTAATAAGGATGAGGGCGGCAATTGTTTGCTTAGGGTCCAGTAAGTCTTTTTGGCAAGAGCTAAAAAATATCAGAAGAAATACCAATGCGTTTCGGGATCAGGAATCCACCTTTCTCAGGGCTTGGATTCTGAAATACATAAATTTTACCTGCCAAAGGTTTGTATTTCTGTTCATCCGGTTCTGAGATTTATGCAGAAGAACACAGATGAGAGTGCCGCTCATTTGGTCAAAGCCCAGGAAGTCTTTATGCAAGGGCTAAAAATATCAGAAGAAATACCAACGCGTTTCAGGGTCAGAAATCCCCCTTCATCAGGGCATGGATTCTGAAATACATAAATTTTACCTGCCAAAGGTTTGTATTTCTGTTCATCTGGTTCTGAGATTTATGCAGAACACAGATGGCATTGCCATTCATCTGGTCAAAGTCCAGTAAGTCTTTATGGCACCGGACAAAAAACATCTAAATAGCCAATGCGTTTCAGGGACAGAAATCACCCTTCATCAGGGCGTGGATTCTTAAACGCACATAAGAGATTTGCTATACCTGCCAAAAACTTGTATTTCTGTCCATTCAGTTCAGAAATGTATACAGAACAGCTCCAAAGAGGGTTAATATGGATGAGGAGGCCAATCATCTGGTCAAAGTCCAGTAAATATTTATTGCACCAGCTAAAAAAAAAAATCCAACATATTTCAGGGTCAGAAATCCCCCTTTATCAGGACTTGGATTCTGAAATACATACTGTATAATAGAGCTGCTTTACCTGCCAAAGGACTTGTATTTCTGTCCATCCATTTCTGATATTTACACAGTTCAGCCCCACAGCACAACCCTGAAGAAGGTAATAAGGATGGGAGTGCCATTTGTCTGGTTAAGGTCCAGTAAGTCTTTATGGCACAAGCTAAAAAATCAGAAGAAATACCAACACATTTCAGGGTCAGAAATGCCCCTTTATCAGGACTTGGATTCTGAAATACATACTGCATAGTAGAGCTGCTTTACCTGCCAAAGGACTTGTATTTCTGTCCATCCAGATCTGATATTTACACAGTTCAGCCCCACAGCCCAACGCTGAAGAAGGTAATAAGGATGAGAGCGCCATTTGTCTGATTAAGGTCCAGTAAGTCTTAATGGCACAAACTAAAAAACCAGAAGAATTACCAACATGTTTCTGGGTCAGAAATCCCCCTTCATCCAGACATGGAATCTGGAAAAACCTATATTTTCTCTGCCAAAGGCTTGATTGCATGTAACAAAAAATTCAGAATAGCCAGTGTTTCGGGGTGAGAAATCCCCCTTCATCCAGACATAGAATCTGAAAAACCTATATTTAATCTGCCAAAGGCTTGATTGCATGTAACAAAAAACTCAGAATAACCAAAGTGTTTCGGGGTCAGAAATCCCCCTCCATTAAGGCTTGGAATCTGAAATGTATTGATGGGAGTTGTTTTACCTGGTGAAGGGCTTGTCATTGTCTCCATCCAGTTCTGAGATTTACACAATCCTGAAGAAGGTTATTCATGTATATATTATGCATAACAAAAAAAAAAACAGAAGAAATAGCCAACATATTCCGGGGTCAGAAATCTCCCTTCATCAGGACTTGGATTCTGAAATACATCATTGGGAGCTGTTGTGCCTGCCAGAGGACTTGTATTTCAGTCCATCCAGTCCTGAGATTTACACAGTTCAGCCCCACAGCCCAACCCTAAATAAGGTTAATAAGGCTGACTGTGCCAATCATCTAGTTAGAGTCTTGATGGCTTCATGAATGGTGTTCAAAAGTCCTCCAAAATTTAGCTTTCTATTGGCAGTCAATTTTGGACTCATCTGGTGACGGTCAAGTAATTCCTATTGCATGGGACAAGAAGCCAGCAGGAAAAAGCCAACATGTTTCAGGGTCAGAAATCCCCCTTCATCAAGACTTGCATTATGGTTGTGATTAGGCAGATTACTAGACAATTTGCTGAAAAATATAGGGATTTCTGTTACAATGGTACGGGTCATCGGTCAGAGTTCAGATCCCTGGAAACATGCTGGCTTTTTTTTCTGGCTTCTGGCTACAACCAGTAAAGACTTACTGGACTTTAACTAGACAAGTAGACTACCTCAGGGAACCCCTGGGGTTTCCCCTATTGACGGGATTTTTTAACAGACATTGATTTTAGGATGCAATAATGAGTACAGATCTGCGTACAGACCTACAAAATTTTCACAATTTTGCCAGGCTAACCTTTTTTCCTTTTTGCCAGGGACAAGCTTTGTAGGGTCCTCTTGTGTCCACTGTACTCTAATGATGCCCTGTAATCTAGTGATGCCCTTCGTCTATTGTGCTAGACGAAGGGCATCACTAAGAGAAGGGGGAAGTGGACCTGGCTACACCTGCAGTTAGAGGCTTAGGGCTACTATATATGATCCTCCTGTGTCCACCATATGCTGTTCCACTGTTATAGACCAAGGACATCAACAAGGGAAGGAAGCAAGGGAGGTGGGCCTGGCTACACCTGCTTTAGAGGTTCAGGGTTACTATATAGAGCCCTCCTGTGTCCACAATATGCTGTTCAACTGTACGAGACTGAAGACTTCAACAAGGGAAGTATGCAAGAAGAGGAGGACATGGCTAGACTTGGCTATGGTTTAAAGCTACTGTGTAGGGTCCTTCTGTGTCCATTGTATGCTGTTCCATTGGCTAGACCACAGACATCATCAAGGGTAGATGCAAAGGGGAGGTGGACATGAATAGACCTGCTGTTAGAGGTTTACAGCTGCTTTGTAGGGTCCTCCCAGGGCCACTGTATGTTGTTTCACTGTGCCAGACCCAAGACATCAGCAAGGGGAGGTGATCCTGGCTACAACTGCTGATAGAGGTTTAGAGCTACTATGTAGCATCTTCTTGTGGCCATAGTACCCTGCACCCTTGTGCCAGAGTAAGGACACCACCAAGGAAAGGAGGCAAGAGGGGGTGGCCCTGGCTACACCTGCTGTTAAAGGTTTAGGGCTACTATGTAGGGTTCACCGTGGACACTGTACATTGTTCCACTCTGTCAGACTAAGGACATCACCAAGGGAAGGAGGCAAGAAGAGGTGGACTTGGCTAGACCTGCTGTTAGAGGTTTAGGACTACTGTGTAGGGTCCTCCCATGTCCATTGTATGCTGTTCCCTTGCCTAGACCAAGGACAAAATCAAGGGGCGGTTGACTTGGCCACACCTTCTGGTAGAGGTTTTAGGCTACTTCTGTGTCCATTGTATGCTGTTCCCTTGGCTAGACCAAGGACATCTTTATGGGCAGACACAAAGGGGAGGTGGACCTGGATAGATCTGTCGTTTGAGGTTTAGAGCTGCTTTGTAGGGTCCTCCCATGGCCACCACATGCTGTTCCACTATGCCAGATGGAGGACGTCACCACGGGAAGGAGGCGAGGAGAGATGAACCTGGCTACACCTGCTGTTAGACATTTAGGGCTGCTTTGTTGGGCCCTTCCTTGGTCGCTGTATGTTGTTCCACTGTGCCAATTCGAGGACATCCCCAAGGGAAGGTGGTCAGGGGACCTTGACTACACCTGGTGTTATAGGTGTAGGGCTGCTTTGTAGGTTCCTCCTTCGACCATTGTTTGCTGTTCCACTGTGCTAGACAAAGGACATCACCAAGGGAAGGTGGTCAGGGGAAGTGGACCTTGACTACACCTGGTGTTATAGGTATAGGGCTGCTTTGTAGGTTCCTCCTTTGACCATTGTATGCTATTCCACTGTGCTAGACAAAGGACATCACCAAGGGTAGGGGGCAAGGGTAGGTGGACCTGGCTACACCTGCTGTTAGAAGTTTAAGGATGACAACCTTATGACTGTAAATAAACTACTGCTTGCATTACCCTTAGCCGAATATTCCTGGACCAGTTAGAATTATGCAGAACCGATCATTCTAATTGCCACGTGCAAAACAGACAGTCCTTTTCTCAGGCACTCAATCTTTAGGCCTTGTATGTCCTGGTTCCTTGCCAAAAACATTTTGCTTTTAAAAAGAATATATTTAAACGATCCTGTTTTAGGGAATGCATAAATAGGCTCTTAAAATGTTTTCCGTGCTAAAAATAACACAGACGACCTCGGAGATCCCTCATTGTGGAAGGCATACCGGGTTTCAGTGGAGCTGATTATCCACCAAGCCTTACATGCTCCACTGCAGTAGATCCAGAGAGCATGTGGGGGGCCCTGACTGCCATCCTATATAAGCTATTTCAACTACCGCATGGCAGGTGCACATTTGAATTTGCTATGTAAGGGGGGAAGGGGGGGATAAATTTAGCTTTGTGCTAGTTGGATTACCAAAATAAATATGGGCAATAGGGCAGCCGCTTTTTTTTTTTTTTTTTTACGAGGGTCCTACCCAGGGGATCATAGTGGTTTGTGGTTTTGTACATATTTCCTATTTCGTTTATAATCCATTGCAAAGATAATGATGCCTCTGATTTTATTAGTGTGTTATATATATAATATTATATCATATCCGTCTTTTATATAAATATATATATTTACTGTATATATATCGTGTTTGATATATAGTGTATTTATCTAACAATTAGGAGAGGACACCTAATTGTTCTTTCAGATACTCCTCTTATTTACAATGTCTTGATCTCTAGCCCTGATGAAGGGGAGTCCTAAGCCCCTGAAATGTGTTGGTTCCTCTGTTTTGTTTTTTTCTGTTCTGAAGTTCTTCTGGATTCACCGCAGAATTTTGGCACTCTCCTATTTTGCATAGTCTCGTGATTCGAGACCATGCAAACTTCCTACTTGAAAATCTTCAAGCAGTAAAGTATTGAACTGTGTTAGCCTTGGGTAGTCATGTGGCTACCTGAATATATTTTAAGATGCAAGCTTTCAAAAACACTCACAAGCCATGCCTGGGTAAACACTTGGGTCAATTAGATGTCCTGCAGAGAGACGACAGTGTGCTGCTGCTCCTTCAGTGTCCAATAGGACTTGCCACCCATCCTGTATAGTACAGGAGTGTTCCAGAAAGTTAATGGGTGCTTCCCAGATTTATTGAGTTTGTCCCTTATTTAGCAAAGGGATGCCATTCGTCCTTGTTTGTTAGGATGAAGGCCCATGCTGCCTAGCAGTTGAACAACTTATTCATAATTTAGGAACAGGTAATAAAAAAAAGTAAATAAGGGGAAAAAGGGGGTGTATATGTGAGCTCTGTGAGCAAGCTCTCTTTAAGAACCCCTTACCCTTGCACTCTGCATTCCACACTCCTGACCCATGCACTCTTTACTTTATGCACTCCTGACCAATGCACCCTCTGCAATACACACTTCTGACCCATGCACTCAATACTCTATGCAGTTCTGACCCGTGCGCTCTGTACACTACACACTACTGACCCGTGCACTCTTTACTTTATGCACTCCTGACCCAGGCACCCTCTATATTACACACTCCTGACCCAGGCACCCTCTATATTACACACACCTAACCCATGCACTCTTTACTTTATGCACTCCTGACCCACGCGCTCTCTATATTACACACACCTAACCCATGCACTCTTTACTTTATGCACTCCTGACCCATGCACTCTCTATAATATACACTCCTGAACCATGCACTCTTCACTTTATGCACTCTTGACCAATGCACTCTCTGCAATACACACTCCTGACCCATGCACTCTCTGCATTGCACACTCCTGACCCATGCACTCCTGACCCATGCGCTCTCTGCATTAGACACTCCTGACGTATGCACTATTTACTTTATGCACTCCTGACCCATGCACCCTCTGCAATACACACTCCTGACCCATGCACTCTGTATTACACACTCCTGACCCATGCACTCTTTACTTCATTCACTCCTGACCCTTGTGCTCTCTGCATTACACACTCCTGACCTGTGCACTCTTTACTTTATGCACTCCTAACCCATGCACCCTCTGCATTACACACTCCTGACCCATGCACTCTCTGTATTTCACACTCCTGACCCATGCACTCTCTGTATTTCACACTCCTGACTCATGCACTCTCTGTATTTCACACTCCTGACTCATGCACTCTCTGCATTTCACACTCCTGACCCATGCACTCTCTGCATTTCACACTCCTGAACCATGCACTCTCTGCATTTCACACTCCTGATCCATGCACTCTCTGCATTTCACACTCCTGACTCATGCACTCTCTGTATTACACACTCCTCACCCTTGTGCTCTCTGCATTACACACTCCTGACCCATGCACTCCTTACTTCATGCACTCCTGACCCATGCATCCTCTGCATTACACACTCCTGACCTGTGCACTCTTTACTCTATGCAATTCTGGCCCTTGAACGTTCTGCATTACATACTCAAGACCCGTGCAGTCTTACCCACTCTTAAAGCAGAGCAGAGTAGGCTCCAGGTTTTATTTTATCATTCCCATTTATGTCCTCCTACTGGCAATTTGGCAACACCCACCATTCAGCACGGTTAGCCCCTCCCCTGCCCATGTCCCTTATTTTACCAGAACAAAGGTGGCAATGCTACTGTCTCATCACAGGTTGGGGGCGGTGACCCTTCTGTATGGTTTATCTGCAGCAGAGAAATATGAGGTCACCAGAAATACTGTACTGTCTGGTAGGGTTGTGTAAATCTAAGGACTGCATGAACCTTTTTTCAGGCTAAATAGCTCCTAAATGTATTTTTTGTGTATTATTTAACCACTTTACCACCGGAGGATTTTGCTGTCTTACGTCCAGGCCACTTTTTGCGATTCTGCACTGTGCGAATTTAACTGACAATTGCGCGGACGTGCGATGCCGTACCCAAACAAAATTTACATCCTTTTTTTCCCACAAACAGAGCTTTCTTTTGGTGGTATTTGATCACCTTGTGCTATAAACAAAAAAAGAGCGTAAATTTTGAAAAAATAACAATATTTTCACATTTTTTTATATGAAATTCCCCCCCAAAAAAAGGTAAAAATCTAAATTTTTTTACATTTTTGGCCAATTTGTTTTCTGCTACCTATGTTTGGTAAAAAAAAATCACAATAAGCGTATTTTGATTGGTTTGCGCAAAAGTTATTGCGTTTACTAACTAAGGGAAAGATTTCTTTCATTTTTGGTGTTTTTTCTTTTTAACGAGTAATGGCGACGATCTGCGTTTTTTTTGCGGGACTGCGACATTGCGGCGGACAGATCGGACCCTTGACTGACATTTTTGACACTTTTGGGGGTACCAGTGACATTACTACAGTAATCAGTGCTATAAATATGCACGGTTACTGTAAAAATGACACTGGCAGGGAAGGGGTTAATTTTATTGGAGAGGGAGGGGTTAATGTATGCCTGGTGCTTACTGACGTGTGTGGGGGGAGGTGACTGAGTGACTCAAGGACAGATCGCAGGTTCAGCTATGCTGAACCCTGTAATCTGTCACTGTCTGTCACTTAGGAGATCCGCCCGCTTTGTTTACACAAGCGGGCGGATCTCCAAACTTGATTCCCCGACGATCGGGGAAGAGCGGCGGTGATCACCGCCGTTCCTCCCCTGGCCCGACTCCCGCTGTGACTCAATACAGCGGGAGCGAGCCTCCGGCGGCGCGCGTGCACCGCCCACAAGGGGAGGAGTCCAGCGACGTATGTCTACGTCCCTGGATGGGAATTAACCACTTTGCCGCAGTAGAGCTCGAGTGAGCGGTTGGCAAATGGTTAACTGTTTGATTGGAGTTCAGCTTCAAATTATATCAAACGTGATTTGATTAGTATCAGAAGTGACAATAAAATTCCTCCCCTTAGAGTTGGCATAAATGACAACTGCCAAAGATCAAGGCCTATGCTGACCCTACCGGGAACAAGTTGATGATTAGCTTTTTGTTTTCTTTGGAGGATGCACATCGTGAATATTGCCTCATAAAGTCACACGGGGCAAAGAGAGGATTTATAAAACGTAGCAGAGCTAGCTGTTACGGTGTTGCATTTCGTGGCTTGAAATCCATCACCTACGCAAGGCCGGTAAGAGTGAGTTGAGGACAAAGTGACACCTTTCCCGTTGTAGACCAATATTTGTTATCTGGGAGGACTTCAACTGCAGATTAAAATTTTTCGAACGTATCTATCAGAACGGTTTGTGACCGCCATAGTCTTCCAAAAATGAATTCTGCTAAATGTATCAGAGGGGAGGGGGCTTTTAGACTCTTGTGATGCTACAACTTCGCACCAGACCCCGCTGTCCTTATCCATTCACTATGAAGGGCAGAGCGGTTCGAGGAGTCATGTAACTGACAGCTACAGAAGAGGACGAAATCCTTTTGGATACAGAAAGACAGCTGCGGCCAAGAGCCTGGGATTATCACTCTTACGGAGCAGGACAGGATGGAAAAAAAACCTGGCTCGCTCGGCTTGGAACGCCGACTTTCTCCAAAATAAATTACAGGTGAACGACAGAACACAAAATCTGCGTCCTCTTAACCTCCGGGGCCCCCGAGGGGATATGCCGTGCTGATTAAATGCATGGTGGCGGAACGCTGCGTTGAGTAGTAAGTCTGCACTTTGAAGCAATGTAAAGTTTATATTGTCTTGTTTTTATTGGTGTGAGTATGTGTTATTCTGTTTATGTCTGTGGTCTTCAACCTTTAGACCAGGGCCCAGTAAATTCTTCCAAGACCTTCCATGCCCCAACATTAACAAAAAAACAATATATGGGGAAAAAAAAATATAAAAGCTGAAAAGCTCTGGATGTAGCTGGATGTCACTGTGGTGAAATTGGGGTTCTGGAGGGTGCTAGGGGACTCTGCTCCAGACATGATGAGGTTTCTGGAGGGAGCTGGGGTCAATGGTAGGGGATGGGGGCCTTCACAGAATGCTGGTTGCTTTGCAGAGGCAACGTGGGAGACTGGCTGGACCGAGGTATGCACTGTTGGACATTGTTTGAGTTTGGTAGCACTTTGTTGGCTGGAGGCTCTGTGGCAAGCTAAGGGGCACTAAATGGGCCTGGGAGAACTGTGAGGGCTGGGTTTGGAAGCACTATGGATGGATGGATGGAAGCTCTGTGACAAGCTAAGGGGCACTGAAAGGGTCTGGTTGAACTGTGGGAGCTGAGGGCTGAGTTTTGGAGCACTATGGGTGACTGGAGGCTCTGTGGCAAGCTAAGGGGCACTAAATGGGCCTGGGAGAACTGTGAGGGCTGGGTTTGGAAGCACTATGGGTGGCTGGAAGCTCTGTGACAAGCTAAGCGGCACTGAAAGGGTCTGTTGAACTGTGGGAGCTGAGGGTTGAGTTTTGGAGCACTATGGGTGGCTGGAGGCTCTGTGGCAATCTAAGGAGCACTGAAGGGGGCTAGGGGAACTGTGGGGACTGAGGGCTCTTGTGGGGTTCTGGGACCATGTAGGAGGTTGAAGTCAATATGGGAGATTGGGGAGCTCTATGGGAGATTGGGGAGACAATGTGGCTGGAAGCTCTGTGACAAGCTCAGGGGCACTGAAAGGGTCTGGTTGAACTGTGGGAGCTGAGGGCTGAGTTTTGGAGCACTATGGGTGGCTGGAGGCTCTGTGGCAAGCTAAGGAGCACTGAAGGGGGCTAGGGGAACTGTGGGGACTGAGGGCTCTTGTGGGGTTCTGGGACCATGTAGGAGGTTGAAGTCAATATGGGAGATTGGGAAGCTCTATGGGAGATTGGGGAGACAATGTGGCTGGAAGCTCTGTGACAAGCTAAAGGGTCTGTGGGAGCTGAGGGCTGAGATTTGAAACCCTATGGGTGGCTGGGGGCTCTGTGGCAAGCGAAGGGGCACTAAATGGGCCTGGGAGAACGGTGAGGGCTGGGTTTGGAAGCACTATGGGTGGCTGGAAGCTCTGTGACAAGCTAAAGGGCTCTGAAAGGGTCTGGTTGAGCTGTGGGAGCTGAGGGCTGAGTTTTGGAGCACTATGGGTGGCTGGAGGCTCTGTGGCAAGCTAAGGGGCACTGAAGGGGGCTAGGGGAACTGTGGGGACTGAGGGCTCTTGTGGGGTCCCGGGACCATGTAGGAGGTTGAAGGGAACTGCAAGTCACTATGGGAGATTGGGGAGCTCTATGGGGGATTGGGGAGACAATGTGGGAAGTTAGGAGACCTGCAGCTGGCACCACACCTGCAGCACGGGGAATCACGACCACCATGTGCAGGATATTTGGAGTTAGTTCACCTTTTCATTTTTTATGAAAAGGTGAACTTACCCTTCTAACTGAAGGCAAATTTCTTGTATGCTGTAGATAGTAATGAAGGGGGACCTTCCCACAGCACATGTTCCTGTACAAGACCTGGAGTAAGAGGGTGCTGTAGCAACTGCCAGCAGGTCAGCTAGAGCAGGGGGCTCCAAAATTTCTAAACAAAGTGCCAATTTACTGCCTTTTAGACTTTAGGGAGGCCGGACTGTGGCCAGTGGGAGTAGAAAATGATATTAGTGGAAAGAATACTGCCCTATCGATGCTGTCAGTGTGACGAATCATGCCCCATATTTGGCGTCAATGGAAGAAAGGTGCCTCATCATTGGTGTCAATGGGAGGAATAGTGCCCCGAAGGCTGGATAAAGGCAAACAATGTGCCCTCTTCCAGACCACTGGCTTCAGTTTGGAAATCACTGAGCTAGAGTCAGCACATTGATAAGAACAGATGTCACCAGCACACCATGGATCTGTAATCAATAGTCCAAATATTTTATTGAAGCAATCACATCCTGAACAGTGTTAATGCAACATTTCAAGGCCTTGCAGGACCATGTTGGGAGGCATGTGATAAGCATGTGTGAGCCCATGCCTACGAAGAAGTCCTGTGTGGCCTTGAAATGTTCCCTTGATACTGTTTGTGATGCTTCAATAAAACATTTGGACTATTGATTACAGATCCATGGCATGCTGGTGACATATGTTCCTCTCCTTTAGAACCCCTTAGAAATGCGTTGGCTGTGTCTAATCTGAATAAAGGCATGTGACCAATAAATCATGTGTGTAAAAATAGTGCACCACTCTTTTCCCTATGAATTCTACACTTCTAATGACCCTTTTGTTCTAAACCGCTGTTGGGCATAAGAGAAGGCAGTAAATACTCATCTTTCCCAATGCCCACATCAATGAATGCTGCTTTGATCATTAGAACTGTTCCCCTGAAGTCCGTTGGACAGCCAACACTTTTGGGAGTGTTTATTTCCTGGGTCCCCCCGCAGCTCTCACTGGATCCGTCCTTTAACCTCATGTCACCTCTCTCTCCTGCAATGATTGGAGAGAAGTCAGTGAGGGCAGCAGGTACCCAGGAGGTTGACACGTCCGAAAGTGTAAGGACAAAGGACTTTGAGAGACCAGTTTTAGCCAATAGAACCAATCCCATGAAGTCCACTGGGAAACCACCACTTCCAGGACTCTTGGTCTTCTGGGTCCTCTGCAGCTTTATTTTGTTAAGCCAAGTTGACCAGTTTAATCGTCTGATGGAAAACCGACACTTCATGAGTATGAATCGCCTTGGTCCCCCGCAGTATTTACTGGTTTGACACTCTGACCAATGTCACCACTCCAATCCTGCAATGATGAGGGAGGAGCTGGTGAGAGCGGTAGGGTACCCAGGAGATCAACACTCCTGGAGGTGTCAATTTCTTGACTGATTTTCGGGAGACCAGTTCATTGGACAGAACTGATCCACTAAAGTCCAATAGGAAACCGACACTTCCTGGATTGTTGACCTCCTGAGTCCTCCACAGCTCTCTCTAGTTCTGCCCTCTAAACCCATGTCACCACTCTCTCCTGCAATGATGAGGGAGTAGCCAGTGAGAGCAATAGGGTACCCAGGAGGTTGACACTTCTGAAAGTATCAATATCCCAATGGACTTTGGCGAACCAGCTTTAGCTAACAAAGATGATCCCCCAACGTCCTCAGGGACACGATCACTTCTGGGATTGTTGAACTCCTGGGACCTCCACAGCTCTCACTGGTCAGCCCTCTAACCCCAGGTCCCCCCTCTCTTCTGCAGTGGTATCCAGGAGATCGATACTCCCTGAAGTTTCAATTTCCCAACAGACTTTGGGGGACAGAATTTAGAAGCTGGAGTGGTGTTTTTTTAAGGTAACAACTGGGCTGGCCCAAGACATTGTGCTTCCTGGGTCCAAGAATGAAATGTTGCCCTCCCCCCCCCCAGCCCCTCAAAAAAAAAAATCACGCCCACCAAAAGGCCCCCCACATCCATTATTTTATATAAATATAAAATTTAGAAAATATTATATATACTGTTATCTTCTTCCATAACTCACCACCGGACCGGTCCACCAAACACCGCCACTATCTGCCCTCAGTCCTCCTGTCACTCCTGTGTCTCCCGCAGTCATTGCCCTAGAACAGTGATGGCAAACTTTGGCACCCCAGATGTTTTGGAACTACATTTCCCATCATGCTTAGCTACACTGCAGAGTGCATGAGCATCATGGGAAATGTAGTTCCAAAACATCTGGGGTGCCAAGGTTCTCCATCACTGCCCTAGAAGATCCAGCCTGCCCTGCATGAGATGGAGTGCACTGATGTCTGACTTCCACCTCCTCATACATACTCATCAGTTTGCACTATGAGCGGCAGTATGAGATGGGGAAATGCCTCCCGCAATGCGCCGCAAACTGATAACACACAGAAAAAAAATCTTAGGCATCAATTTGCCGCCCCTCTCAAAATTCCGCCTTGGTCTAAAGGACCCAGTGGGACCCATGGTAGGGCCGGCCCTGGGTAAAAACAATTTATCAAAAATAAGCAGAGAACAGTGAGGTTATTCCTGTACAGTGTGACATATAGTGATAGAGATTACTGGTGATCCCGGTGAATCCCGATGAAAATACAAGTAAAAAAAATGAGAGCACCACAGTTTTTATGTGAGTCCAGTAAAAATGTATTGCACATGACAGGAGGTGAAAGGGGAAACCCAACACGTTTCAGGGGTTCAGTGTTTCCCTTCATCAGGGCTTGGATGTCAGCTGTAATAAAGAAAAACATTAGACAACAGACTCCAAAATTACAGGTCATTGGTCAGATCTGATATGGGCTTTCTCTTCCGACCTCCTGTCATGTGCAATAAAGATTTGGTAGATTTTTGGTGGATTTCTCTGTGGTGTTCTCGTCCTTTTCACATTCTTCTCCGCTCTGGAAAGCAAGGTCCATAAAGACATGGATGAGTGAGTTTGAGGTGGAAGAACTTGACTGGCCTGCACAGAGTCCTGACCTCAGCCCGATAGAACACCTTTGGGATGAATTACAGCGGAGACTGCGAGCCAGGCCTTCTCGTCTAACATCAGTGCCTGACCTCAAAAATGCACTTCTGGAAGAATGGTCAAACATTCCCATAGACACACTCCTAAACCCTGTGGACAGCCTTCCCAGAAGAGTTGAAGCTGTTATAGCTGCAAAGGGGGGGCCAACTCAATATTGAACCCTACGGACTAAGACTGGGATGCCATTAAAGTTCATGTGTGTGTAAAGGCAGGTGTCCCAATACTTTTGACAATATATAGGGTATATAAAGTGTGGTGAGGTCACATTTGGAGAATATCTAATATATGGAGGGATTAGTGATGTCACATCTAGAAAATATTAAATAGAGAAGTGGTGTCACATCTAGAGAACATAAACTATATAGAAGGTGGTGATATCACACTTAGAGAATATAAAAACAAAGAGGGTAGTTGATGTCACATCTAGAGAAAAATAAAATATATGGAGAGTAGTGATGTCATATCTAGACAATATATAGTAATTAGAATAGTGATGTCACACCTAGAGAGTCACATCTAGAGAGAAAAACAAAACTAAAGTGGAGAGTAGTGAAGAATAATAAATATATAGGGGGTAATGATGCACGTTTAGAGAATATATATATATATATAAAATATATATATACTGTGTATATATATATATATATATATACAATATATAGAGGGTGGTGATATCACACCTAGAGAATATAAAATAATTAGACTAGTGATGTCACACCTAGATAATATAAGATATATAGAGGGTAGTGATGTCACACCTAGATAATATAAGATTAATAGAGGGTAGTGATGTCACACCTAGAGGATATAAGATTAATAGAGGGTAGTGATGTCACACCTAGAGAATATAAGATATATAGAGGGTAGTAATGTAACACCTAGAAGATATAAGATTAATAGAGGGTAGTGATGTCATACCTAGAGGATATAAGATTAATAGAGGGTAGTGATGTCAGACCTAGAGAATATAAGAATAATAGAGGGTAGTGAATGATGTCACACCGAGAGAATATAAGATATGTAGAGGGTAGTGATGTCACACTTAGAGAATATAAGATATATAGAGGGTAGTGATGTCATACCTAGGGAATATAAGATATATAGAGGGTAGTGATGTCACACCTAGAGAATATAAGATATATAGAGGGTAGTGATGTCATACCTAGAGAATATAAGATATATAGAGGGTAGTGATGTCACACCTAGGGAATATAAGATATATAGAGGGTAGTGATGTCACACCTAGGGAATATAAGATATATAGAGGGTAGTGATGTCACACCTAGAGAATATAAGATATATAGAGGGTAGTGATGTCATACCTAGAGAATATAAGATATATAGAGGGTAGTGATGTCATACCTAGAGAATTTAAGATATATAGAAGGTAGTGATGTCACACCTAGAGAATATAAGATATATAGAGGGTAGTGATGTCATAGCTAGAGAATATAAGCTATATAGAGGGTAGTGATGTCACACCTAGAGAATATAATATACATAGAAGGTAGTGATGTCACACTGAGAGAATATAAGATATATAGAGGGTAGTGATGTCATACCTAGAGAATATAAGATATATAGAGGGTAGTGATGTCATACCTAGAGAATATAAGATATATAGAGGGTAGTGATGTCACACCTAGAGAATATAAGATACATAGAAGGTAGTGATGTCACACTGAGAGAATATAAGATATATAGAGGGTAGTGATTTCACACCTAGAGAATATAAGATATATAGAGGGTAGTGATGTCATACCTAGAGAATATAGGATATATAGAGGGTAGTGATGTCACACCTAGAGAATATAAGATAGAGGGTAGTGATGTCATACCTAGAGAATATAAGATATATAGAGGGTAGTGATGTCACACCTAGAGAATATAAGATATATAGAGGGTAGTGATGTCACACCTAGAGAATATAAGATCAATAGAGGGTAGTGATGTCACACCTAGAGAATATAAGATATATAGGGGGTAGTGATGTCACACCTAGAGATTATAAGATATATAGAGGGTAGTGATGTCATACCTAGAGAATATAAGATATATAGAGGGTAGTGATGTCACACCTAGAGAATATAAGATATATAGAGGGGAGTGATGTCATAGCTAGAGAATATAAGATATGTAGAGGGTAGTAATGTCACACCTAGAGAATATAAGATACAGTGGGTACGGAAAGTATTCAGACCCCCTTAAATTTTTCACTCTTTGTTATATTGCAGCCATTTGCTAAAATCATTTAAGTTCATTCTTCTTCCTCATGAATGTACACATAGCTCCCCATACTGACAGAAAAACACAGAATTGTTGACATTGTTGCAGATTTATTAAAAAAGAAAAACTGAAATATCACATGGTCCTAAGTATTCAGACCCTTTGCTGTGACACTCATATATTTAACTCCATGCTTTCCATTTCTTCTGATCATCCTTGAGATGGTTCTACACCTTCATTTGAGTCCAGCTGTGTTTGATTATACTGATTGGACTTGATTAGGAAAGCCACACACCTGTCTATATAAGACCTTCCAGATCACAATGCATGTCAGAGCAAATGAGAATCATGAGGTCAAAGGAACTGCCTGAAGAGCTCAGAGACAGAATTGTGGCAAGGCACAGATCTGGCCAAGGTTACAAAAAGATTTCTGCTGCACTTAAGGTTCCTAAGAGCATAGTGGCCTCCATAATTCTCAAATAGAAGACGTTTGGGATGACCAGAACCCTTCCTAGAGCTGGCCGTCCGGCCAAACTGAGCTATCGGGGGAGAAGAGCCTTGGTGAGAGAGGTAAAGAAGAACCCAAAGATCACTGTGGCTGAGCTCCAGAGATGCAGTCAGGAGATGGGAGAAAGTTGTAGAAAGTCAACCATCACTGCAGCCCTCCACCAGTCGGGGCTTTATGGCAGAGTGGCCCGACGGAAGCCTCTCCTCAGTGTAAGACACATGAAAGCCCACATGGAGTTTGCTAAAAAACACCTGAAGGACTCCAAGATGGTGAGAAATAGGATTCTCTGGTCTGATGAGACCAAAATAGAACTTTTTGGCCTTAATTCTAAGCGGTATGTGTGGAGAAAACCAGGCACTGCTCATCACCTGTCCAATACAGTCCCAACAGTGAAGCATGGTGGTGGCAGCATCATGCTGTGGGGGTGTTTTTCAGCTGCAGGGACAGGACGACTGGTTGCAATCGAGGGAAAGATGAATGAGGCCAAGTACAGGGATATCCTGGACAAAAACCTTCTCCAGAGTGCTCTGGACCTCAGACTGGGCCGAAGGTTTACCTTCCAACAAGACAATGACCCTAAGCACACAGCTAAAATAACGAAGGAGTGGCTTCACAACAACTCCGTGACTGTTCTTGAATGGCCCAGCCAGAGCCCTGACTTAAACCCAATTGAGCATCTCTGGAGAGACCTAAAAATGGCTGTCCACCAACGTTTACCATCCAACCTGACAGAACTGGAGAGGATCTGCAAGGAGGAATGGCAGAGGATCCCCAAATCCAGGTGTGAAAGACTTGTTGCATCTTTCCCAAAAAGACTCCTGGCTGTATTAGATCAAAAGGGGGCTTCTACTAAATACTGAGCAAAGGGTCTGAATACTTAGGACCATGTGATATTTCAGTTTTTCTTTTTTAATAAATCTGCAACAATGTCAACAATTCTGTGTTTTTCTGTCAGTATGGGGAGCTATGTGTACATTCATGAGGAAGAAGAATGAACTTAAATGATTTTAGCAAATGGCTGCAATATAACAAAGAGTGAAAATTTTAAGGGGGTCTGAATACTTTCCGTACCCACTGTATATACAGGTTAGCGATGTCACAGCTAACCTAGAACCTAAATTGCTCACCTCTTTAATATACAGCATTTATTGGATGAGTACGGTAATTAAGCTAGTCCTGTAAAATATCTTTAGGGAGTAATGACTTCATGGCTATAAAATTTGACTTTGGTATCAAAAAGCAATGATGTCACCGGACTGTCCTGACTGCAAGAGAAGGGAAATCTCTCCAATGGGACATTCCTATGAAATAATAGGAGAGGTTCTAGCCCTATGTTCACTCGAAAACTAAAAAGAAAAGTTCTGGCTGGAGTTGAGCTTCAATCCTACCCTCGCCCGCCTAGAGTTAATTTCAGCCTTCCTCCAGCTCTTAAACTTAACCCAACCCAGAAATAAGGAACCATTAATCCGTAAAACTTCAGCTATCTGAACTAAAAGTTACGCTTTAACATCAAAGTAACCCTTGACACTTGCCCTTGATCCTAAAACTTAGCCCATCACGTAACCCCACCTAAAGGAACCATCACCCACCACTTAACCACCCACTACCACCCAAAATGAACCCTTGACACTTGCCCTTTATCCTAAAACTTAGTCCATCAACTTAACCCCACCTTAAGGAACAATCACCCACCACTCAACCACCCACTACCACCCAAAATGAACCCTTGACAATTGCCCTTTATCCAAAAACTTAGCCCATCAAGTTAACCCCACCTAAAGGAACCATCACCCACCACTCAACCACCCACTACCACCCAAAATGAACCCTTGACACTTGCCCTTTATCCTAAAACTTAGCCCATCAACTTAACCCCACCTAAAGGAACCATCACCCACCTCTCAACCACCCATTACCACCCAAAATTAACCCTTGACAATTGCCCTTGATCCTAAAACTTAGCCCATCCACGTAACCCCACCTAAAGGAACCATCACCCACCACTCAACCACCCACTACCACCCAAAATGAACCATTGACACTTGCCCTTTATCCTAAAACTTAGCCCATCAACTTAACCCCACCTAGAGGAACCATCACCCATGACTCAACCACCCACTACCACCCAAAATTTACCCTTGACAATTGCCCTTTATCCTAAAACTTAGCCCATCAAATTAACCCCACCTAAAGGAACCATCACCCACCACTTATAACCACCCACTACCACCCAAAATTAACCCTTGACACTTGCCCTTTATCCTAAAACTTAGCCCATCAAGTTAACCCCACCTAAAGGAACCATCACCCACCACTCAACCACCCACTACCACCCAAAATTTACCCTTGACAATTGCCCTTTATCCTAAAACTTAGCCCATCAAGTTAACCCCAACTACAGGAACCATCACCCACCACTTAACCACCCACTACCACCCAAAATTAACCCTTGACACTTGCCCTTTATCCAAAAACTTAGCCCATCAAATTAACCCCACCTAAAGGAACCATCACCCACCACTTAACCACCCACTACCACCCAAAAAAAGGAACCCTGTACTTTGGAAGTATAGAGGCCACCATTGCTCTATGGCTCTCATGCTGATCTCCTGACCTCATTCTGTTTTCCCTGTCCTACATGCTTGTTCTGGGTCGTTGGCCCAACATACGTTATCCATCAGCAGATAGGCAACTTGCAATTTTAGCAGTTGCTAAAAGGAAAAGGCTTCTCTTGACCCCAACGCCAAGCCCAACCGAAATCCCAACACTAAATAAACCAAGATACTTGTGTGGCACCAGAATTACATTGGCAAGATCTAGGTGAGGTCCTGGCTACGAGTCATGCTTCAGAAAAACTCATGAAGAGCTCCCCTTTAATTTTTACAGCTCAATCAGAGTATATAAGCCAGTTCTTTAAGGCTGGATACACACTATACAACTTTTGGTGGTAGATTTCCTTTAGATTTACCTTCAACTATGTAGTGCAGGGGCCGGCCTGACTGCATACAAATTGAAAGTGTTCAGGTCTGACCTCATATTATATGGTTTTGGTAAATCTAAAGGAAAAAAATCCAAAGAAGATTGTATAGTGTGTATCCAGCTTTAGCGTCCATACTCTAAACCGAGCTCGGGAGTGCTGTGCTTTCATGGTAATGCTGTACATCTGTATCGTCTCCCCCCACCTCCCGTGACATCTGGACACATGTTGATCTGGAAGGAAATAGCTCCCAACCCTTCAGAGAGCAATTAGCTCGACAGCAAAGGGCTTGCAAGTCCAAGTCCGGCCCCTTCCCAGCTGCGGACGGTCTCTCATGCAGCAGGTGGAAGAGAAGGGGTGCCCCACGTCTTCGTGTTCTACATACGGTTCTCCATCCTCTCACCAAATGTGTTCTTTGAAGGCCCAGAAAATGATGGCAACAAATGGTTTATATTAGCGCGGGGTCAATACAACACTGTGGCAGGCGAGCCTAACTTCCCAGTCCCTTGTGCAGGTGGAACAAGATATATTGTTTTTTTGGGGAAAGGAGGGAAGGGGGGGGACATAAAAAAGCAGATGTTTCCTATGGACAAGCGTGCAGTAATTTATTTCTTTTCTGCTCAGCCTGCGATGGAACTTCTAAGTTCAGACTTGGATGTGTAACTGTCTGGGTGCTCAAGCAGGCGCCCAAATTTTGTGGTCGTTTAGGCTCTGGAAAACAGGTAAATGCACCAACTAACCCCACTGGCGTGCGCAGCCTATGGCATTAGGGTGTGCACCTCAAACCAAAGCTCAAACACATGTGCGTGTATATATGTGTGTATATATATATATATATATATATACATACACACACACTTTTATAAATAAATGTAAACTAAAATATAATAATAAAAGTAAACTAAAATATAATCTATGGGGACACTTTTCTAAATGGGGAATCTATGGGGACCCTGCTCTAAAGGAGATCTATGGGGACCCTGGCCTGCTCTAAAGGGGATCTATGGGGATCCTGGCGTGCTCTAAAGGGGATCTGGGGACCCTGATCTAAAGGGGGATCTATGGGGATCCTGCTCTAAAGGGGGATCTAGATCCCCTTTAGAGCAGGGTCCCCATAGATCCCCCTTAGATCCCCCTTAGAGCAGGGTCCCCATAGATCCCCCTTAGAGCAGGTCAGGGCAGGTCCCCCATAGATCCTCCTTTAAAGCAGGCCAGGGTGAGGTGAGGTGAGGTCCCACATATAGATCCCCCTTACAGCAGGCCAGGATGAGGTGAGGTCCCCCATATAGATCCCCCTTACAGCAGGCCAGGGTGAGGTGAGGTCCCCCATATAGATCTCCCTTGAAGCAGGCCAGAGTGAGGGGAGGTTCCCCCATATAGATCCCCCTTACAGCAGGCCAGGGTGAGGTGAGGTCCCCCA
Organism: Pelophylax lessonae; assembly: GCF_965119305.1. NCBI lineage: Eukaryota > Metazoa > Chordata > Amphibia > Anura > Ranidae > Pelophylax > Pelophylax lessonae. The sequence continues at coordinate 20,338,688 of NC_138780.1, forward strand.
TATAGATCCCCCTTACAGCAGGACAGGGTGAGGTGAGGTCCCCCATATAGATCCCCTTGAAGCAGGCCAGGATGAGATGAGGTCCCCCATATAGATCCCCCTTACAGAAGGCCAGGGTGAGGTGAGGTCCCCCATATAGATCCCTCTTACAGCCGGCCAGGGTGAGGTGAGGTCCCCATATAGATCCCCCTTACAGCAGGCCAGGGTGAGGTGAGGTGAGGTCCCCCATATAGATCCCCCTTACAGCAGGCCAGGATGAGGTGAGGTCCCCCATATAGATCCCCCCTTACAGCAGGCCAAGTGAGGTGAGGTCCCCCATATATATCCCCCTTACAGCAGGCCATGGTGAGGTGAGGTCCCCCATATATATCCCCCTTACAGAAGGCCAGGGTGAGGTGAGGTCCCCCATATAGATCCCCCTTACAGCAGGCCAGGGTGAGGTGAGGTCCCCCATATAGATCCCCCTTACAGCAGGCCAGGATGAGGTGAGGTCCCCCATATAGATCCCCCTTACAGCAGGCCAGGGTGAGGTGAGGACCCCCAGATCCCCCTTACAACAGGTCAGGGTGAGGTGAGGTCCCCATATAGATCCCCCTTACAACAGGTCAGGGTGAGGTGAGGTCCCCCATATAGATCCCCCTTACAGCAGGCCAGGGTGAGGTGAGGACCCCCAGATCCCCCTTACAGCAGGCCAGGGTGAGGTGAGGTGTGCTAAGTTGTATAAAAATCCAAAAAAAAATAAAAATGGAAATAAATACAATTTAATGAATTTTTATACAAAAAAACCCCACAATATATAACTCAATTTTTTGGTAAAATATAAAAGATGATGTTACGCTGAGTAAATAGATACCTAACATGTCACGCTTTCAAACTGTGCACGCTCCTGAAATAGCACCAAACTATGGTACTTTCAAAATCTTTATAGGCGACATTTACCTTTTTTTTTTTACAGGGTACCAGTTTAGAGTTACAGAGGTGGTCTGGCGCTAGAATTTTTGCTCTCGCTATAATGTTAGCAGCGATACCCCGTATGTGTGGTGCAAACACCATTTACATATGCAAGCGCGACCTACACATTCGTTCACCACTGCGAACGAGCACAGGGGGGGGGGGGGGGCGGTGTGCATTAAAAAAAATGTTTTTTTAATATTATTATTTTTTTTTTATAACACTCCCTTTATTTTATCACTTTAAATTCCTATCACAAGAAATGTAAACATCCCATGTGATAGAAACGAGGCATGACAGGTCCTCTTTGTAGAGACATCTGTAGTCTAAAACACCCCAGATCTCTCTCCTACCCCGGAAAGCATGAGATAAAAAAAAAAAACCATTGATCTTTGCTTTCCAAAAAAAGTCAGTGTTTACATCTGCCAGAACCGCAAGCGACGTCATGACGTTTCCAGTCTCCCAGGACCATAGAGATGGCCAGGGAGACCATCCAGTCCATGGTCAACTCTATGGCAACCCGGCAGCAGCACTGGATCAGATCCTGGACACCCTGATCACACGAAAGAGCTTTAGAGAGCGGGAGGGAGGGGAGTTCCCTCCTACTGCCTGTAAAAGCAATCCAGGAGCAAATCACCTGCTAGGATGGCTTTTACATGACAGGGAATCGCTGGCTGAAATAAAGATACCGGGATGATGCCTGTAGCTGCAGGCATCATCCTAGTACAACCACTGAAAGGACGTCATATGACATCCTACGGGTGGGAAGTGGTTAATAAGGGCTCATTCATATGTGCGACCAATATTGCCACCACTCTGAAAAGAGATCAGCACTAGTGACACACCAGGCTGCAGCCCTGTGCATTTAATGTGGTTGCAGGGCAGTTGTGGTATGGCCCCCAGTACTATCCACGAAATGCAGCATGCTGTTTAATTCTTGCCACATCTGAGAAGCAATGCATCATGGCTGCATGTGTATAGCATGTGTAAAGCCCTTAACAGCTCCGTGTTTAGGTGGTCGGTCGGGAAGGGGGGGGGGGGTAGTTTAACCATTATTGAGACCAGGGCTTGGTAAATTCTTCCATGACCTTCCATGTCCCAACTCTGCAACAGACTTGGTGGCCCTGTAGGAGACTCTGGAGGGAGGTTTGGGCAACTGTGGGGGATGGAGCCTCTGGAGGGGGATGTAGGTCTCTCCAAGAAGCTGGTGACTTACCAGGGATATTGTGGTAGACTGGAGGGCACTGCAGATACTGGGGGGGCGGGTTGGACACTGTAAAAGCTTGGAGACACTATGGAGGGCTGGAGGCTCTGCAGGAAGCTAGGGGACACTCCAGGGGGCTGGGGAATACTGTGCAAATTTGGGGTGCACTGTGGGGGCAAACAGGGTGCCTGGGGGCAATGTGGGAGGTTGAGGGTAACACTGTGGACCACTATGGGAGGTTTATTATCACTATGGGAGCTGGGATCACTATCAAAGATTAGGGAACACTGTGTAGACTGAGGGAAAACAGGGTGTCTGTGGGCACTGTGGGAGGTTGAGGGGCATGGTGGAACACTATGGGAGATAGGGGGGCACTATGGGAGCTGGGAGTACCCTGGGAGGCTGTGGGGCCATGTGGGGCTGAGGGTGAACAGAGTGCCTTAGGGCACTGTGGAAGATTGAGGGGCACAGTAGACCCTTATGGGGGGTTGGGTGGGCACTATGGAAGCTAAGAGCACTGTGGGAATTTGGAGGACACTGTGGGGGCTGAGGGCAAACAGGTTGCTTTGGGGCACTGTGGGAGGTTGAGGGGCGTGGTGGACCACTATGGGAGGTTTGGTATCACTATGGAAGCTGGGAGCACTGTGGGGGCTGAGGGCAAACAGGGTGCCCTAGAGCACTGTGGGAGATTGAGGAGCATGGTGGACCACTATGGGAGGTTGGGTGGCACTATAGAAACAGGGAGCACTATGGGAAGTTGGAGGACACTGTGTGGGCTGAAGGCAAACAGGGTGTCTGGGGAAACGATGGAAGGTTGAGGGGCACGGTGGACCACTATGGGAGGTTGGGTGACATTAAGGGAGCTGGGAGCACTTTGGGAAGTTGGAGGACACTGTGTAGGTTGAGGGGCAAACAGGGTGTCTTGGGGCACTGTGTGATGTTGAGGGGCACAGTGGACCAGTGTGGAAGGTTGGGTGGCACTATGGGAGCTGGGAGCACTGTGGGAGGTTAGAGGATCTGCAGGTTGCTGGAGGCCCAGGAGGAGGGTTGAGGACCATTGCTCTACAGCATCCTCCAAAAACTGAAATGTCAGTTCTGAGTGGAGTGGCCCCTTCTATCATACCATAGGGCACAATAGATGCTCATTGAGTCAATACCTGAGTTCACATACCTGTGCAGAGACGAGCTGGGGCTGCTGATAGCAGAGAACTGTAACAGTTTCATGCTACGACTTTATCCATTCTGCACCAGAAGCCACACTGAAAAAACTGCTCTGCGTGGGAACTGCTGATCACAAGATTTCCCAAAAAAAAAAAAAAAAAGGAACCATCCAAATATGAAAAGAGTGATGAGATCACCCCAAAATTCTGTCAGCTGCACCACCGACAGATGGACGCAGCTGATGCCAGAGCATGTGAAAATAAAGAGAGATTAACCTAAAATAACATATCTAGCCTCAGGAAGCCGGACGAGGGCCTCTTCCATGGATCCCGGAATGGGATGATTTATGAGCAGAATAGAAAGTCCATGGGCCATGGCAACCAGGTGACGTTTTATTCTCTGAACGCCCAATAAAATAAGAAACCCTGTTAGTTGTTCGTGTCGATATTCACACTTCTGTCCTCACGGGTTTAGAACAATGAAACACACACTGTATATTATACAATGCAGATACTTTATAGTGAAATGTTGTTATGGATAGAGTGGTTAGGGTTTAGAGCAGGGGTGGGGACAGGGCCGGATTAAGAGCATCATGGGCTTGGTGCTGAGGATTTTGAAGGGCCTTAAGGGCCGTGCCTTGGCATGCACCCAGAGGAGGAAGGGTGCAGCCATGCATGCCTAATTCAACATGGGATGCTGTCTCTGAAGCCCATAAACACATCCATGCATCGGCAACTGTCCCTCCTTGTCCGGCCTTCACGCTGTGTGGGGAGGTTCTGAGGGTGCTGCCTGGGGAAGCGAGTATAGAAGCCAGACTTCTGTGTTTACAAGTGACAGAAGAGCGGTAACAGTGAATATGGCCAACCCGGGGCCTATATAAAAGGTAGGGGCCTGGAGCTGCAGCTCCAATAGCCCCTACGTTAATCTGGCCCTGGGTGGGGAACCTTTTTTCTGCCAAGGGCCATTTGGATTTTTGTAACATCATTCAGGGGCCGTACAAAATGATCAACTTAAAAATTAGCCTGTTATATTTGGTCAAACATTTAATGAATTCACCCCTAACGTGATGGCTGGAACTGCTTCTCAATGGTGTGTGATGTTAGCTGATATTGATGATGTTGCTACTCGCAACTGGTTTTCCAGGTTTACGTCGGTCAGCTTGCTGGCACGGTGCTGTGGGTACTGCTGGCTGGTACTGCTATGGGTACTGCTGGATGGTACTGCTGTGGGTACTGCTGGCTCAGGCTGGTACTGCTGGGTGGTAATGCTGTGGGTACTGCTGGCTCGGGCTGGTACTGCTTTGGGTACTGCTGGCTCAGGTTGGTACTGCTGGATGGTACTGCTATGGGTACTGCTGGCTCAGGCTGGTACTGCTGTGGATACTGCTGGCTCAGGCTGGTACTGCTGGATGGCACTGTTGTGGGTACTGCTGGCTCAGGCTGGTACTTCTGGGTGGTAATGCTCTGGGTACTGCTGGCTCAGGCTGGTACTTCAGGTGGTAATGCTCTGGGTACTGCTGGCTCAGGCTGGTACTTATGGGTGGTAATGCTCTGGGTACTGCTGGCTCAGGCTGGTACTTCAGGTGGTAATGCTCTGGGTACTGCTGGCTCAGGCTGGTACTTATGGGTGGTAATGCTCTGGGTACTGCTGGCTCAGGCTGGTACTTCAGGTGGTAATGCTCTGGGTACTGCTGGCTCAGGCTGGTACTTATGGATGGTAATGCTCTGGGTACTGCTGGCTCAGGCTGGTACTTTTGGGTGGTAATGCTCTGGGTTCTGCTTTGGGTACTGCTGTGTGTGCTCTTCTGCAGTGGCGGCCGGTGCTCAAAATTTTTGAGGGGGCGCAAACAGAAAAACGTAATAGGCATTGCTTTGCGGCAAAAAACGCTGTAAAAAATTGCGTGACTTTGAGGTCACAAAAGTGTGAAAGGGGCCTTCAGTAATCAAGGTATAGTGTGCCCCCTTTCAATGCAGAGTGACCATCGTGCCCCCTTTCAATGCAGAGTTACCACAGCCTGCCCCCTTTTAATGCAGAGTGACCACAGCTGGCCCCTTTCAATGCAGAGTGACCATAGTGTGCCCCAATCAATGCAGAGTGACCACAGCGTGCCCCCATCAATGCAGAGTGACCACAGTGTGCCCCCTTTCAATGCAGAGTGACCACAGCATGCCCCCTTTCAATGCAGAGTGACCACAGCGTGCCCCCATTAATGCAGAGTGACCACAGCATGCCCCCTTTCAATGCAGAGTGACCACAGCGTGCACCTTTCAATGCAGAATGACCACAGCGTGCCCCCATCAATGCAGAGTGACCACAGCGTGCCCCCTTTCAATGCAGAGTGACCACAGCGTGTCCCCATCAATGCAGAGTGACCACAGAGTGCCCCCTTTCAATACAGAGTGACTACAGCGTGCCTCCTTTCAATGCAGAGTGACCACAGCGTGCCCCCATCAATGCAGAATGACCACAGCGTGCCCCCTTTCAATGCAGAGTGACCACAGCGTGCCTCCTTTCAATGCAGAGTAACCACAGCGTGCACCCTTTCAATGCAGAGTGACCACAGCGTGTCCCCATCAATGCAGAGTGACCACAGAGTGCCCCCTTTCAATACAGAGTGACTACAGCGTGCCTCCTTTCAATGCAGAGTGACCACAGCGTGCCCCCATCAATGCAGAATGACCACAGCGTGCCCCCTTTCAATGCAGAGTGACCACAGCGTGCCTCCTTTCAATGCAGAGTAACCACAGCGTGCACCCTTTCAATGCAGAGTGACCACAGCGTGCCCCCTTTCAATGCAGAGTGACCACAGCGTGCACCCTTTCAATGCAGAGTGACCACAGCGTGCCCCCATCAATGCAGAATGACCACAGCGTGCCCCCTTTCAATGCAGAGTGACCACAGCGTGCCTCCTTTCAATGCAGAGTTACCACAGCATGCCCCCATCAATGCAGAGTGACCACAGTGTGCCCCCATCAATGCAGAGTGACCACAGCATGCCCCCTTCAATGCAGAGAGATCAGTGCACTTACCTTATTTTTGAGGGGGCGCAAACAGAAAAATGAAATAGGCATTGCTTTGCGGCAAAAAATGCTGTAAAAAATTGCGTGACTTTGAGGTCACAAAAGTGTGAAAGGGGCCTTCAGTAATCAAGGTATAGTGTGCCCCCTTCAATGCAGAGTGATCATTGTGCCCCCTTTCAATGCAGAGTGACCACAGCATGCCCTCTTTCAATGCAGAGTGACTAGAGTTACACCCCAAGTTGCATTCAAGCGAATAGGGCTGTGCCATGTATTGCACATTTGCAGCGCGGTACTGCGGGCTTGCAAAAGGTAACCACTTGCTGACCGCCTAACATACATTTACTGCGGCAGGTCGGCTCTATTGCTCGAAACCACGTACCTGTATATAATTTTGTGCAATAGCCACTAGGGGGTGCGCACCAGCGGAGGCACGATCGCGCGCTGATTGGACAGAGGGGGAGCCAATCAGTGCTTCCGGCGTACCCGATGTCCCCTGGCCACCCGCGGACGTTCCAGAATCCAGAGACAGGCAGAGCAGCGATCTGCTTATGTAAACAAGGCAGATCGCCATTCTGACAGGGGAGAAGATAGAGATCTTGTGTTCCTGCTAAGCTAAGGTAGGTTTATTTTAACAGTGAGAGACAGAATAACAACAAAAATATCCAGAAAAACGCATTTCAAAAAAGTTATAAATTGATTTGCATTTTAATGAGTGAAATAAGTAATTGATCCCCTATCAACCAGCAAGATTACTGGCTCCCAGGCGTCTTCTATACAGGTAACAAGCTGAGATTAGGAGAACTCTCTTAAAGGGAGTGCTCCTAATCTCAGCTTGTTACCTGTATAAAAGATACCTGTCTACAGAAGCAATCAATCAATCAGATTCCAATCTCTCCACCATGGCCAAGACCAAAGCGCTGTCCAAGGATGCCAGGGACAAGATTGTAGACCTACACAAGGCTGGAATGGGCTACAAGACCATGGCCAAGAAGCTTGGTGAGAGGGGTGACAACAGTTGGTGCAATTATTTACAAATGGAAGAAACACAAAATAACTGTCAATCTCCCTTGGGGGGCTCCATGCAAGATCTCACCAGGAGCTTCAATGGTCGTGAGAACGGTGAGGAATCAGCCCAGAACTACACAGGAGAATCTTGTCAATGATCTCAAGGCAGCTGGGACCATAGTCACCAAGAAAACAATGGGTAACACACTACGCCATGAAGGACTGGAATCCTGCAGCGCCCGCAAGGTCCCCCTGCTCAAGAAAACACATGTACAGGCCCGTCTGAAGTTTGCTAATGAACATCTGAAGGATTCAGAGAACTGGGTGAAAGAGTTGTGGTCAGATGAGACCAAAATCCAGCTCTTTGGCATCAACTCAAGTTGCTGTGTTTGGAGGAGGAGGAATGCTGCTTATGATCCCAAGAACACCATCCCCCATCGTCAAACATGGAGGTGGAAACAATATGCTTTGGGGGTTTTTCTGCTAAGGGGACAGGACAACTTCACCGCATCAAAGGGACGTTGGACAGAGCCATGTACTGTTAAATCTTGGGTGAGATCCACCCAAGTTCCTTCTCTCAGCCAGGGCATTGAAAATGGGTCATGGATGGGTCTTCCAGCATGACAATGCCCCAAAACACACGGCCAAGGCAACAAAGGAGTGACTCAAGAAGAAGCACATTAAGGTCCTGGAGTGGTCTAGCCAGTCTCCAGACCCTAATCCCATAGAAAATATGTGGAGGGAGCTGAAGGTTCAAGTTACTAAACATCAGCCTCAAAACCTTAATGACTTGTGGAGGATCTGTAAAGAGGAGTGGGACAAAGTCCCTCCTGAGATGTGTGCAAACCTGGTAGCCAACTACAAGAAACATCTGACCTCTGTGATTGCCAACAAGGGTTTCTCCACCAAGTGCTAAGTCATGTTTTGCGAAGGGGTCAAATACTTATTTCACTCATTAAACTGCAAACTTTTTTTTTGAAATGCGTCTTTTGGATATTTTTGTTGATATTCTGTCTCTCACTGTTAAAACAAACCAACCATGGAAATTATAGACTGATCATTCAAAATCAGCAGGGGGTCAAGTCCTTTTTTTGGGGGGGATTTGGGAGGTTTGTGCTAGAAGAGGAAATATGATAGAGGGGAAAAGGGATTTGTGCTAGGAGGAGAACTTTTTTTTTTGGGGGGGGGGGGAATGATTGGGGGTTGTTTGTGCTAGGAGGGGGGATGGTGGGGATATGTGCGCTAGGAGGGAGATTTGGAGTGGGAGGGCAGAGAATGTGTACTTGGAGGGGAAATTTGAGGGGTGGAGAATTTGTGCTGGGAGGGGTAAATTATTTTTTTTTTGGGGGGGGGGGGACATTTGTGCTTTGGGGATTTGGGGGACGAAGGGGGCAAAGTTTTGTACTGGGAGGGGGATTTCAGCGCTGGTGGGTGGGCGAATTGTACTAGGAGGGGGATTTGTAATAGGAGGGGAATTGTAGCAGGGGGGCGATTTGCACTGGGAGGGGGATTTCAGCAGGGGGGCGATTTGCACTGGGAGGGGGATTTCAGCAGGGGAGGTGATTTGTACTGGGAGGGGGATTTCAGCAGGGGAAGTGATTTGTACTGGGAGGGGGATTTCAGCAGGGGGGATTTGTACTAGGAGGGGGATTTCAGCAGGGGAGGTGATTTGTACTGGGAGGGGGATTTCAGCAGGGGGGGATTTGTACTAGGAGGGGGATTTCAGCAGGGGAGGTGATTTGTACTGGGAGAGGGATTTCAGCAGGGGGGGATTTGTACTAGGAGGGGGATTTTAGCAGGGGAGGTGATTTGTACTGGGAGGGGGATTTCAGCAGGGGGGCCTATTTGTACTGGGAGGAGGGGGGATTTATGCTTAGGCGGTTATCATGCAGGTTAGTGCCCAGTTTTTTTGTGTTTTTTTGGGGGGGGGGGGGGATTTTTGCCAACACATATTGTTCATACCTCTTGGGGGGGGGCACAGTTTGGCATGTTCACCCTGGGCTTTAGGTGGCCTTGTCCTGGCACCGTAGGCACCATTTCTAGCAATGCACATCCATCGGCAAGGTATGTTGAGGTGGCATTGACAACGAATGGCGCGGCATCTCACTAATGCATGTCAGGCCTCTTTCACACACTATCTGCACCTACTAATTCACTCATCAACATGCGCTGCGACAACATGCGCTACTGATTGCGAATGGCGCCCAAATTATCGTACGTTCTGGTGCACTGTGTTCCCAAAGAAAGGGTCATGTACGTCTTTTGGCCAATTTTGTTGCATTGGCGGCACTGTCCTATAGCAAAGTGCGTTAATAGGCAAACAAAACAGGAGTGAACAGACGAGCGCTAGCGCCCCCTCAGTGGATTGCGGTGTCTGCGCAGTTTTTGGAGGTCCATAACTAAGATAGGACAGTGCAGAGGTGGTTGGGATTAACCCTTTATGCTTACCTCCGGCTTTCCAGTTATGTTACCTGGTGAGCCCCCTTAATATGTAACATTATATTTACTTAAATAAAATATAATAATAATAATAAAAAAAAAAAGAATTCTGCTGATAAAAGATGTAAAAATGTAGACAGGGAGGTTGAATGAAACATGAAGCTAGTGCTCCCCCTAGTGGTCAATTTACAAATCTCTATATTCAATACAATTGTAGCAATAGAGAAGATCAGTTTACTTTAAAACCTTAAATACAGCTACAGTAATTCATATTGGGGGGGGGGGGGGGGGGGGGATGGGGGTAGGTGTGTACAAGGAGCACTCTATGGGGAAATCTGTATGGAGGGCAGGAATTCTATGATTGAAGGAATGTATAGGGAGCACTCTATAGGGAAATCTGTATGGGGTCGGGGGTATTCTGTGATTAAAAGAATGTATAAGGAGCACTCTATAGGGAAATCTGTATCGGGGGGGGGGGGGGTATTCTATGATTTAGGGAATGCATAGGGAGCACTCTATTGGGCCCAATTTGGACATTGTCACTTAGGGGTGTACTCACTTTTGTTGCCAGCGGTTTAGACATTAATGGCTGTGTGTGTGTTGAGTTATTTTGAGGGGACAGCAAATTTACACTGTTATACAAGCTGTACACTCACTTTACATTGTAGCAAAGTGTCATTTCTTCAGTGTTGTCACATGAAAAGATAGAATAAAATATTTACAAAAATTTGAGGGGTGTACTCACTTTTGTGAGATACTGTACGTAATTCTGCACTTTCATCCTAGGGGATGTGCGCGCGGTGCCGGCAGGCCGCTTCTATTGTGATTACTCACAGCAGATGCTGATCTGTGGGTGACGGGCACTGGATGTCTGCCGCCACCCACCGATCATCGGGCAGAGACACAGGACGAAGTTCTGCCTATATAAGCAAGGGGAGTGAAGAATTTTGTGTCTTTGCAAAGCAGGGAATAAAATCCATCACATCCCTTACTGAACGCACCACATGGTGTACACAAAAACACTGGCTAGGCACAAAATTAACCCTTTGATTGCTATGGATGTTTGACCCCTTCCCAGCCAGTGACAGTGCATATTTTTTTAGCACTAATTGCCGTTTTTGTGTCTCTGGTTCCCACAAAGTGTCAAAAATGTCAGTTAGTGTCCGATTGTCCGCCAAAGTATCGTAGTCCTGTTATAAGTTAGTGATTGCCATCATCACTAGTGGCATACAAAATAAATAAAAATTCCAGTATACAGTATCTCACAAAAGTGAGTACACCCCTCACATTTCTGTAAACGAAAGAGGTTCACCATCACTGGCTTATAGAGATTCAGCCCTTTCAGGGCCAAGTGACAGGTCCTCTTGAAAGCCCATCCACTGCACACACTGATAACCGACATCACTACGTTCCCCTGAGTTCACCTTTCAAGGACTTCAAGATCTCATTTTATTACATTTCTTTCGTTCTTCTACAGTAGCGTTCCTTTTTCTACGCAAGCAAATCATAATCAATGACTTTAAATTGACAGGTGGAGGATGACCGGTGAAGAGTGACCACCGTGGCCGATGTGAATGGACTGTGATGGGTAGACCGACCACCAGATATCTTCTGCTGAGAACTTTGCCCAGTGTCCTCCTCAAGACCGCGCTGCTTCTGGTTTTCTGTAATCAGGGTAAGTGCGATGTTGTGCAGGGCAGCCATCAGGGGGAAGGGGGGGGCTGGGGCAGCCCATACACATGTAGGGGGCCAGGGTGTCCCCAAGGGCCCAGCTGTCCTGAGGGGAATGTTGGTGGATGACTGCACTGATGTTGTGCAATCTAAGTGAAGGCTTTAGGGCCATCTTAAAGGTAAGACTCACTAGGGGGGGAACCTCTGGGGGAATCTAAGATAGAAAAGGACCTGGGGGTCCTAGTGGACAACAGGCTTGGCAGTGGCATGCAATGTTAAGCCGCTGCAAGCAAAGCCAACAAAATACTGGGATGTATAAAAAAGAGGATTCACTCCAGAAATAGAGAGATTATTCTCCCACTCTACAAGACTCTGGTCCGGCCACATCTGGAGTATGCTGTCCAGTTCTGGGCACCGGTCCTCAGGAAGGATGTGCTGGAACTGGAGAGAGTCCAGAGAAGGGCAACAAAAATAATTAGGGGAATGGAGGACATCAGCTATGAGGAAAGACTACAAGCATTGAACTTATTATCTCTGGAGAAGAGATGATTGAGAGGGGATATGATATCAATGTACAAATACTGTACTGGTGATGACCCTAGCATAAGGAACAAACTTTTCAGAGAAAGGGAATACAATAAGACACATAGCCCAATTACTAAAACTAGAGGAAAAAAGGGTTTAACCTTAAAATACGTAAGGGGTTCTTCACTGTCAGAGCAGTAAGGATGTGGAATTCTCTTCCACAAGCAGTGGTATCAGCAGGGAGCATCGATAGTTTCGAAAAACTATTAGGTGGGCACCTTAAAGACCACAACATACAGGGGTATACAATGTACAACATACAGGGGTATACAATGTACAACATACAGGGGTATACAATGTACAACATACAGGGGTATACAATGTACAACATACAGGGGTATACAATGTACAACATACAGGGGTATACAATGTACAATATACAGGGGTATACAATGTACAACATACAGGGGTATACAATGTACAACATACAGGGGTATACAATGCACAACATATAGGGGTATACAATGTGCAACATACAGGGGTATTCAATGTACAACATACAGGGGTATACAATGTACAACATACAAGGGCATACAATGTACAATATACAGGGGTATACAATGTACAACATACAAGGGTATACAATGTACAATATACAGGGGTATACAATGTACAACATACAGGGGTATACAATGTGCAACATACAGGGGTATACAATGTACAACATACAGGGGTATACAATGTACAACATACAGGGGTATACAATGTGCAACATACAGGGGTATACAATGCGCAACATACAGGGGTATACAATGTACAACATACAGGGGTATACAATGCGCAACATACAGGGGTATACAATGTACAACATACAGGGGTATACAATGTACAACATACAGGGGTATACAATGTACAGTTAACAGCAAACACACACACACATCATAGGTTGAACTGGATGGACTGAGGTCTTTTTTCAACCTCACAAACTATGTAACTATATGTGACTCCATAGGGTGCTGCATTGGGCCCCAAGCTAAGGGGTATCTAAAAGAAATAAAAAAAAGCCTGGACAGGAATTCTAAATCAGCAGTGAACGTTACCACCTAATCATTTGAAAAGTATCAAAAAGCCAACATTTATGTATTAAAAATCCTTTTTTTTTATTGGTCTTATGTAATATTCTAATTTTCTGAGATACTGAATTTTGGGTTATCACTAGCTGTAAGCCATAATCTTTAAAATTAAAAGAATGAAATGCTTGAAATATATCACAGTGTGTAACACATCCATATAAAATATATGAATTCCACTTTTTTAATTAAATTATTAAAATAAATTAACTTTTTGATGACATTCTAATTGTATGAGAGGCACCTGTATATATATATATATATATATTTGCAAACTGTACATAGAAAACAGGTCCCTAAAGTGGGACCAGATTTAAAAATGTGTGAGCAGGAAGGATTTTTATTGCAGAGCCTCTTCTGCTATAAAGGCTTCTTACCATCCTCCTCTACCAGTGCTGCCACTGTCCTCAGCATGCGCATGCGCATGCGAAAAGACGGCCCTGCCGGACCCCCCACTGACCTCAGGCCCTCGGGCGGTACCCGAATGCCCGAATGGTCAGTCCGCCCCTGGCCACTGCTCATCTCCAATCAAACCAATCAGGCGCGCTGCTGTTCCCAAAGTGATCATTAATTAGTTTTCCATTGTTTCTTCACTGTCCAATCCCGGGCTGGGGGGCAAGAAGGCGACCCAGCTGTATTGTTTAACCACTTGCCAACTGCCGCACGACTATTTACGTCGGCAGTCAGCCCCTCACAGGCAGAGCGACGTAGGGCTACGTTGCTAGCCTGTAAGGGTGTGGGGAGCGAGTGCGCGCCACCGGAGGCGCGCTCCCGCTCTTGCGCGGTCACGGATCCCCCCCCCGCGCGCGTGTGCCCGGCGTGGGCACTCGTGGTCGTCCGTGACAGCGGGAGAAAGGCAGGCGGCTAGTGTAAACAAAGCCGCCTGTCAGTTCTCCCTGTGTAAGAATGATGATCAAACGGTTCTACTATGTAGGACTGTTGATCACTGTTCTTACACACACAGCCACAGCCAATCACAGTTAGAAGCACGCCCCTAGGACACACTTAACCCCTCCCTCTCCAATACAGTTAACTCCTTCACTGCCAGTGTCATTTTTACAGTAACAGTGCATATGTATATAGCACCGATTACTGTAGTAATGTCACTGGTAACCCCAAAAGTGTCAAAAATGGCAGTCAAGGGTCCGATCTGTCCACCCCAATGTCGCAGTCCCGCAAAAAAAAAATCGCAGATCGCCGCCATTACGCGTTAAAAAAAACAAAAATGACAGAAATCTTTCCCTTTGTTAGTTAACGCAATAACTTTTGCGCAAACCAATCAAAATACGCTTCTTGCGTTTTTTTTTTACCAAACATATGGTAAAAAAAAAAATTGGCACAAAATGTTAAAAAATTTTGATTTTTACATTTTTTTGGGGGGAATTTCATATAAAAAAATGTGAAAAATATTGTTATTTTTGCAAAATTGACGCTCTTTTTTTGTTTATAGCGCATGATCAAAAAATCGCACAGGTGATCAAATACCACCAAAAGAAAGCTCTGTTTGTGGGGAAAAAAAGGACGCCAAATTCGTTTAGGTACAGCGTCGCACGACCGCGCAATTGTCCGTTAAAGTCACGCAGTGCCGAAGCACAAAATAGGCCCTGGTCAGGAAGGGGGTAAAATCTTCCGGGGCTTAAGTGCACACAGCACAAAAAAAAGTCAGGTCATACGTTGGGCTCTGCTGTAAATCTCAGTACTGGGTGGACAAAAATATAAATCCGTTGGCATGCGAAATATTTCGCAGATATATATTTTAATTATGTGATTTGAAAAAGTATAAATCTTACTAACATGTCTGCCTTTGTTTCTTTGTCCAGTGGATGCACAGTGCAAGATCCTGAAATGTAACACGGAATATGTTGCTGCCGTATCCAACGCAAAGACCTCCAACAAGAACGCAGTGTACTGCAACGCCTTGCGCTCCTACTCCCAGTGCACCCGTAACACGGCTCAGACCTGCCGCGGAGACCTGGTCTACCACTCTGCCGTGCACATCATCGAGGACCGTATGGTCCAGTTCAACTGCTCCAAAGTGGGACCCACCAACCCTCCACGGAGGCAGCCTCCACCTCCTCCCCCCGATGGACCCATGAAACAAGCCTGTGATTATGAGAAGGTCTACCAGGAGAAGCATGGGAGCGAACCCAAATATGTGCACTGTGGGGTCTTTGGGGACCCACATGTACGGACTTTTGGTGGTGACTTCCAAACCTGCAGCGTGAAGGGGTCATGGCCTCTCTTGGACAACGAATATTTGTTTGTTCAGGCCACCAGCTTACCGGTGTCTCTGTTCTCCAATGCTACGGTAACAAGCAAGGTAAAGAAAACTAGACACAACCTTTTGTATCAGTCTTGGCCCTCATAGAGCTGAATGTCCCTGCCTTGTCCCTGTAATGCCAATTTGGTCGGAAATCAAAGAAAAATTCCAAGTATGGTAATACTTGCCATACCAAACCTGTGGTATCCCCATGGAAGCTGGAAACCACTATGGTAGGCACCACCACTACAGTGATCTCCACTAGCAATCCAAGTTCCATACCAAGCATTTGCCCTGATGCTGCTGAGGTCACTCAATCAGTACGTGTACCATTCAGAGAACACTTTTCATTTGCTCAAACAATACAAAGTGTTCTCTGAAATCATCGCCGCCCAGCCTCTTTGGGATTGGGCTGGGTGTCACTGTGGGGCACTAGGGGTTCTGGAGTGGGTTAGGGGACACTGCAGAAGACCTGGTAGCCCTATAGGGGATGGGGTTGCTGAAGAGTGCCATAGAAATATGGTATTTTTTAAGGGCACTGCATGGGATAGGAGATACCCGGTAAGTTTTGGAGGTACTGTGGGACACTGTAGGAAGTTGAGGGCATTATGGGGGGCTGAAGGCTCTGCAGCCCCCCATAATGCCCCTCTGTGGGGCACTAGGGGCTCTGTGGGGCACTAGGGGTTCTGGAGTGGGTTAGGGGACACTGCAGCAGACCTGGTAGCCCTATAGGGGATCGGGTTTTTTAAAAAGTGCCATAGAAATATGGTGTTTTTTAAAGGCACTGCATGGGATAGGAGATACCCGGTAAGTTTTGGAGGTACTGTGGGACACTGTAGGAAGTTGAGGGCATTATGGGGGACTGAAGGCTCTGCAGCCCCCCATAATGCCCCTCTGTGGGGCACTAGGGGCTCTGTGGGGCACTAGGGGTTCTGGAGTGGGTTAGGGGACACTGCAGCAGACCTGGTAGCCCTATAGGGGATGGGGTTTCCGATAAGTGCCATAGAAATATGGTGTTTTTTAAGGGCACTGCATGGGATAGGAGATACCCGGTAAGTTTTGGAGGTACTGTGGGACACTGTAGGAAGTTGAGGGCATTATGGGGGGCTGAAGGCTCTGCAGCCCCCCATAAGGCACCTCTGTGGGGCACTAGGGGCTCTGTGGGGCACTAGGGGTTCTGGAGTGGGTTAGGGGACACTGCAGCAGACCTGGTAGCCCTATAGGGGATGGGGTTTCCGAAAAGTGCCATAGAAATATGGTGTTTTTTAAGGGCACTGCATGAGATAGGAGATAACCGGTAAGTTTTGGAGGTACTGTGGGACACTGTAGGAAGTTGAGGGCATTATGGGGGGCTGAAGGCTCTGCAGCAGCCTGGGGGGTATTGTAGGGGCTGAGAGCTTTCTGGGGGCCTAGGGGCAGTAAGTGGGAATGCAGGGTACTGTGGGCAATTATGAGAGGGTGGGGGCACTATGGGAGCTAGGAGGCACTGTGGTAGGTTAGGGACTTGAAAAACAAAAAGATCCTGCGCTAAGTGAAGCAAAAATTTGATAATGTGAAGCAGCTGAGACACTTGATCTATATAAATCAAAAATCGTGGAAAACAAATAGTGCAGCGCTAACATAAAGGTGAAACATAATAATCAAAAATGATAAAAAAGTGATTGCCAAATTAGTAAAATCACAAATAATTGGTGCAACTTGCACAAATAAATGTGCAAGTATAGTAGAAAAGTCCAAACGTCCAGAATATATATGCAAGTCCCAGAGTGGATGATAAATGAGGAAGACGTTGAATTCCCAAGGAGAAAATATAGCTGGAAAAACACCCATGACAAATCTGTATTAAGGGCTGCTTATAAGAAAGAACGGCCCCCAAAACAATGGTCAGGCCACATACGCTGAGATATATATATCTGTACACTCCTCTTAGTGGGATCCTAAGTGGGGCAATCAATCTCTCCCAGATCAGGTTAAGCACGGTCCGAGCACATGTAAGTCACATATATGGGAAAAGAGACACGAAGACCCATAGTGTAAAACAGTAAAGATATGCAGTGTAATTTATTAATTTTGCACTTACATCAAGTAGGTAAATGAATCACATCTGCAAAGCATGTAAAATCAGCGGCGTCCCGCGTATAGTGTTCAAGCCAGGCGTGGTAGTTGAGCGTCAGGTACCGCCCGACCGGTTTCGTCATACGTTACGTCATCTGGGGCGTGGTTAGGGACTTGGCAGCTGGCTGGGGACCTGGGAGGAGGGAGGCCCTGACATGATGGTTTGGAACCAGGGTTTTATGGCATAGCTCTGGAGAGATGTTTGAAAGGTCCTTCTCTGACCACACAGTTTCATCAACTGGCTGAGGTCAGGAGCTGAGAAGCAGATAGGGGACCCATTTGCACAGCAAGGAAGTTCTACTCCTTTCCTTTAGAAAGTAAGTGCTTGCCACTTGCATATACATTAATGTTTGTCTTATTTTGAAATGTTTATGTGGGTGGGTAGTGACTTAAAAATGTACCTCAGGCATCCATTTGTTAATATCCACATAGGACATTAAAGATTGACAAGTAATAATGTTGAGCAGGGCTTGTACCAATATTATCCAATAGTATCTTTCGTTATATTTGCTAAAAGATGCCACATGTTTAATTCTATTTTTATTAATCAGTTCCTCGTTGTGTTTCTTCATTCCTTTCTTTTCACAGCTAACAATTATCTTCAAGAACATGAAGCAGTGCATCGACCAGAAGGTCTACCAGGCAGAAGTTGGCAACATGCCAGCAGCATTTGACGATGGCTCTGTGAATGGGGGCCGGAGAGCAGGTGGAAGCAGCCTGACCATCCATGAAAGGGAGCCTGGGAAATACATTGAAATCCAGGCGGCGTATATTGGCACCACTATCCGCATACGACAGCTGGATAGGCAGCTGTCCTTCTCCTTGCGGATGGCCAAGGAGATCTCACAGGCCTTTCCAGAGGAGCAGGACCTCCAGCTCTGTGTAGGTGGCTGCCCATCGGACCAGTGGATATCTAGAACTAAGGACCTCGGTAGGACAAAAGCCATGGACATGGAGACAGCCAGATCCCTCTGTATGGAGAAATTGACCGTAGAAGACGTTTACTTTCAGTCTTGCGTGTTTGACTTGATGGCATCGGGAAATAGCAATTTGACATATGCGGCTTACCACGCCTTAGAAGATGCAAAGGATTTCCATCCTGAGCCTGGAACATTACATATATTCAGCAGAGGGGGAAGCAGGCCTTGTTTATCTGTTGCTGCTCTTGTCTTGTTGTTGGTTGTTCTGGGGTGGCTGAGCTGAGGACCTTTATGGAAATGTGGACCCCTACAAACTAGTCATGAATGTGAATTTGAGAATCCCGAAAAATATGATGAATGTCTGATATTTCAAAATTTGACTCCTTGTTTAAAGAGGTTTCTCCTGTGAAGAGGGTGTTTTGCAGCATTCCACCCATTAACTTCAACAGGGGGCTGTGTGTTATTTGAAGTCTAATCCCTAATCTGAGACAAACTAGTCCAAGACAGGTTGGTTGTATGGGAAGGTGACCCCAAAGATAGCTATTGTCTTTATCGGTGGTGGAAATCTCATTAAAAACCTTGTGTCTAAAGCCCCGTACACACGCGTCGAAAATTAGCAGGGAATTTTCGTCCGACGACCGATCTGTCGATTTTCGGCTTGTTAGTATGATGCTTCCGACAACCAACTCCAACTTTTCGGCCGAAAAAAATCTGGTGTGCAGACTATAAAATTTTTGTTGGCCGTCAACACAACGGCCGATTTTCGTGCAGTCAGTACAGATTTCGACAGGGAAAAATCTGATGAGCAAGTCTGGGCATGCTCAGTGAAGAAAGAACACAAAGAAAGCAACCCAACACATGACATCACTTCTGAAGTAGAATTTTGTTGGACGAGAAAATTCGTGTGCAGTCTAGGCACATTCCAACCAACAAAACAACACTCTGGACAAAAGACGGACGATCGGTCGGCCGATAATCCTTGCGTGTGTACGAGGCTTTATTCCTAATCTGAGACAAACTAGTCCAAGACAGGTTGGTTGTATGGGAAGGTGACCCCAAAGATAGCTATTGTCTTTATCGTTGGCGGAAATCTCATTAATAACCTTGTGTCTTTGCATAGTTCCAGAGCTAGGCCCAGACTCCCCACAGCCCTCATCTATAAGTTAACAAGCTAAAAGTTGTAAATCGCTGCATAGCCCCCTCCATAGGAGGAAATTGTTTAACTCTTTTATTAGGAGCTTCTTTGCTGTTATAACTTTGTATTTATTTATGCAAAGTAATATATAGTTTAAAATTAAAACCTTCAGTAACACACAAAAAACACATAACTGCAGTTCAAGAAATAATACAAGCCCAAATCTACCTGAATAATGCTGTAAAGCAAGGCCAGGAAAATATCAACTTTACAAATAAAATTTGTTAACTGTGTTGCCCCTTTGAGATTTTACCGGTATTGATGCTGGTCAGTGGTAAATGTAATAGGAGAGCCATAGACTGGTGGATGGTTTGAGAGTAAAGGTATTCTGTAGACCAGCCATTCTTAGACAGTTCCATGGAACCCTAGGGTTCCTCCAGAGGTTGCTAGGGGTTCCTTGTGCTGTGGTTGATTGTCCTCCCATCTGCTGGTGCCTCCATAGTTCCTTGGGCAACACCACCTGGCACAGTCAGCAGCGTGACCCCAATTTGTCTTTTTAGCTGTCTCTAATGGTAGCACCACTGACCACCACTGTAGGGGTTGCATTCTTTGTACTGACCCCCAATGTAAGAGGAACTTTTCCCATAGACCCAAAATGAATTGGATTTAGTAAGGGTTCCTCAAAACCTGAAAATTATTTTAGGGATTCCTCTAGGGAAAGGCTGCTGTAGACATAGGATAAGTGCACTGCTAAAAATACATTGGCTTTTCCAATATATAAATTCAGGCCAAGCAGGTTTAAAAATATTACTCTATTCCTTCCTTTTTCTCATCTTTGAGAACTGTCATCAAGGGCCCAGCAACATTTAGATACATTTTAAAGTAACTTTATTTTAGAATGTTCTGAATTGTTGTGTTGGACAGATTCACCAGATGCAATAATCCAACAGAGTTGAAGGGTTGGCTGAGTTCACTCAACAAGGAATCCACGAGATGTATTAATCCAGCATAGTTGATGGGTTTGTTGAGTGCACTCAACAAAAAATCCACTAGAATCCAGCACAGCTGAAGGGTTGGTTGGGTACACTCATCAAAGAATCCACTAGATGTATAATTTCAGCACAGTTGAAGGGTTGGTCGAGTACACTCAACAAAGAATCCACTAGAACCCAGCATAGTTGAAGGGCTGGTTTGGTAAACTCAACAAAGGACTCAGTAGATGTGTTAATCCAACACAATTGAAGGGTTGGTTGGGTACACTCAACAAAGAATCCACCAGATGTAATAATCCAGCACAGTTGAAGGGTTGGTTGGGTAAACTCAACAAAGAACCCACTAAATGTATTAGTCCAGCACAGTTGAAGGGTTGGTCGAGAACACTCAACAAAGAATCCACTAGATGTGTTAATCCAACTCAGTTGAAGGGTTGGTTGGGTACAGTCAACAAAGAATCCACTAGATGTATAATTTCAGCACAGTTGAAGGGTTGGTCGAGTACACTCAACAAAGAATCCACTAGAAACCAGCATAGTTTAAGGGCTGGTTTGGTAAACTCAACAAAGGACTCAGTAGATGTGTTAATCCAACACAATTGAAGGGTTGGTTGGGTACACTCAAGAAAGAATCCACCAGATGTAATATTCCAGAACAGTTGAAGGGTTGGTTGGGTAAACTCAACAAAGAACCCACTAAATGTATTAGTCCAGCACAGTTGAAGGGTTGGTCGAGTACACTCAACAAAGAATCCACTAGATGTGTTAATCCAACTCAGTTGAAGGGTTGGTTGGGTACAGTCAACAAAGAATCCACTAGATGTATAGTTTCAGCACAGTTGAAGGGTTGGTCTAGTACACTCAACAAAGAATCCACTAGAACCCAGCATAGTTGAAGGGCTGGTTTGGTAAACTCTACAAAGGACTCAGTAGATGTGTTAATCCAACACAATTGAAGGGTTGGTTGGGTACACTCAACAAAGAATCCACCAGATATAATAATCCAGCATAGTTGAAGGGTTGGTTGGGTAAACTCAACAAGGAACCCACTGAATGTATTAGTCCAGCACAGTTGAAGGGTTGGTCGAGAACACTCAACAAAGAATCCACTAGATGTGTTAATCCAACTCAGTTGAAGGGTTGGTTGGGTACAGTCAACAAAGAATCCACTAGATGTATAATTTCAGCACAGTTGAAGGGTTGGTCGAGTACACTCAACAAAGAATCCACTAGAAACCAGCATAGTTTAAGGGCTGGTTTGGTAAACTCAACAAAGGACTCAGTAGATGTGTTAATCCAACACAATTGAAGGGTTGGTTGGGTACACTCAAGAAAGAATCCACCAGATGTAATATTCCAGAACAGTTGAAGGGTTGGTTGGGTAAACTCAACAAAGAACCCACTAAATGTATTAGTCCAGCACAGTTGAAGGGTTGGTCGAGTACACTCAACAAAGAATCCACTAGATGTGTTAATCCAACTCAGTTGAAGGGTTGGTTGGGTACAGTCAACAAAGAATCCACTAGATGTATAGTTTCAGCACAGTTGAAGGGTTGGTCTAGTACACTCAACAAAGAATCCACTAGAACCCAGCATAGTTGAAGGGCTGGTTTGGTAAACTCTACAAAGGACTCAGTAGATGTGTTAATCCAACACAATTGAAGGGTTGGTTGGGTACACTCAACAAAGAATCCACCAGATATAATAATCCAGCATAGTTGAAGGGTTGGTTGGGTAAACTCAACAAGGAACCCACTGAATGTATTAGTCCAGTACAGTTGAAGGGTTGGTTGGGTAAACTCAACAAGGAACCCACTAAATGTATTAGTCCAGCACAGTTGAAGGGTTGGTCGAGTACACTCAACAAAGAATCCACTAGAACCCAGCACAGTTGAAGGGTTGGTTGGGTACACTCAACAAAAATCTACTAGATGTGT
>NC_138780.1:20363652-20508652 GCF_965119305.1 Pelophylax lessonae
ATGGAGACAGTGAAAGAAGGGGAGGATCAGAGAAGACAGAATCAAACAACCTTCATACACAAAGCAGAGGATTAACCCCTTAGGTTCCACATTGAGTATAACAAGCATGCTTTACTGCATATACAGACTGATTTTACTGTTGTGGGTTTAGTATCACTTTAGTGTCTTAGGAAAAAACATCGGACATTTCTTTTAACCACTTCTGAAGGTTTTACCCCCTTAATGACCAGGCCATTTTTTGCGATTCGGCACTGCGTTATTTTAACTGACAATTGCGTGGTCGTGCAACGCTGTACCCAAATACAAATGATGTCCTTTTTTTTCCCACAAGTAGAGCTTTCTTTTGGGGGTGTTTGATCACCTGTGCGATTTTTATTTTTTTTGCGCTATAAACAAAAAAGAGCGACAATTCTGAAAAAAAAAAAAAAAAAAACTACAATATTTTACACATTCTGCTATATAACATTCCTAATAAAAAAAATGTAAAAATCTAATTTTTTCATCATTTTAGGCCAATTTGTTTTCTGCTACATATTTTTGGCAAAAAAAAAAAAAAATCGGAATAATCGTATTTTGATTGGTTTGCGCAAAAGTTATTGCGTCTACAAACTACGGGAAAGATTTATGTCATTTTTATTGTTTTTTTTTACTAGTAATGGCGGCGATCAGGGATGCAACATTGCGGCGGACAGATCGGACCCCTAACTGACATTTGTGACACTTTTGGGGGGACCAGTGACATTATTACAGTAATCAGTGCTATACATATACACTGTCACTGTACTAATGACACTGGCAGGGAAGGGCCGATCAAAGGGTTAAGTGTGAGCCTAGGCCAATGATGGCGAACCTTGGCACCCCAGATGTTTTGGAACTACATTTCCCATGATGCTCAACTACACTGCAGAGTGCATGAGCATCATGGGACATGTAGTTCCAAAACATCTGGGGTGCCAAGGTTCACCATCACTTGCCTAGGGGGTGCTTTCTAACTGTGAGGGAGATGGGCTTGTAGAATCAGCACAGAGACCTGTGTTCCTATATAGAAGGATCACAGGAGCTCTGTGTTCATTCCAGAGAGAAGGGAAGACCATCATTCTCTCTCATCGGGGAGCCATGGCGGGTGCCCGGTGGCAATCACGGCCGCCGGCCCCGTGGATCGGCTTCCCCGCTGCCTAATGGCGGCGCGTGCACGCCCAGGAGCGCTCCCGCTCGAGCCAGCCTGCCACGGTATATCGGCAAGTGGTTAACATGCGTTAAGGCTTCAGACATTCGTGCAAAAAATGTTTTATAAATAGACCCCCCCTGTGTACACCGTATCTAATGCAAACAATGTAGCGACAAACAAAATCCCCCCCCTCCCCCACTACCCTCCCGCAAAAAGAAAAACAAATGCAACCAGGCCCACTTTTTATTTCAGAAAACTGGAGAGTGCAAAATCTGGTGCAGCTGTGCATGGCAGCCAATCAGCTTCTTGGCATGCCTTGGTACAGACATACATGTGGGAGTGAAATCATCCTGGCCCAGCCAATCAAGATGGCCGAATTTGCCAAACCTGAAAGAAGACCTAGAGAAGCTTTAGGTCCACTTTAATCTCAATTCCCCTCTAAACTGAAATAAAGAGGCAACTTTTTCTATGATAGTATTTCATGGGCACATGCTACCTCCAGAGGTAATGTCTCTATCAGGAAATGTGATACGTATCAACTGAGATAAAACCAACTACAGGATAGTCCATGTAAAATGTATTGTGAGCAGACTGGCAGGCTCCTGCTGAGACTCAGGAACAATAAAATGCAATTGCTGTGGAGAAGTGCTAAGCAGGAGCATTCAGCCTTGCATTTTCCAGGCGTTCTCTGATTGGATGAATTAAGAAATGTGACGTCACCATCCAGCCTCTCCACTCTCTATGCGTTTATTGAGAAAATGACAAGGCATTCTCTGATTGGACAAGGTAGGGTACGTGATGTCACCACCCAGCCTCTCCACTCTCTTTGAATTATTTCTGACAAAAACAAGGCGTTTTCTGATTGGATAAGGTAGGGAACATGATGTCACCACCCAGCCTTTCTACTGTCTTTGCGTTTATTACAAAATTTACAAGGCATTCTCTGATTGGACAAAGTAGGGTAAGTGATGTCACCACCCAGCCTCTCCACTCTCTTTGAATTTATTGAGAAAAATACAAGGCGTTACCTGACTGGACGAGGTAAGGAAAGTGACGTCACTACCCAGCCTCTTCACTGTCTTTGCATTTATTGAGAAAAACACAAGGCATTCTCTGATAGGACAAGGTAGGGAAGGTAACGTCACCACCCAGCCTCTCCGCTCTTCTTGCATTCGTTGAGAAAAATACAAGGCATTCTCTGATTGGATGAGGTAGGGAACATGACGTCACCACTCGGCCTCTCCACTCTCTTTGTATTCATTGAGAAAAATAAAAGGTAAGGGAAGTTCAGGAGGGCACAGAACAGGGAGGTTCAGAAGGGCACAGTACAGGGAGGTTCAGGAGGGCACAGTACAGGGGGGTTCAGGAGAGCAAAGTACTTGGAAGTTCAGGAGAGCACAGCACAGAGAGGTTCAGGAGGGCACAGTACAGGGAAGTTCAGGAGGGCACAGTACAGGGAGGTTCAGGAGGGCACAGCACAGGGAGATTCAGGAGGGCACAGTACAGGGGAGGTTAAGGAGGGCACAGTACCAGGAAGTTCAGGAGGGCACAGTACAGGAAAGTTCAGGAGGGACCAGAACAAGGAGGTTCGGAAGGGCACAGTACAGGGAGATTCAGGAGAGCATAGTACAGGGTGGTTCAGGAGGGCAAAGTACAGGGAAGTTCAGGAGAGCACAGTACAGGAAGGTTCAGGAGGGGACAGTACAGGGAGGCTCAGGAGGGCACAGTACAGGCAGGTTCAGGAGGGCACAGCACAGGGACATTCAGGAGGGCACAGTACAGGGAAGTTCAGGAGGGCACAGTACAGGGAAGTTCAGCAGGGAAAAGTAGAGGAACGTTCAGGAGGGCACAGTACAGGGATGTTCAGGAGGGCACAGTACAGGGACATTCAGGACGGCACAGTACAGGGAAGTTCAGGAGGGACAGTAGAGGGAAGTTCAGGAGGGCACAGTACAGGGAAGTTCAGGAGGGCACAGAACAGGGAGGTTCAGAAGGGCACAGTACAGGGAGGTTCAGGAGGGCACAGTACAGGGGGCTTAAGGAGGGCAAAGTACTTGGAAGTTCAGGAGAGCACAGCACAGAGAGGTTCAGGAGGGCACAGTACAGGGAGGTTCAGGAGGGCACAGCACAGGGAGATTCAGGAGGGCACAATACAGGGGAGGTTCAGGAGGGCACAGTACCGGGAAGTTCAGGAGGGCACAGTACAGGGAGGTTCAGGGGGGCACAGTACAGGAAAGTTCAGGAGGACACAGTACAGAGAAGTTCAGGAGGGCACAGTACAGGGAGGTTCAGGAGGGCACAGAACAGGGAGGTTCAGAAGGGCACAGTACAGGGAGGTTCAGGAGGGCACAGTACAGGGGGGTTCAGGAGAGCACAGTAGAGGGAGGTTCAGGAGGGCACAGTACAGGCAAGTTCAGGAAGGCACAGTACAGGGAAGTTCAGGAGGGCACAGTACAGGGAGGTTAAGGAGGGCACAGAACAGGGAGGTTCAGAAGGGCACAGTACAGGGAGGTTCAGGAGAGCACAGTACAGAGAGGTTCAGGAGGGCACAGTACAGAGAGGTTGAGGAGGGCACAGTAAAGGGGGGATCAGGAGGGCAAAATACTTGAAAGTTCAGGAGAACAGAACACAGAGAGGTTCAGGAGGGAACAGTACAGGGAGATTCAGGAGGGCACAGTAAAGGGAGGTTCAGGAGGGCACAGCACAGGGAGATTCAGGAGGGCACAGTACAGGGAGGTTCATGAGGGTACAGTACAGGGAGGTTCAGGAGGGCACAGTACAGGGGAGGTTCAGGAGGGAACAGTACCGGGAAGTTCAGGAGGGCACAGTACAGGGAGGTTCAGGGGGGTACAGTACAGGAAAGTTCAGGAGGGCACAGTACAGGGAAGTTCAGGAGGGCACAGTATAGGGAGGTTCAGGGGGTACTGTACATGGAAGATAAGGGAGGCACAGTACAGGGAAGTTCAGGAGGGCACAGTATAGGGGAGATCAGGAGGGCACAGCATAGAAGTTCAGGAGGGCACAGTACAGGGAGGTTCAGGAAGGCACAGTACAGGGAGGTTCAGGAGGGCACAGTACAGGGACGTTCAGGAGGGCACAGTACAGGGAGGTTCAGGGGGGCACAGTACAGGAAAGTTCAGGAGGGCAAAGTACAGGGAGGTTCAGGAGGGCACAGAACAGGGAGGTTCAAAAGGGAACAGTACAGGGAGGTTCAGGAGGGCACAGTACAGGGGGGTTCAGGAGGGCAAAGTACAGGGAAGTTCAGGAGAGCACAGTAGAGGGAGGTTCAGGAGGGCACAGAACAGGGAGGTTCAGAAGGGCACAGTACAGGAAGGTTCAGGAGGGCACAGTACAGGAAGGTTCAGGAGGGCACAGTACAGGGGGGTTCAGGAGGGCAAAGTAAAGGGAAGTTCAGGAGAGCACAGTACAGAGAGGTTCAGGAGAGCACAGCACAGAGAGGTTCAGGAGAGCACAGCACAGAGAGGTTCAGGAGGGCACAGTACAGGGAAGTTCAGGAGGGCACAGTAAAGGGAGGTTCAGGAGGGCACAGCACAGGGAGATTCAGAAGGGCACAGTACAGGGAGGTTCAGGAGGGCACAGTACAGGGACATTCAAGAGGGCACAGTACAGGGAGGTTCAGGAGGGCACAGTACAGGGGAGGTTCAGGAGGGCACAGTACCGGGAAGTTCAGGAGGGCACAGTACAGCGAAGTTCAGGAGGGCACAGTACAGGGAAGTTCAGGAGGGCACAGTACAGGGAGGTTCAGGAGGGTACAGTACATGGTAGATACGGAGGGCACAGTACAGGGAAGTTCAGAAGGGCACAGTATAGGGAAGATCAGGAGGGCACAGTACAGGGAAGTTCAGGAAGGCACAGTACAGGGAGGTTCAGGAGGGCACAGTACAGGCAAGTTCAGGAGGGCACAGTACAGGGAGGTTCAGGAGGGCACAGTATAGGGAGGTTCAAGAGGGCACAGTACAGGGAAGTTAAGGAGGGCAGAGTACAGGGAAGTTCAGGAGGGCACAGTACAGGGGGAGGTTCAGGAGCTCACAGTACAGGTTCCAGGACACTGCCATCCTGGGACAGCTTAGTAAAAGTCGTAACTATCCCAGAAAATCCAGGACAGTTAGCAAGTATGATGTAATGCAAGATTATCATGGGACCCCCATTAATCTGGGGGCCCTGGGCAATGCTTTAAGACTACCCTGTCCACAGGGATTGCATTCATCTCCATTATATTCTCTAGGGTCTCTGCTAAAAAGAAATATATAATGTTTGGGGGCTCTAAGTCATTTTCTAGCAACAAAGTGTCAACAAAATGTCAGAACTAGGCCTGGTCCTTAAGTGGTTTAACAATAAGAAAACATGTCATAAATCAAACACAAAGCAACACAAAGGGTGCAGTACAGGAAGGTTTAGGAGGGCACAGTACAGGAAGGTTTAGGAGGGCACAGTACAGGGAGGTTCAGGGGGGCACAGTACAGGGAGGTTCAGGAGGGCACAGTACAGGGAGGTTCAGGAAGGCACAGTACAGGGACGTTCAGGAGGGCAAAGTACAGGGAGGTTCAGGAGGGCACAGTACAGAGAAGTTCAGGAGGGGCACAGTACAGGGAAGTTCAGGGGGGCACAGTCCAGGAAGGTTCAGGAGGGCACATTACAGGGAGGTTCAGGAAGGCACAGTACAGGGAGGTTCAGGAGGGCACAGTACAGGGAAGTTCAGGGGGGCACAGTACAGGGAAGTTCAGGGGGGCACAGTCCAGGAAGGTTCAGGAGGGCACAGTACAGGGAGGTTCAGGAGGGCACAGTACAGGGAGGTTCAGGAGGGCACAGTACAGGGAGGTTTCTGGAGGGTGCAGTACAGGGAAGTTCAGGTGGGCACAGTACAGCGAGGTTCAGGAGGGCACAGTACAGGGAGGTTCAGGAGGGCACAGTACAGGGAGGTTCAGGAGGGCACAGTACAGGGACATTCAGGAGGGCACAGTAAATATACTGCGTTAAACTGCACGTAATGCACAGAAATATACTGCGTAAATGTGCACTAACGCACAGGAATATACTGCATTAATTGTTATATTCTCTAAGGTCTCTGCTAAAAAGAAATATATAATGTTTGGGGGTTCTAATGTCCGCAGCCCCTGCATCTCTTGTACCATGCCCGCAGCCCCTGCATCTCCTGTACCATGCCCGCAGTCCCTGCATCTCCTGTACCATGTCCGCAGCCTCTGCATCTCCTGTACCATGTCCGCAGCCCTTGCATCTTCTGTACCATGCCCGCAGACCCTGCATCTAATGTACCATGCCCACAGCCCCTGCATCTTCTGTACCATGCCCGCAGACCCTGCATCTCCTGTACCATGTCCGCAGCCTCTGCATCTCCTGTACCATGTCCGCAGCCCTTGCATCTTCTGTACCATGCCCACAGCCCCTGCATCTTCTGTACCATGCCCGCAGCCCCTGCATCTCCTGTACCATGCCCGCAGATTCTGCATCTTCTGAACCATGTCCACAGCCCTTGCATCTTCTGTTCCATGCCCGCAGCCCCTGCATCTCCTGTTCCATGCCCGCAGCCCCTGCATCTCCTGTACCACGTCCGCAGCCCCTGCGTCTCCTGTACCATGTCTGCACATCCTCTGACATCTCCTGTACCATGTCTGCACAGCCTCTGACATCTCCTGTACCATGTCCGCAGCCCCTGCGTCTCCTGTACCATGTCCACACAGCCTCTGACATCTCCTGTACCATGTCTGCACAGCCTCTGACATCTCCTGTACCATGTCCGCAGCCCTTGCATCTTCTCTACCATGTCCGCAGCCCCTGCATCTCCTGTTCCATGCCCGCAGCCCCTGCATCTCCTGTACCATGCCCGCAGCCCCTGCACCTCCTACACCATGCCCGCAGCTCCTGCATCTCCTGTACCATGCTCGCAGCCTCTGCATCTCCTGTACCATGTCCACACAGCCTATGACCACTTCCTGTACCATGTCCGCACAGCCTATGACCACTTCCTGTACCATGTCCGCACTTTTACCACTTTTAACCGGCATTTGCTCTCCCTCTCCCTCTCTCCCTCTCTCCCTCTCTCTCTCTCTCCCTCTCTCCCTCTGTCTCTCCCTCTCTCTCCCTATCTCTCTCCCCCCTCTCCCTCTCTCTCCCTCTCTCCCCCTCCCTCTTCCTCTCCCCCTCTCTCTCTCTCTCTATATATATATATAAAGCCATATGTGCTTTCATATCTGTCTTATCTATAATACACTCTTCAAATTTGCTTTAAAATGCATGGTTTTCTGTTATGTATTACTTCCTAATCACCAGCAGATGTCACTCTCGCAATTTGTTATTAAAGAACAGAGTGGGGAGATATTAGACCCCATGTAAGGTTTTTATAGCTCTCTGTGCCCCTGTTCAGGCAATTCACCCTCTCTATTAATCCTGTTTACAATGAAAGTGAAAGAAAATGCCAGATTTATGGTTGTCAACAGAACAGGAAAAGAGGGGGAATCTTCCAGTGGGGACACTCGGCCAGGAATTGTCTCACTTTGGAAAATTATATATATATATATATGTGTGTGTGGGTGTATATATATATATATATATATATATATATATATATGTTTATATATATTCTCTCACTTTGGAAAAACACACACACATACAGTCACTCATTCAGGGATTCCCTCAATTTGGAGGGATTTCCTCTCTCTTCCTGTTTTGGCTTTGATACAGGAAGTGAAGAGAAATCTCCACAATGGGACATAGATGGAAACAAAGAAAAGAAAAAAAAGTAGAGGTAAAAAATGGGAGGTAACCAATGCAAGCACAGGGAGGACATGCAAACTCCATGCAGATATTGTACCGGCCGGGATCCGTAGCACTGACCCCTCCAGGGCTGCAAGGCAGAAGTGCTAACCACCAAGCAACCATGCCGCTTGGTATAACTCCACCAACCCATTAATTTAAAGCAGGGGGTCTTCAAACTATGGCCCTCCAGTTGTTCAGGAACTACAATTCCCATCATGCCTAGTCATGTCTGTAAATATCAGCTTTACAATGACTCATGGGATGTGTAGTTCAGCAAAAGCTGGAGGGGCCGTAGTTTGAGGATCCCTGATATAGAGGCTTCTTTTGCTGACCTCCTTGAGAAAAATGCTAGTTGCCTGACTGCCTGACATCAGAATTTTAAGTCACAGCCCCAAAACAAATGAGCAGATCAGGAAAGTAGGAGGGGGGAAAAAAAAGCAAGCCCTTATCCTAATACATGTCCCAGGTCAAAGACTCAAAGTATTGAAGCAAGAGGGCAATCTTGACAGCCAGGCGACTGGTATTTTCAGAGGTAGGTGACGGCACAGTTTTGTAAACTTTTCGGCCCCTACGCTACATCCTCCAGATGAAACCTGTATTCTTGGCTCTTACCATTAGGTGGCAGTGTTGCCTTGAGTGCGCCTTGATAGGAACAACGCACTCTATAAACTTCTTCTTCCTAAGGGATAACAACGCCCAAGAATAAAATCTTCAAGCAGTATTAAAAATGTTATATATTGCAGCTTACTAATCATTAGATATGGCGGCTGCATCGCTTTTTTTTTTTTTTATATATATATATATTCTCTCACTTTGGAAAAATAAATAAATAAAAAAAATTAAAAAAAAAAAAAAAAAAATATATATATATATATATATATATATATATACTACACACACACACACAGTCACTCATTCAGGGATTCCCTCAATTTGGAGGGATTTCCTCTCTCTTCCTGTTTTGGCTTTGATACAGGAAGTGAAGAGAAATCTCCACAATGGGACATAGATGGAAGAAAAAAAAAAGAAAAACAGAGGGGGCATTGGTGTGAACTTTTCCCCCTTTATGTACCTGTTGATCCTGCCAGAAATGCAGAATCCTTATCACTTCGTGTGAGCTGAACTTCAAGCCTAAAATAATGAATTAGTTCTTGGTCCTGAGAACCTTTCATACCATTTGGAAACGGTTTGCATCCTGTTTACCACACACAGCAATTCTGGGAATGTTTCCTGGAGGGGCTCAGCTCAGTTCTCAGCTACCGGCTATAGCTTTTAGTCTGTTCCCCACATGACATAATCCGATTCCTCCCTCTGATTTTTACCATAGTTGGCGAGACTCTGGACCGCGTTCATAAATCCTGAAAGTCCATTCCTCTTTTCAAGATTTTCTGTTTTCGTGTTTGGATTGAGTGGGACTTGTTAAAGGTCCATGCAAGCCAAACATGAAAATAGTGCTCTTAAAGGGGGGTTCCACATTAAAACCGGCCAAGGTGTGGGTATCTTCTGATAATTTGTCTCCTTGTTTTTGGAACCATGCTGCCGCCTGTAGGTGGCCATTATGGCACTTTTCCACTGCAAGTACCGGCTCGGCTCTACTCGGCCCTGCTTGGCCCGGTTTGCTTTTCCACTGCTGGTACCGCATGGTACGGTGTTGGAACGGTTTGGTACGGTACGGTATGGTTTGCTTTTCCACTAAAGTAGTACTAAAGTTAAGTGGGTGGGATAACAACGGGGTGGGTGGGATTCTCTGACCAATCAGTGGCTAGTAGTGACTGCATGCAAAGGATTGTGGGATATGGTACCGGGTATGGTACCTCTTGGAACCACAATCGAGTAGGTACTTTAGTTTTCTAGGGTATCATGCCTGTAGGTGGGGTGCAGTGTGCGCGGCGGCAAAAATTCACACAGTTGGGTGCAATGTAATTCTTGTATCGTGATAATGTAGCAACAGTTCAACAAACCCAGTGGGAAAGCTACCCAGCCAGGTGCACTTACAGATTCCAACAACGTGAAGGAACAGATTCCAGCCGGACTGACAGCGTCTGTTGAGAGAGGGTAGAATTCGGGAAGGTGTCCAAAGGAGTTGCGACCCTACGTTTGCCTTCCTCATCAGGAACCTTTCCCTAGCTCTCATAGGGAAGGTACCTGTCCCTACTCTACCAACTTGCCAAAAGAGCTCCATACCTGGGAGCCAAGGCCTTAAAAAGGCTCTGCCTGACCAAAGATGGCCATCAGAGTCACATGGTGCAGCAGCATCCAATCAGATCGCTTCCGCAGAGACTCAGTGAACCATAGAGGAACCATATTCCTCCTGCCTTCCTCCCAACTTACGTAGTTTGGCCGATCCTGAAGTTTGATAGTTGCTGGTCCATCAAACTCCTGACCTTGAATCTTCCCTGCCCGGACTATTGCATTCTGACTGCTGGCGCCCAACTTACATAGTTTGGCCGATCCTGAAGTTTGATAGTTGCTGGTCCATCAAACTCCTGACCTTGAATCTTCCCTGCCAGGGTTATTACATTCTGACTGCTGGTGCCATCGGCTGTCAGAATACCCGAACAGTGCCTGCATCTGATTGAATGCCGGAGCTGTTTAGCCAAACATTTCTGACAGGCTCCTTCAACAAAAGTCGACTGAACATACTGCTGCTCCGATAGCACCACCTGCAATGTATAAAGTAGACTGCAGGCACTGTTTGGGTATTCTGACAGCCGATGGCACCAGCAGTCAGAATGCAATAGTCCGGGCAGGGAAGATTCAAGGTCAGGAGTTTGATGGACCAGCAACTATCAAACTTCAGGATCGGCCAAACTACGTAAGTTGGGAGGAAGGCAGGAGGAACATGGTTCCTCTATGGTTCACTGAGTCTCTGCGGAAGCAATCTGATTGGATGCTGCTGCACCATGTGACTCTGATGACCATCTTTGGTCAGGATCGGCCAAACTACGTAAGTTGGAGGTTTTAGTTCTTTGTACTTTAAGCGTAGTTCCAGGTTTCTATGGGTGGTTACTGGGAACGCCAAGTAGAGATTGATTAAAGGAAGTGATCAAGCTCATGCAGTTTATTAAAAGGTGTCAATGTATCAGGAAAAACCAAGACTAATACATTTAAAGCATTTAATGAGCTTTATAAACTTACAGCTAAGAGGTACCGAAAGAGTACTGAATCTGACTTTGCTGACTTTCTGTTTAAAGAGGAGTTCCGGGCACAAAAACAGTTTTTCAATAAACATACCCCCGGGACAGTCAGGGCTAGTACATTCCACAATGGATAGCCTCTGATCTGTCCCGGTTCGCACTTACCTGCGAGAAGAAATACTTACTTATAAAATTTCTTCTACAGCGTTGCCATCTCTGTTGTGGGCAGCTGAAGCCGGCGCGATCCTCTTCTGCGTCCTCTTCCGTGTCTTCTTCTCCCAGACCGGCCCCTCTCGTCACTTCCGGTGCGGCGCCGCATTCCTCCACAGCTTCTGGGCATGCCATGGGCAAAAAGACTTGCAGCTGTAATTGCAGTGAAAGGTGGTTTTACAAAGATCCGATAGTGTGTCTACTTGGTGCATTGGAGGTGGAGACCCTGACACCGAATGCCCATATAGCTGTCTTGCGACTGCTGTATTTGGCTCGTAAACTGATAGCCAGATACTGGATATCCTCCAGTGTACCAATGGTGGCACAATGGATTACGCAAGTTAATGCCTTATTAATTAGAGAAAAGGTGACCTACCAGCATCGTCAGGCGCACAAAAAGTTTTACTCCCTTTGGCAGCCATGGTTGGATGACCCATCCCTGGCGCCACATCAACTGGTTATATATAGGCTTCTAATGGGCAGTGGTGTATTTTGGTTTTGTGCTGCCCTAGGCAAGACTAAAATTGGGCGGCCCCCTCCCCTCCTATGTAAATTTGCCCTACCTCTTCCTGTTTAACGGATGTGACTCCCTCCAAAATTGAAGGACTACAAGTTCCAGCAAGAATCCCTGAGATCTCATGAGCGGGGGGTGAGAAGGGGTGGGAGAGAGCGCGAGTGAGAGGAGGGGATGAGAGAGAGCGCGAGAGGAGGGGATGAGAGAGAGCGCGAGAGGAGGGGATGAGAGAGAGAGAGAGAGAGAGCACGAGAGGAGGGGAAGAGATGAGAGAGTGGGAGACCTTCTAGCCCTGCCTCCAGTCCCTCCTGTGCCCCCCTGTCTGAGGGTAGGTGTGTGTGATGCACCTACCTCCCGCCCGTCCTCGTCCTCTGGGCCCTCGGTAGCCAGTCTTCCTGTTGATGTTGTAGCTGGGAGCGGAGAGGAGATTTGAGAAGGAGTGCAGGCTCTGGGAGGGCGCCAGGGATCATGCCCCCGCTGCTGTTCAGGTCAGGGTGGTGCCGTGGCAGTGGAGGTCTTCTCCCTCCCGGGCTCTCGGTCCTCCAGGGTCGGCCAGCTGCCTGCTTGGTGTGTGAAGATGCCACAGCTCGGCAGATTTCGCTCCGTTGCCCTGCACCCCACTGTCACCAGATTGGTGGGGACACTTTGGGCCCCACAAGCACTAGGCGCAGAGGAGGAGGAGGAAGGTAAATCCTCATCCACTTAAAATTATAGGCAGAGCTAAGGAGTCACAGCTGTGACGTCACTGGTTGCTAGATGCCAGGCGGCTCTAGCAACCAGTGGCCAATAGAGTCTCAGATGGAGGCGGGGTGGCTATTTTGCTGCCCCCCTGCAAAATGCTGCCCTAGGCCTGGGCCTTTTTGGCCTAGGCCAAAATACAGCACTGGGGTTAGGTGCTAACTGGCCAAACGCCTTGATCTATTGTATTGCTCCGGGTGGAATAGATTCCCTTCCTTATCCCCCCCCTTTCCCCCCCCCCCCCTTCTTTTTTTCTTTCTTTTCCCTAGCTTTGTTTCCCTGCCCTGTTATGTAGTACTTGAGCACTGTTACCCAGGCCAACTGATGGCTCATTGCCTTTGTTGTCTTCTCCTGGGTTATAATGATGTGCATATAAGCTTTTTGCGCCTTGGTTTGTTTTGCAGCATGGTATGCTTCTGTGTTATTTCCTTGAAATTGATGTTTGTACACTGTTATTCTTATGCTCAATAAAAGTTTATTTTCTTGAAAAAAAAAAAAAAAAAAAAAGGTGGTTTTACAAAGTATTGTTCTCCAAGCTCAACAATGGGTGCACGGTAGCTCCTGTTTTAGTTGAAGGTGCACGAATTCCGACAGAAGACTCCAAAATCTTGCCAATACACTCCTGTTTTTGAACACCTTATCTAACAGAGCTTGAGCTATTTTGCAAAGAATGGGCAAAAATGTCCCTCTCTAGATGTGCAAAGCTGGTAGAGACATCCCCAAAAAGACTTGCAGCTGTAATTGCAGTGAAAGGGGGTTCTACAAAGTATTGTTCTCCAAGCTCAACAATGGGCGCGCGGTAACTCCTGTTTTGGTTGAAGGTGCACGAATTCCCACAGAAGACCCCAAAATCTTGCCTATCCACACCTGCTATAAACAGCCCTAAAGCTCAACAGTGTTATGGAAGGGGGAGGTCTCTCGTTTTAATGTGTGTCGAACAATGTTATGGAAGGAGAAGATCTCTCGTTTTAATGTGTGTCGTTAAGGGCAGTGGCGTAGCGTGGGGGGTGCAGGGGGGGGGGGGTCGGCCGCACCAGGCGCAACATCTGGGGGGGCGCATCCGCATTGTCACTCTGTCTGTCTGACTGACTCTGACATACACAGTTCACACACTGTCTGCGGCTGCCTCCATCTTTAGGCTGGGAGATGTCCAGCGCGGCCGCCCAATGGCTGAAAATGGCGGATCGGGGCGGGGCTGGACTGTGCCTCACCTGTCCATTGGTGTAGGGTGGGGTGGCGTTGCAAGCCAAGCCCTGCCTATGCCTCCTCTCCTCACTGCTCAGTCAGTTTAGCAAGTCAGCAGCCTGGCGCTGTCCCTGAGTGGGTTTTTTTTTTTATCACCTGATTAGAGCCAGATGCTTTAATAGGCTTCAAAAAAGGGTGGACCCGGGGCGCAGAGCAGTGTGTCCCGAGCCCACCCATTGTGTGACAATAGCAAATGAAAATTCACTATTGTCACACGGATCCTCCTCCTGGCCATTGGCCGAGGAGGAGGCGGGAGGACTCAAGGAGACGCGGGGAACTGAGGAGAAGCCGCTGCTGCAGGTTAGTCTCTCTGAATTGAAAAGGGCACGCTGGTCTGTCTGCATTGAAAGGGGGCACGATAATCTCTCTGCATTGAAGGGGGGCACGCTGGTCATTCTGCATTGAAAGGGGGCACGCTGGTCATTCTGCATTGGAAGGGGGCGCGCTGGTCTCTCTGCATTTAAAGGGGGCACGCTGGTCTCTCTGCATTAAAAGGGGGCACGCTGGTCATTCTGCATTGAAAGGGGGCACGCTGTTCACTCTGCATTGAAAGGGGGCACGCTGGTCTCTCTGCAATGAATGGGGGCACGCTGGTCTCTCTGCATTGAAAGGAGGCACGCTGGTCATTCTGCATTGAAAGGGGGCATGCTGGTCTCTCTGCATTGAAAGGGGGCACGCTGGTCATTCTGCATTGAAAGGGGGCACGCTGGTCTCTCTGCATTGAAAGGGGGCACACTGGTCATTCAAACTTGTATTTAGATGCATTTTACTTTATATACATCAGTATTTTCATAACAAACAATACATGTGCTTAGGGGGTAAGGGTTTCTTTAACTAATCTAGTGGAAGAGACTCGAGTGCTAAAATCCCGCAGGTTAGGGGGCGCAAATTACTTGCCTTGCCCCGGGTGCTGACAACCCACGCTACACCACTGGTTAAGGGTTATTCTCATGGTAGTACGAGTTAACTTGTGACCTGATATAAAAGTGCTTTGTGTTCCTTTCCAAACCACAAGACGCTAATGTGCTGCTATGGGACCTGCGTAGAGAAGAGGATGTTTATTCTGAACACGGAAAATAGAGCATGTTTTTTTATCCTAGCTGTGTGCTGGATGGTGGTGTTTGTGGTGTCTTCTTTGCTGGAGCTGTGTCAAAGGCACACGTCAAGCATTACCCATGCAGTTAAAGGATCACAACTGACACATTTAGGGAACATACGAAGACAGATAGCATGTGTTTCTTTATTTTACACTTTGTTATCTCCAGCCAAAACATATTTGTTTAGTTTTGGATAGCGTAGGAATTGGTTAATGAAGATGCAATCCCAAGTAATAAAATCTCGTAAAATCTCATCTACTGTAACTTCTTAATGTCTTTTTAAATTTTTCTAGAGTTATTAAAATAATACCTTATGTCTATGTTAGGTTGCAGAAACTTCCCTTCACTTCCTGTCCAGGAGAGACACAGCAGGAAGTGAATAGAAAGCCAACCGTTCTTCTCTCTCAGCGGGGAGAGATCGCGGGTGTCAGGCGGCAATCGGAGCCGCCTGCCCCGTGCATCGGCTTCCCCGCTGACGAGTGGGGGCGGGAGCTGCCTGCTGTAGTATAACTGCGGCGGGTGGTCGTAAATTGGTTAACAGCAGTGGTGGCCGGTTCGTTGGGGGGCAGGGGCGCCGCCCCCCCATCCATGCGTCCGGCCCCCTAATCTACATGCAGGGGCGCCGGACGCATGGAGTTCAATGGGGCTTTTTTTTTAGGCATCACCTGATCAGAGCCAGAGGCTCTAATAGGGCGATGCAAAGGGTGGACCCGGGGCGCAGAGCAGTGCGTCCTGAGCCCACCCACTGTGTGACAATAGCGAATGAAAATTCGCTATTGTCACACGGGTCCTCCTCCTGGCCAATCAGGGAGCGTGTCCGATACGTGCTTCCTGATTGGCCGCAAGGCAAACCCCATGCCATTGGCCGAGGAGGAGGCGAGAGCGGGAGGACTCGTGGAGACGAGCCGCCGGGGGACTGAAGAGAAGCTGACGCCGGGACTGCTCCAGGGCTCCAGGTAAGTGCACTGGTCTGGGGGGGGGGGGGGGGGCGGCACACTGCACTGAAGGGGGCACGCACGCACGCTGGTCTCTGCATTGAAAGGGACATGTACGCTGGTCGCTACATTGAAAGGGGTCAAGTACGCTGGTCACTACATTGAAGGGGGCAAGTACGCTGGTCACTACAATCAGGATCCCAAGGATACCCTTAGTTAAGGACCTCAAGTCTAGGAGATTTTAGAGAACCAAATAATGGGGGCATAGGACTGGATCTCTGAATAATAAATTAAAAAAATAAAATCAGGATCCCAAGGGGCACGGATACCCTTAGTTAAGGACCTCAAGTCTAGGAGATGTCAGAGAATGAAACCAAAAGTGTCGGTTATTTACAGCGTAAGCACATCATTTCCAGTAATCAGAGGATGACAGCTTGGGAATCTACCAAGATTCCTGAATGTTGTCATTCCCGTACACAGAATCGGGAATCCCTAGGGACACATTTAACCCTTCCATCGCCCCTGATGTTAACCCTTTTCCAGCCAGTGTCATTAGTACAGTAACAGTGCATATTATTTTAGCTCTGATCACTGTATTGGTGTCACTGGTCCCCAAAAAAGTGTCACTTAATAATCCGATTTGTCGCCGCAATGTCGCAGTCCCCGCTATAAGTCGCTATTCGCCATTACTAATAAAAAAATGAGTAAATAAAAATTCCAGAAATATATCCCATAGTGCAGGGCTTCCCAAACTTTTTTTGGGTCCAGACCCACTTCTGAATGCAGTTATTTTTCGGGATCCACTTGCTTGTAATTGAATGTGGTAAAGCTCTACAGAATTTGTTGGCGCTATATTAATGCAAATAATAATAATAATGCATATTTTAAAGGGAGGGGGATGTTAAATTAAAAATATAAATTTACTACTTTTCAATTTATTATTGAATACACTTGCCAGATGTTCTAAGTGAGGGGTCAGAAACCTGTGGCATGTGAGGCGTATAAGCGGAGTTGTAAGTAATTAGCACCCTCATAGACAGTATAAGGCTGCCGATTGGCTGTGTTTCTGCCGCTCTGCATTCTGAGAGTTGTAGTTCCAATCACGCTCAACTTCCTGGTGGCAGTGGGTGGAGAGAACTGAGCAGGGGCACGCAGCAGGGAACTACAACTCCCAGAGACTGAGTCTTTGAAGGCAGGCAGAGGTGGGGCGCGCGGTGCGTCAGGGGACAGGTTACACATGTCATGTGACCCGCTCGGGCTGGGTGCTGGATGGCTGCAACAGTGCAGTCTGAAGTTTTCAAAAGCGTGAGAGCAACTTACTTTTGACCCAGAGTCTTTGGACTGGAGGCAGGGTGGGCCAGCCTGACAGGGGACGCATGTGACTGGCTTGGGCTGGGTACTGGCTGCAGCTTGAAGTTGTCATCACCCCCCCCAGGAGGCCGTGCAAGGACCTGCGGAGCTGCCATCAGCATCGCTGATGTGAGAGACCCTTACACCCCCAGCTGATCTCCACATCCCATCTCCCCCCAGATACACCCTATTTACCCTGCCCCAGTGCCTTGCCCATCTAGCAACCTCAAAATAGGAAAGAACCCTCAACACTGACTGGCTGTTAGGTCATGTGCTGGCCATGGCCTGTGGATCCTGCTAGCCATGGCCTGTTGTTCCTGCTGGCCATGGCCTGTGGCTCCTGATGGCCATGGCCTGTGGGTTCTGCTAGCCATGGCCTGTGGGTCCTGCCGGCTGCATTGATGGGCACTGGTGAGGCTGCATTATTAGGCACTGGTGAGGCTGCACAGGTGGGAACTGGTGAGGCTGCACTGATGGGCACTGGTGAGGCTGCACTGATGGGCACTAAAGAGGCTGCGCTGATGGGCACTGGTGAGGCTGAGCTAATGGGCACTGGTGAGGCTGCATTGATGGGGACTGGTGAGGCTGCATTGATGTGCACTGATGAGGCTGCACTGGTGAGGCTGCACTGGTGGGCACTAGTGAGGCTGTGCTGTGGGCAATGGTGAGGCTGAGCTGATGGGCACTGGTGAGGCTGCATTGATGTGCACTGATGAGGCTGCACTGATGGGCACTGGTGAGGCTGGGCTGATGGGCACTGGTGAGGCTGCATTGATGTGCACTGATGAGGCTGCACTGATGGGCACTGGTGAGGCTGGGCTGATGGGCACTGGTGAGGCTGCATTGATGTGCACTGATGAGGCTGCACTGATGGGTACTGATAAGGCTGCTTTGATG
The DNA here is from genome assembly GCF_965119305.1 of Pelophylax lessonae. Taxonomy (NCBI): domain Eukaryota; kingdom Metazoa; phylum Chordata; class Amphibia; order Anura; family Ranidae; genus Pelophylax; species Pelophylax lessonae. The sequence goes on from NC_138780.1 coordinate 20,381,739, forward strand.
CAGCATTTTTGTTAAACCTCTTTTGTTGCTATTAACATTAACTTATGTTACCACATTGTATAATATTTGTCTTGCTTCATAACATAAATATACATTATAAAACCAGGTGGGCATGGATTGTGAGCTGATTCGGTAGTTCAATGGGCCACTTGACTGGACTTGCCCCCCAGGCCTAAGGCTGCCAGCCCTCCCCTGAGCACACCTCACCCAGATTCTCCATGATGAGGAGCTCTATGCTGGTCTTGGTGTCCTGGCTCTTCTCCTTCAGATCCTCTACTGGGGGTCAGAGAAGCTGCCATGAACTCCTGACACCACCGGGCCACCTGGTCCTCCTATGACACAGAGGTTGCCGCCTCTGCCCGCTATAGCTGAGAGAATCCCGCAGCCAGTCTAGCCACCACCACTGCCGCAAGCAGGACCGAGGAGCTGGCTCTGCACCCCATGAACATATCAGCCCACATACGTACTCACTGGTGCAAGTATTCTCCTCGCAGGAAATGCAGACCAGCCTCCGTAAAATGCATGGGCGGGATCCTGAATCCATCGCGATTCGACTGCTCTGGCTCTCTGTAATTTGCGCGGGCTCGCACCCAGTGGTTTCCGGCTCAGCGCGATCAACTCAAACACAGCTTGCAACCCACAGTTTGGGAATTACTGCTGTAGTGTGTAGTAGGCGCTATAACTTTTGCGCAAACCAATTTTTTATTGGATATGTTTTAAAGGCAGAAAGTAAAAAAATATTATTATTATTTATTTTTTAAAGTTGCCGCTCTTTTTTTGTTTATAGTGCAAAAAATAAAAAAATCGCAAAATATCCCACAGTTTGTAGGCGCTATAACTTTTGCGCAAACCAATATATGCTTATTGGGATTTTTTTTTTTTACCAAAAAATATGTAGCAGAATACAAATTGGTCTAAACAAGGAGAAATTCGATTTTTTATATTTTTTATTGGATATCTTTTATAGCAGAAAGTAAAAGATATTGTTTTTTTTTTTTTTTTTTTTAAAGGAGCATGGATAGATACCCTTAGTTAAGACCCTTCAATGTAGGAGATTATCCACTTTCAGAGAATGAAACCAAAAGTTATTTACAGCGTAAGCTCATCATTTCCAGTAATCAGAGAATGACAGCGTGGAAATCTACCAAGATTCCTGGATATTGTCCTTCCCGTACACAGATTCAGGACCATAAAATATGACTGTATACGGAGTTAATAACAGATTTGTGCTCTTGTTGTTAATTTATTTTACAGCGACAATAAATCTTATTTTATCTCATGACCCTTCCATCTATTTTTTTTATGAAATCTTTTCTTACTGTGTTTATCTGCCACTTTGAAAGCGATCTTCAGATCCAAAATTATTTATTTACCCTCTTTAACCACTTAAGCCCCGGAAGATTTTACCCCCTTCCTGACCAGGGGGTATTTTGCGATTCGGCACTTTGTGACTTTAACGGACAATTGCGCGGTCGTGCGACGCTCTATCTAAACGAATTTGGCGTCCTTTTTTTCCCACAAACAGAGCTTTCTTTTGGTGGTATTTGATCACCTGTGCGATTTTTTGATCATGCGCTATAAACAAAAAAAGAGCGTCAATTTTGCAAAAATAGCAATATTTTTCACATTTTTTTATATGAAATTCCCCCCCAAAAAAATGTAAAAATCTAAATTTTTTAACATTTTCGGCCAATTTGTTTTATGCTGCCTATGTTTGGTAAAAAAAATAGCAAAAAGCGTATTTTGATTGGTTTGCGCAAAAGTTATCGCGTTTACTAACAAAGGGAAAGATTTTTGTCATTTTTGTTGTTTTTTTTTTTTAACGCGTAATGGCGGCGATCTGCGATTTTTTTTGCGGTACTGCGACATTGCGGTGGACAGATCGGACCCTTGACTGACATTTTTGACACTTTTGGGGTTACCAGTGACATTACTGCAGTAATCAGTGCTATACATATGCACTGTTACTGTAAAAATACACTGGCAGTGAAGGGGGTAACTTTTTTTGAAAGGGAGGGGCTATGTGTGTCCCTAGGGGCGTGCTTTCTACTGTGATTGGCTGTGGCTTCAGATGTATGAACAGTGATCAATGGTTCTACATAGTAGAACCGTATGATCATCCTTCATACACAGGGGAGAATGGCAGGCAGCTTGTTTACACTAGCCGCCTGACTTTCTCCCTCTCCCCCGACGATCGCAGAGTGACCGGCGGACATCGGGTCCGCCGGTCACACGCGTGGGGGGGGTGCGTGACCGCACGGGAGCGGGAGCGCGCCTCCGGCGGCGCGCGCTCGCTCCCTAGACCCTCACAGGCTAGCGACGTAGACCTACGTCGCTTTGCCTGTGAGGGGCTGACTGCCGACGTAGATCGGCGTTAGGCAGTCGGCAAGTGGTTAAGACCAGGCCTATTCTGACAACTGCAGTTAGAGCCTGGCAAAGCATCAGAAAGGAGGAAACCTAGTCTATGGTAATGTCCATGGGTTCCAGACTTCAGGCAGTCATTGCCAGTAAAGGATTCTCAACAAATAATTAAAAATTAACATTTTATTTATGATTATATTTTCTTTGTCCAATTACATTCGAGCCCCTGAAAATAGGGAGACTGTATAAAAAGGGTTGCAGTTCCTAAAAATTTTAGTTGATATTTACGTTCAACCCCTTGAAATAAAGCTGAAAGTCTTCAAATTCATTTGGATTCTTTCATTTTAATTTTATTCTGGTGGCATACAGAGCCAAAAGTATGAAAATTGTGCCTGTGTCCAAATATATATGGACCTAGCTCTATATAGTTGTATATAAAATGCACCATTTGTCAATGCAAGAGTGTTTCCCAGTGTTAAAAAGTGCTAAAAGTTGCATTTATATACTTCCAAATCCAGTATAAAGGAATAGTAGTGGTAGAAAAAGCATTTATAGGTTTAACCAATCATTTTTTTAATATTCTCCTTTAAAGGGGTGTGGCAAGGGGTGTGTCCTATGCCTACATACTTTCAATAATAGGGGTCCCTCGTTCCCATCTCAAAAAGTTGTGAGGTATGCTGTGGCTGTTTTAGAAAGAAAAGGAACATTAAGGGCCTATTTATCAAACATTCATTGGACAAATGTCAGAAGCATTTGTGCAGGCTGGGCAGAATGTCCCTGTATTCTCTATTAGACTAATTCCTATATCATCAGCTCCATCTAGTGGCTAAAATGTGGTATAGTTTGCTAAAATACCTCAATGAGAAAATATCCTGCATTTTGGCCACTAGATGCAGCTGACGATATAGGAATGAATCTATTACAAATACACTGGGAAACTTTGTCCAGGTTACACGAATGCTTCTGACATTCGTCCAACAAGTGTTTTATAAATAGACCCCTATGACATTGAACACCTTTTATTGAGATGCACCAGGATTCTTTTAGCTGCTTTAAAAAGAGGGTTCAGTTAAACTTGGTCTTATTGGCCTTTCATGGGGAGCCCTACACAAAGTAATCGCCTAATTATCCAAAAACATCCAGTCTGCACCTGCGGATCCACCCCTCTCTCCTAATGAGTGTCGCCCTCTATTTATTCTGCTGACCACTGGGAAAGAAAGTGATGGGAAACAGTGGCGGCTGGTGCTCCATGGGCCGGGGGGGGGGGTGGGGGGCGGCAGACGGACCACACCATACCTCCCCCCCCGGACCACACCAGCCCGCACACCATACCCCCCCCCGTCGCTGGCTCACTCACCCGTGACATGTGGAGGGCAGGCCGGCAGCGGCGGCGGCTTCCCCTTCAATCTCCTGCGACTCCTGTCTCCTCCCCCCTCCTCCTCCTCCTTGGCCAATGGCATGGCTTCTCCTTTCGGCCAATCGGGAAACGGGTCTCAGGACCCGCTTTCTGATTGACCAGGAGGAGGATCCGTGTGACAATAGCGAATATTCATTCACTATTGTCACACAACTGGGTGGGCTCAGGGCGCAGTGCTCTGCGCCCCGAGTCCACCATTTTCGGAAGCCTATTGGAGCCTCTGGCTCTAATCATGTGCTTCAAAAAAAAAAAAAACCCATTGGAATCCATGCGTCTGGCGCCCTGCATGTAGATAAGGGGGCCGGACGCATGGATAGGGGGAGCGGCGCCCCTGCGCCCCCAATGGACGAGCGGCCACTGATGGGAAATCAGAAATGTTGCATTTATCACCGGATTAGGAATGAAGGGGAAATCTTCCCCAAGAAGGTTTATGGAGAACAAACGTAGCCACCCTCTATCACCAGCAAAAAAAAAAAAAAAAAATTGGAAATTTGAAAGAGGCTGAAAACGATAGAAGGGACTTTTTGGAGTGAAGAATACATGCTTGACCAGAGTTTGTGTCACTGATGAAGACTGCCTTCTAGTACCTGCTGCTATTATCATGACTGAGAGCGGTGTAGGTTCTACTAATGCACAGACATATACAATCACCCGTTTTGGCTTCAGAGAAGTTTAGATGTGAAACCCGAGGAACCTGTTTGCCAGGCGGATGGAGAGCTATGCATTGAGAGACGTTTGGAGTATTCACATTACATAAGCGTCCTAAATATACATTCATCATTAAATCCTAAAATACCCAAGCACATGGAGTACGGGGAGCGGTCAACGCCCAATGGACAGTAGCTAACCCTTCCAGAACACCGGAAAAAAATAAACCACATGGGAACCAAACAAGACGTCTTTTGTCCTTCGAGGGTCAGTCCCCTCAAAGTCATTGAGCGGCTGGTGGTTTAAAGAGACACTGGGGTTGAGTAGAGTAAGTTCACTTTGCAAACAGAATTTTTACTTTGATAATTGAATGTGGTGAAAATTCCCTTTGCAATGAACACCCAATTACGTGCACGGAAAATGACAAAAATATGATTTTTGTTAGCACATGTTCGGATGGTTGAAGTCACCTTTTTCAGTAAGCAAAGTGATAATTCACTCTGCAAATGGGAACGTGCTCTACACCAGGGTCTATAACATTTCTAAGGAAAGGGCCAGTTTACTGTCCTTCAGACTTTGGGGGGCTTTATACTGTGGCCAGTGGAAGTAGAAAATGCCCCAACGTCAATGGTAGTAAACAGTTCCTCAGGCTTGGTAGTCAGTTGGAGTAAAAACTTTACAAAGCGCATGGGGTTGGTAGAAGGAGGAATAGCGCCCCATGATTGTTATTAGTGAGAAGAATAGTGCCTCATCATCGATATTAGTGAGAGGAATATTGCCCTATCATTGGTATTGGTGGGAGGAATAGTGCCTCATCATTGGTATTAGTGGGAGGAAAAGTGCCTCATCATTGGTATTAGTGGGAGGAAAAGTGCCCCATCATTGGTATTAGTGAGAGGAATACTGCCCCATCATTGGTATTGGTAGGAGGAATAGTTCTCCCATCATTGGCATTGGTGGGAGGAATAGTGCTCCATCATTGGTATTAGTGAGAGGAATAGAGTCCCATCATTGGTATCAGTGGGAGGAATAAAGTCCCATCAATGGCATCTGTGGGAGGAATAGTGCTCCATCATTGGTATTAGTGGGAGGAATAGTGCCCCATCATTGATATTAGTGAGAGGAATACTGCCCCATCATTGGTAATGGTGGGAGGAATAGTCCCCCATCATTGGTATGGGTGGAAGCGATAGTACCCCATCATTGGTATCAGTGGGAGGAATAGTGCTCCATCATTGGTATTAGTGGGAGGAATAGTGCCCCATCATTGGTATTAGTGGGAGGAATAGTGCCTCATTGTTGGCTTTAGTGGAAGAAACAGTGCCCCATCGTCGTGTCAGTAGGAGGAATTATGCCCCACTACTGGAGTCAGTGGAAGGAATGGTGTCTCAACCTTGTGGACGGCATAGTGCCTCATATCAGTGGGAGGAATAGTGACCCAAGAGCCAGATGAAGACAAGCAAAGGGCCACATCCAGCCCACAGGCTGCAGTTTGGAGACCACTGCCCTACAACTTTAGTAAATCTGCCCCACTGTCATCTTACCATGCCATGTCTCTACATAGAAGCCTCCCTGATGCCTAACTTACCAGTGCACCCTTGTCATTACTTCCTCCATTGAAGCCATCAGTAAAATGTCTTATGGGGTGGCCAACACTAGGAAGAGGTGGCGTCACTGCCTTGGACATGAGACAGTGATCCTTGAGCACAGGAGAAGGTGCTTCCCTATACCTGGAAAGCTGGGTATTGTTGCCTGTTGTGATGGAAGCAGGAGCCACCAGGAAGCACAGGTGGACCTCTTTTTCAGGACTGCAGACTTACATGAGGAGATAGTCAGAGACTGCAGACCTAATACAGAAGATGGTCACAGACTGTAGACATACTACAGAAGATGGTCAGATGCTGCAGACATACTACAGGAGATGGTCAAAGACTGCAGACATACTATAGGAGATGGTCAGAGACTGCAGATCTACCACAGGAGACGGTCAGAGACTGCAAACATACTACAGGAGATGGTCAGAGACTGCAGACATAATACAGGAGATGGTCAGAGACTGCAGACATAATACAGGAGATGGTCAGAGACTGCAGATCTACCACAGGAGATGGTCAGAGACTGCAGATCTACCACAGGAGATGGTCAGAGACTGCAGACATAATACAGGAGATGGTCAGAGCCTGCAGACATTATACAGGAGATGGTCAAAGACTGCAGACATAATACAGGAGATGGTCAGAGCCTGCAGACATGATACAGGAGATGGTCAGAGCCTGCAGACATGATACAGGAGATGGTCAGAGACTGCAGATCTACCACAGGAGATGGTCAGAGACTGCAGATCTACCACAGGAGATGGTCAGAGCCTGCAGACATAATACAGGAGATGGTCAGAGCCTGCAGACATAATACAGGAGATGGTCAGAGACTGCAGACATACTACAGGAGATGGTCAGAGACTGCAGACCTACTACAGGAGGTGGTCAGAGATGGAGGTGCAGGCTGTCAGAATCCAATAGGTAGCAGGGGAGATTCCTCCTTCTGTGATGTTTAGCATGAATAGAGAAATCTGTTATATTTCTTTTGTTCGGCCTGCAGGCATGTATGGCCAGCTCTAGTGTATATATGCCTCCATACAAACATGAAAGCCCTTCATTCCCATAGTAAGACTGATGGACAGCTTCACAGACTATCCTACACGTGTAGGTTACACACGACCTGCCATAAAGATTTATGCCTAGGAGTGCCATTAGTTAACAGCTATAAATACGACTGCGTCCGGAATAGTTGAGTCTGGAAAAGGAAGGGGCTTCCGTGCCTGCTGAAGTAATTTACTTGGAGGGAATTCACAAGTCATCAAGAGTGAATTCAATACCAGGAAAAGGGACCAGTTATTATATGACCAAGGGCTGAATGCATGATGGTGCCATGGTGGGTGGGGAACTTTTGAGGAGCCAGGCTAGCCAGAACTAATATTTTAGTTATACGTGGGGTCTTCTTGGAAGAGTCACCCCTGACGTATTATATTGTTTCACAACTGCAGTGGCATGATCCACCCCACCGGTAGTCCCCGTGTTCTCACAAACCTTGGAGTCTACTAAAGGGCTATTCTTGGGTATCACTATACCTCCTGAGGCTTATAGACTGAAAATGTCACATGGATGGCAGGAACCCTTGTAATGTTAAAAGCATTTCCATCTATAATGGGTCAAGGAGAGCGCCAAAGCTTCCGACTTCTACTGTATACTCCAGACTTGTCTGTAACCTCTAATATCTTGTTGAGGCGACTTACGTTACTAACAATTTTGTAAATATTTTATTCTATCTTTTCATGTGACAACACTGAAGACATGACACTTTTCTACAATGTCAAGTAGTGAGTGTACAGCTTGTATAACAGTGTCAATTTGCTGTCCCCTCAAAATAACTCAACAAACAGCCATTAATGTCTAAACCACTGGCAACAAAAGCGAGTACACCCCTAGGTCAAAATATCCAAATTGGGCCCAAAGTGTCAATATTTTGTGTGGCCGCCATTATTTTCCAGCACCGCCTTAACCCTCTGGGCATGGAGTTCACCAGAGCTTCATAGGTTGCCACTGAAGTCCTCTTCCACTCTTTCATGACGACATCATGGAGCTGGTGGATGTTAGAGACCTTGCGCTCCTTTACCTTCCATTTGAGGATGCCCCACAGATGCTCAATAGGGTTTAGGTCTGGAGACATGCTTGTCCAATCCATCACCTTCACCCTCAGCTTCTTTAGCAAGGCAGTGGTCATCTTGGAGGTGTGTTTGGGGTCGTTATCATGTTGGAGTACTGGCTTGCGGCCCAGTCTCCGAAGGGAGGGGATCATGCTCTGCTTCAGTATAACTCCCCTTGTGCGGCGGCACTCATGCAGCCCCAGACCATGGCTCTCTCACCACCATGCTTGACTGTGGGCAAGACACATTTGTCTTTGTACTCCTCACCTGGTTGCCGCCACACATGCTTGACACCATCTGAACCAAATAAGATTATCTTGGTCTCATTATACCACAGGACATGGTTCCAGTAATCCATGTCCTTAGTCTGCTTGTCTTCAGCAAACTGTTTGCGGGCTTTCTTGTGCATCATCTTTAGAAGAGGCTTCCTTCTGGGACGACAGCCATGCAGACCAAATTGATGCAATGTGCGACGTATGGTCTGAACACTGACAGGCTGACCCCCCACCCCTTCAACATCTGCAGCAATCCTGGCAGCACTTATACATCTATTTCCCAAAGACAACCTCTGGATATGACGCTGAGCACGTGCATTCAACTTCTTTAGTCGACCATGGCGAGGCCTGTTCTGAGTGGAACCTGTCCTGTTAAACTGCTGTATGGTCTTGGCCACTGTGCTGCAGCTCAGTTTCAGGGTCTTGGCAATCTTCTTATAGCCTAGGCAATCTTTATGTAGAGCAACAATTCTTTTTTTCAGATCCTCAGAGAGTTCTTTGCATGAGATGCCATGTTGAACTTCCAGTGACCAGTATGAGAGAGTGAGAGCGATAACACCAAATTTAACACACCTGCTCCCCATTCACACCTGAGACCTTGTAACACTTACGAGTCACACCGGGGAGGGAAAATGGCTTATTGGGCCCAATTTGGACATTTTCCCTTATGGGTGTACTCACTTTTGTTGCCAGTGGTTTAGACATTAATGGCTGTGTGTTGAGTTATTTTGAGGGGACAGCAAATTTACACTGTTATACAAGCTGTACACTCACTACTTTACATTGTAGCAAAGTGTCATTTCTTCAGGCCCCGTTCACACAGGGGCGACGCTACTTCGCACCACGACCTCCGAGATCGCGGTGCGAGCAGCGCGCCGCGACCTCGGAGCGGCCGCCACGGACTTCATAACATTGAAGTCTATGGCGGTCGCCTCCTGGTCGTCCCAAAGAAGCTCCGGACCCTTTTTCTAGGTCGGAGCGACTTGTGTCGCTCCTATTAGAACGGGTCCGCCGCTTCCCTATGGGAGGCGACCTGCGGCGACCTGTGAGGTGACCAGGTCGCCTCACAGGTCGCCCTAGTGTGAACCGGGACTAAGTGTTGTGTTGAAAAGATAGAATAAAATATTTACAAAAATGTGAGGGGCGTACTCACTTTTGTGAGATACTGTATATATATATATATATATATATTTTCTTTTTGTCCAACCTTTTAAAAACTACAAAGCATATTGCTAAATACCAATACATGACAATACATTTACAACACCAATAAGGTACAAAAAAACCCCAATAAAAACTAAATTTTGAATAAGCAGTTTGTGCTTTTGTCGAAATTTCGAGATAGAGAAGTTGGTAATTTTGCAGCACGATTAATTTTACACAAATCAATCCACTCATCCCTAATCTCATTCTTCTTGCTGCATTCTCTATCCTATAAAATAAAGACATGGATGGCTTTTCTCAGACAGTTGCAACCATTCCCCAGAGATAAGGCTGGCACAGGGGGAAATGGTGTACATTTCCTTTTTCTGCCGAACGACTGTGTGCTGGAGGGTTCCCACAATCATTATGTGTCTATGGATAACCCAACAGTCTTTTTTTAGGAATTATATTATTAGATTTATTAAAAATAATGCTGTGCGAATGGATCAGCTATTACGCAAAAAAATCACAAAAATTATCCTTGCAAATGTTTTAAATAATTGTAAAATGTTATTTTCTGATAATTACGTTGTCTTTCGCAAGGGGAAATGTAACATTTCCTAATACCCTAAGAATGTTCAGTCCTAAGAGACAAAAAAAAAACTAACAATAGTCTTCCAGAAGAGGAAATAGCCTAAAGCCATCCATAGATGGTTCGAATCTCAGCTGGTTCAACAAGGACTGGCCAAGATTTGATCCATCCATGGGTAGGCTCCATTGATTAACTTGGGTACAACCAGCATGTCCAATTTCTAGCATGCAATTATTGCCACCAGCTATACCCACCAGCAATAATGACTGTGTCCCCCCCCCCCCCCCCCCCCAGCAGGGATGGCTCGGTGCGCCCCCATACTGAGAAAACACAACAGCTCTGCAGGAGGCATTACCCCATCAACATTGACTATGGTTACAGGAAAGAAAATTGCATTATCTATCACCTGCCTAGTACACAGGGGCTGAATGTTGGGGGGACCAGTGACATTACTACAGTAATCAGTGCTACAAATATGCACTGTTACTGTAATAATGACACTGGCAGGGAAGGGATTAACAGTATTGGTGATCAAGGGGTTAAATGTGAGCCTAGGGGTGTGATTCTAACTGTGGGGGGGCGTGGCTTCTAAAATGACCACAGAGACATGTGATCCTATATAGAAGGATCACATGGGCTCTGTGATCATCATTTACAACAGCCGACTGTCCTTCTCTCTCTGCGGGGAGCGATCACTGGTGTCAGGCGGCAATCGGAGCATGCGCATGCATCGGCTTCCCCGCTGACGATCAGGGGCGGGAGTGCGCGCTCTCGCCCCCTAGCTCCTCCCAGGCGAGCGACGTAGATCTACGTCGTTTTGCCTGTAAGAGCCAGCCTGCCGCAGTAAATATGGCGTAAGCGATCCGAAAGTGGTTAAATCATTAAAGAATTTGCTGTTTTATCAGCGTGAATGTCTTTACAGCACGTTTAGACATAATAATCAGGTTATATCTGTTAACTGTTATCTCTTATGTCAGCAGTGATGTATCTCTACCTCTATGGCTGACATTGAACTGTGGATGGACATGAACTGGAATTAAAGGGATAGCGTGCCCAGGGTCAAATGAAGAGCCCTCTCAGATCTAATTGCAGTGCGCCACGCCCAAAGGTTGGTGTGGTTGAAATGCCAAATAGTGGGGGGGGCTTAAAGGAGTGTGGTTAAATAAAACCCTAACCTACTCTGCTCTAGGTCTATGGTGTTTAACGTAGAGTCTTGTGTCCATGGATGGTGGTCAGTGAGAGAAGGACCCTTTTATATTGGTCATGGGGAAGAATGCTCCTTACAATAGTGGTCATTAAGAACCATTTTGCTTTTATTGGTGGTCAGTAGAAAGAATGCCCCTTACATTGGTGATCAGTGGTAGAACATCTCTTATGTTGGTTTTCAGTGGAAAGAATGCCCCTTACATTGCTGGTTAGTGGAAAGAATGCCCCTTACAATGGTGGTCAGTGAAAAGAATGCTCCTTACATTGGTGGTCAGTGAAAAGAATGCTCCTTACATTGGTGGTCAGTGGTAGAACATCCATTATGTTGATGGTCAGTGGAAAGAATACCCCTTTCATTGGTGGTCAGCGGATATAATGCCCCTTTCACTGGTGGTCAGTGAAAAGAATGCCCCTTTCATTGGTGGTTGGTGGAAAGAATGTCCCTTTCATTGGTGCATCGATGGTCAGTGGTAAGAATGTTCCTTACATTGGTGGTCAGTGAGAAGAATGCCCCTTACATTGGTGGTCAGTGGGAAGAATGCCCCTTACATTAGTGGTCAGTGGAAAGAATGCCCCTTTCATTGGTGCATTGGTGGTCAGTGGTAAGAATGCTCCTTACATTGGTGGTCAGTGGGAAGAATGTTCCTTTCATTGGTGGTCAGTGGGAGGAATGTTCCTTACATAGGTGGTCAATGAGAAGAATGTCCCTTACAATAATGGTCAGTGGAAAGAATGCCCCTTTCATTGGTGGTCGGTGGTAGAATGCCTCTTTCTCTGGTGGAAAGCTGGAAAAATGTTCCTTACATTGGTGGTTATTGGAAAGGATTGTTCCTTACATTGGTAGTCAGTGGGAAGAATGCTCCTTACATTGGTGGTCAGTGAGAAGAATGCTCCTTACATTGGTGGTCAGTGAGAAGAATGCTCCTTACATTGGTAGTCAGTGGGAAGAATGCCCCTTACATTGGTGGTCAGTGGGAAGAATGCCCCTTACGTTGGTGGGCAGTGGGAAGAATGCTCCTTACATTGGTAGTCAGTGGGAAGAATGCCCCTTACATTGGTGGCCAGTGGGAAGAATGCCCCTTACATTGGTGGTCAGTGGGAAGAATGCCCCTTACATTGGAGGTCAGGGGGAAGAATGCCCCTTACATTGGAGGTCAGGGGGAAGAATGCCCCTTATATTGGTGGTCAGGGGGAAGAACGCCCCTTACATTGGTAGTCAGTGGGAAGAATGCCCCTTACATTGGTGGTCAGGGGGAAGAATGCCCCTTACATTGGTGGTCAGGGGGAAGAATGCCCCTTACATTGGTGGCCAGGGGGAAGAATGCCCCTTTCATTGGTGGTCAGGGGGAAGAATGCCCCTACATTGGTGGCCAGTGGGAAGGATGTCCCTTACATTGATGGTCACTAAGAAGAGTGCTCCTTACATTGGTGGTCAGTGGGAAGAATGATCTTTACATTAGTGGCCAGTGGTAAAATTGTTCCTTTCATTGATGGTGGTCACTGGGAAGAACCTTCCTTACATTGGTGGTCAGCGGGAAACATATCCCCAGTTTCCCAGTATCAAGAATGCCCTCCTTATAGATATAGTAGCTAAAAAAATTACCAGTGCTAATGGGTACTTATCTGCTTAGTGCTCAAAAGATCCCTAGTAACCCCTGGAGGAACCTTGGTGGAGAAAGGCTGGACTGGCATATTATGACCAAAGCTCAGAGGGACCCTCAGCAACACAGTTCCACTTTAACAGCCGCCAGTTTATAAAACATTATCCACAATCACTATTTGTCTGCTTCGCGCCTCCCTCTGCTTTATGGTTGTTATTAATTTCATCCTTTCATAAATAAGAACACTGCGCTGTTTATTTTTCCCCGTCGGATTATGTAGCAGCTTTTTATGGAAGTGAACTAGGAGGATCAATCAAGGCAGCTTCTTCTGTCAGCACCTTGCACTTGACATGTGTACGTGTCGGTGTACTTATAGCACATAAGAGGACTTTCTGTCAGCAGTACGCTGCAGTAAACGTGTTCCAAGAAATAATAAAAATAAAGACACAAACAACCGTGTAATGTAATCTCAGACAACCTTTATCTTCACAACAATCCCAACCCAACCAAAACAGGCCATCTCGACATGCATGTCCTTGGAGAGTTTTTTTTATTGTTGTTAATCAGGTGACACCAGATATTGAAGCCATATACTACATTACCGAGATAAAAAAAATGATATGGGATAAAAACAAATGAAATACACACTGCAGGAAAGTGCAGAGCCTACCAATATATATTTAATAAATGCATTAAAGTTGATCTCCAGTTTAATAAAAAAAAGAAACAAAAATGAATTGTCCTGCAAATGCTAAAATGAAAAACCAGCGTTCACTGCATTACTCATCTTCTTTCTGGTGCTGTCCCTGCAGACATTCTGTTCCATGGTCCAGTGCTGGTCCCAGTGCTGTATTTTGGCCTAGGTCAACAAGGCCCAGGCCTAGGGTGGCACTTTGCAGGGGGGCAGCAAAATAGCAGCTTCCGCCTCCATCTGAGACTCTATTGGCCACTGGTTGCTAGAGCTGCCTGGCATCTAGCAAACAGTAGCGTCAAGGCCGTGACTCCCTGGCCCTGCCCATAATTCAAAGTGGAGGAGGATTTAACTTCCTCCTCCTCCTTCTCCACGCCTAGAGCTCCCCCCACCTCCCTCTCTCTCTCACTCCCTTCTTCCTCTCTCTCCCACCCCCCTCTCTCTCTCCCACTCTTCTCTCTCTCTCTCCCACCCCCTGTCTCTCTCTCCTACTCTCCCTCTTTCTCTCACCCCCCTCTCTTACTCCCCTTCCTCTCTCTTACCCCCCACCCTCTCTCTCTCATCCCCCCTCTCTCTCCCTCACCCCCCCTCTCTCTCTCTCTCTCCCACCCCCCTCTCTCTCTCTCACTCCCTTCTTCCTCTCTCTCCCACCCCCCTCTCTCTCTCCCACCCCTTTCTCTCTCCCTCCCTTCTCTCTCTCTCTCCCACCCCTCTCTCTCTCTCCTACTCTCCCTCTTTCTCTCACCCCCCTCTCTCACTCCCCTTCTTCTCTCTTACCCCCCACCCTCTCTCTCTCATCCCCCCCTCTCTCTCCCTCTCCCTCATCCCCCTCTCTCTCTCTCTCTCATCCCCCCTCTCTCTCTCCCCCCTCTCTCTCTCTCTCTCCCATCCCCCCCTCTCTCCCTCTCCCACCACCCTCTTTCTCTCTCTCTCTCCCATCACCCCCCTCCCTCTCTCCCACCACCCTTTCTCTCTCTCCCCCCCCCTCGTGAGTCCCTTGCTGGGACTTAAGAGTCCTTCAATTTTGGAGGGAGTCACATCCCTTAAACAGGAAGGGGTGGGGCAAATTTACAAAGGAGGAGGGGGGGCGCCCAATCTTAGTCTTGCCTAGGGCATCACAAAACCAAAATTCACCACTGGCTGGTCCTTTTTGAGATCCTTTGGTGTCATTCAACTAATTTCCCGTTAACCCAGGCAGTCATAGACACATCCCCTGGAGGTGCACCATCTTCTTGGTTGGGCTTCTAGTGTTGGCATACCTAGGAACTTTTGGAAGTAGATAAGCCTTAAAATCCAGGAACGGAAGGGGAAATGGATGAGGGTTGAGGGGGAAAATGGCATCTGCCCCTTGCTGTTGCTGTCCAAGCCCCCTCCTGATTGGCTGTACTCAATTTGTGTTTCCTCTCTCTGTCCCTCTGATTGGTTCTTACACACTGTATATGTGCCTCAAACCCTCTTGGTTCCTCACCCGCCACCGCTGGGTCTCCGTCAGCATCCTCTCCCCTGTTTACCCACATCTCTGTCCCAATTGACTCTCTAGGGCTCAGTGATCTCTGTGCTCTCTTCTGATTGGGTCTCCCCAGTGATGGAGCTGTAACGGCTGGTGCAAGCAATGCCAGGGGCAAATGCCCACCACACCTCCACCGTACCCTCCTTCTCACTTGTCAAATTTGACCCATATGGTATGTGGTTGTGAAATAGGCAAATGGAGATTTTATCGTGAAAGTTGGAGAGTTGGCAAACCACAAGTTGGCATCTCGACTCAAAGGCAAGTTTCCAGGTATGAGTATTGGTGCATGGAATATTGCTCACTCACTCATCACTTTGTATTTCATTTTGTTCAACAGTAAGGAGGAAGAATGAGCCCACTTGTCATGTGAACAGACACATTTTTTAAAAAGCTCCAGAGTAGGGATAGACCCAGGTGGCTGAGGTTGTGCCCAATCTAGAGCTGGGCTTTTAATATTTTGATAAGTCTGTCTATGACATAAATTATTCAATACGTTTTTGGCCACCTTTGGCGTTTAGCATTGCCAAGCATTAAGCTTATTAAATTTGGCAGTAGCTTAATGTGTTTCTAATTCTACTAAGCTTGTAAAATCCATTTAATAAAACCGCAAAGCCAAATAACATTCTATTAGGTCAATCTTTGTTCTTTTTAGCTCCACCAATTCCTTATTAGCAATCTTTCAATTCCTAATCCTGTTGAAAGATCTCTGGGTACAGAAATCGAGCTGCCATGGCCCTCGTATTTACTGCACTTCTAGGAATGCAACGACCACGGCCCTTATATTTAGTGCAATTCTAGAAATGGAACGGCCATAGCCCTTATATTTAGTGAAATTCTAGAAATGAAACAGCCATGACCCTCGTATTTAGTGCAAATCTAGAAATGGAACAGCTTTGGCCCTCATATTAGGGCAAATCTAGAAATGGAACAGCCATGGCCCTCGTATTTAGTGCAAATCTGGAAATGGAACAGCCATGGCCCTCGTATTTAGTGCAAATCTAGAAATGGAACAGCCATGGCCCTCTTATTTAGTGCAAATCTAGAAATGGAACAGCCATGGCCCTCGTATTTAGTGCAAATCTAGAAATGGAACAGCCATGGCCCTTGTATATAGTGCAAATCTAGAAATGGAACAGCCATGGCCCTCGTATTTAGTGCAGATCTAGAAATGGAAGAGCCATGGCCCTCGTATTTAGTGCAGATCTAGAAATGGAACAGCCATGGCCCTCGTATTTAGTGCAAATCTGGAAATGGAACTACCATGGCCCTCGTATTTAGTGCAGATCTAGAAATGGAACAGCCATGGGCCTTGTATTTAGTGCAAATCTGGAAATGGAACTACTATGGCCCTTGTATTTAATGCAATTTTAGAAATGGAATGGACATGGCCCTCGTATTTAGTGCAAATCTAGAAATGGAACAGCCATGGCCCTTGTATATAGTGCAAATCTAGAAATGGAACAGCCATGACCCTCGTATTTAGTGCAAATCTAGAAATGGAACAGCTATGGCCCTCATATTTAGTTGAAATCTAGAAATGGAACTACCATTGCCCTTGTATTTAATGCAATTTTAGAAATGGAATGGACATGGCCCCGGTATTTAGTGCAAATCTAGAAATGGAACAGCCATGGCCCTCGTATTTAGTGCAAATCTGGAAATGGAACTACCATGGCCCTTGTATTTAATGCAATTCTAGAAATGGAATGGACATGGCCCTCGTATTTAGTGCAAATCTGGAAATAGAACTACCATGGCCCTTGTATTTAATGCAATTTTAGAAATGGAACAGCCATGGCCCTCGTATTTAGTGCAAATCTAGAAATGGAACAGCCATGACCCTCGTATTTAGTGCAAATCTAGAAATGGAACAGCTATGGCCCTCATATTTAGTTGAAATCTAGAAATGGAACTACCATTGCCCTTTTTTTTAATGCAATTTTAGAAATGGAATGGACATGGCCCCGGTATTTAGTGCAAATCTAGAAATGGAACAGCCATGGCCCTCGTATTTAGTGCAAATCTGGAAATGGAACTACCATGGTCCTTGTATTTAATGCAATTTTAGAAATGGAATGGACATGGCCCTCGTATTTAGTGCAAATCTAGAAATGGAACAGCCATGACCCTCGTATTTAGTATATAAAGCATAAAGTGACAAACAACACTATCACTAGAGGAACGGGCCAGCTTTGCTCCTCATCTACAGAAAATGTAACTAGCCTGGCAGATGAGAGAAGCCCCAGTTTCTTATCCTTGTACTTGTCAGTAAAAAGGAATAACTGGAAGCTGGTGGTTCAGCATGACAATCAGGCAATGAGTATTTTCAGAATGATAGGATAGTCATGGTGATCACTGTATCTCTCTTAGTGGTGGATGCTATATTTATATAGGAACAGGCTCCATTTTCCTCTCATGATGGGTGTTGTTTGTAACTTTATGTGACATATACACATATATACAGGAAGTGTGAGCTAAAGCCAGGCTTCATATTTCTCTCTTTATATACTGTATATGAAGTAAATAAAGCCTGGCTTCATATTCCTCTCATGATAGCGTCCTTTGCAACATATTTGTTATGTACACACATACTGTATATAGGCAGTAAGTAAGGGCTGGGCTCCATATTCTTCTCATTTCAGTGTCCTTTATGTGATCTATACATACATATAGGAAAGGACATATAGCCGGGCTCCATATTCCTGTTACGATAGTGTCTTCTGTAAAGCTGGCCATACACTCTATGAATTTCGGACAGTTCCTAAGGAATCTGACGAAATCCGCTCAGTAATGATCCTGTCAACAACCTCCAGCCTGACATCTCTTGACTGAAAGAACGAAGGAGCCAGGCTGAGCATTGTTGGCTAAACAGTGGCTGCATCTACTCAGATACAACATACAATAGCCGTGGTGGGCGACTCATCCATCTCTCCTGTTAACATCTGAGGGAATTATAGTGACAAGTGTACAGTCTGAGGTAACTATAGTAACCAACGTATGGTCTGAGGTACCTTTAAGGACCAGTGTATGGCATGAGGGAACTAGGATGACCAGTGTACAATCTGGTACCTAATGTGACCATTGTACAGTCTGAGGTAACGACAGTGACCAGTGTATGGTCTGAGGTAATGACAATGACCAGTGTATGGTCTTAAGTACCTAATTTGACCACTGTATGGTCTGAGGTAACTATGACCGCTGTATGGTCTGAGGTAACTATAATGACCAGTGTATGGTCTGAAGTACCAAATGTGACCAGTGTATGGTCTCATTGGTCTGAAGTAACGATAGTGACCAGTGTACGGTCTGAGGTACCTAATGTGATCAGTGTACGGTCTGAAATACCTAAAGTGACCTGTGTATGGTCTGAGGTAAGGGCAATGACCAGTGTACGGTATGAGGTAACAACAGTGACCAGTGTATTGTCTGAGGTACTTAATGTGACCAGTGTATGGTCTGAGGTAACGACAGACACCAGTGTATGATCTGAGGTACCTAATCTGACCAGTGTATAGTCTGAGGTAACACCAGTGACCAGTGTATGGTCTGAGGTAACACCAGTGACCAGTGTACGGTCTGAGGTAATAACAGGGACCAGTGTACGGTCTGAGGTACCTAATGTGACCAGTGTAGGATGTGAAGAACCTATAGTGACCAGTGTAGGGTGTGAGGAACCTATAGTGACTAGTGTAGGGCATGAGGAACATATAGTGACCAGTGTAGGGTGTGAGGAACCTATAGTGACCAGTGTAGGGTGTGAGGAACCTATAGTGACTAATGTAGGGCGTGAAGAACCTATAGTGACCAGTGTAGGGTGTGAGGAGCCTAAAGCGACCAGTATAGGGTGTGAGGAACCTATAGTAACCAATGTAGGGTGTGAAGAACCTAAAGTGACCGGTTTAGGGTGTGAGGAACATATAATGACCAGTGTAGGGTGTGAGGAGCCTATGGTGACCAGTGTAGGGTGTGAGGAACCTATAGTAACCAGTGTAGGGTGTGAAGAACCTAAAGTGACCAGTGTAGGGTGTGAGGAACCTATAGTGACCAGTGTAGGGTGTGAAGAACCTATAGTGAGCAGTGTAGGGTGTGAGGAACCTATAGTGACCAGTGTAGGGTGTGAGAAACCTATAGTGACTAGTGTAGGGCATGAGGAACATAGTGACCAGTGTAGGGTGTGAGGAATCTATAGTGACCAGTGTAGGGTGTGAGGAACCTATAGTGACCAGTGTAGGGTGTAAGGAACCTATAGTGACCAGTGTAGGGTTTAAGGAACATATAGTGACCAGTGTGGTGTGTGAAGAACCTATAGTGACCAGTGTAGGGTGTAAGGAACCTATAGTGACCAGTGTAGGGTGTGAGGAACCTATAGTGACCAGTGTAGGGTGTGAGGAACCTATAGTGACCAGTGCCGGGTGTGAGGAACCTATAGTGAGCAGTATAGGGTGTGAGGAACTTATAGTGACCAGTGTAGGGTGTGAGGAACCTATAGTGACCAGTGTAGGGTGTGAGGAACCTATAGTGACCAGTGTAGGGTGTGAAGAACCTATAGTGACCAGTTTAGGGTGTGAAGAACCTATAGTGACCAGTGTAGGGTGTGAGGAACCCATAGTGACCAGTGTAGGGTGTGAAGAACCTATAGTGACCAGTGTAGGGTGTGAAGAACCTATAGTGACCAGTGTAGGGTCTGAGAAACCTATAGTGACCAGTGTAGGGTGTGAGGAACCCTTAGTGACCAGTGTAGGGTGTGAGGAACCTATAGTGACCAGTGTAGGGTGTGAAGAACCTATAGTGACCGGTGTAGGGAACCTATAGTGACCAGTGAAGGGTGCGAGGAACCTATAGTGACCAGTGTAGGGTGTGAAGAACCTATAGTGACCAGTGTAGGGTGTAGGGAACCTATAGTGACCAGTGAAGGGTGCGAGGAACCTATAGTGACCAATGTAGGGTGTGAGGAACCTATAGTGACCAGTGTAGGGTGTGAGGAACCTATAGTGACCAGTGTAGGGTGTGAGGAACCTATAGTGACCAGTGTATGGTGTGAGGAACCCATAGTGACCAGTGTAGGGTGTGAAGAACCTATAGTGACCAGTGTAGGGTGTGAGGAACCTATAGTGACCAGTGTAGGGTGTGAGAAACCTATAGTGACTAGTGTAGGGCATGAGGAACATAGTGACCAGTGTAGGGTGTGAGGAATCTATAGTGACCAGTGTAGGGTGTGAGGAACCTATAGTGACCAGTGTAGGGTGTAAGGAACCTATAGTGACCAGTGTAGGGTTTAAGGAACATATAGTGACCAGTGTGGTGTGTGAAGAACCTATAGTGACCAGTGTAGGGTGTAAGGAACCTATAGTGACCAGTGTAGGGTGTGAGGAACCTATAGTGACCAGTGTAGGGTGTGAGGAACCTATAGTGACCAGTGTACGGTGTGAGGAACCTATAGTGACCAGTGTAGGGTGAGAAGAACCTATAGTGACCAGTGAAGGGTGTGAGGAACCTATAATGACCAGTGTAGGGTGTAGGGAACCTATAGTGAGCAGTGTAGGGTGTGAGGAACCTATAGTGACCAGTGTAGGGTGTGAGGAACCCTTAGTGACCAGTGTAGTGTGTGAAGAACCTATAGTGAGCAATGTAGGGAGTGAGGAACATATAGTGAGCAGTGTAGGGTGTGAGGAACCTATAGTGACCAGTGTAGGGTGTGAGGAACCTATAGTGACCAGTGTAGGGTGTGAGGAACATATAGTGACCAGTGTAGGGTGTAAGGAACCTATAGTGACCAGTGTAGGGTGTGAGGAACCCTTAGTGACCAGTGTAGGGTGTGAGGAACCTATAGTGACCAGTGTAGGGTGTGAGGAACCTATAGTGACCAGTGTAGGGTGTGAGGAACCCTTAGTGACCAGTGTAGGGTGTGAGGAACCTATAGTGACCAGTGTAGGGTGTGAGGAACCTATAGTGACCAGTGTAGGGTGTGAGGAACCCTTAGTGACCAGTGTAGGGTGTGAGGAACCTATAGTGACCAGTGTAGGGTGTGAGGAACCTATAGTGACCAGTGTAGGGTGTGAGGAACCTATAGTGACTAATGTAGGGCGTGAAGAACCTATAGTGACCAGTGTAGGGTGTGAGGAGCCTAAAGCGACCAGTATAGGGTGTGAGGAACCTATAGTAACCAATGTAGGGTGTGAAGAACCTAAAGTGACCGGTGTAGGGTGTGAGGAACATATAATGACCAGTGTAGGGTGTGAGGAGCCTATAGTGACCAGTGTAGGGTGTGAGGAACCTATAGTAACCAGTGTAGGGTGTGAAGAACTTAAAGTGACCAGTGTAGGGTGTGAGGAACCTATAGTGACCAGTGTAGGGTGTGAAGAACCTATAGTGAGCAGTGTAGGGTGTGAGGAACCTATAGTGACCAGTGTAGGGTGTGAGAAACCTATAGTGACTAGTGTAGGGCATGAGGAACATAGTGACCAGTGTAGGGTGTGAGGAATCTATAGTGACCAGTGTAGGGTGTGAGGAACCTATAGTGACCAGTGTAGGGTGTAAGGAACCTATAGTGACCAGTGTAGGGTTTAAGGAACATATAGGGCCTGATTCATAGTACGGAGAATTGGCGTTTCGGCTGGATTTTGCGAACCGGTGAATTTTTAAGTCTGAAATTGGTATTCAAAGAACGGCGGGCGGAAAATAAAGCCAACTGTGAGATTCATTAAGATCAACTAATGTCAGGACTGGACTTAAAAACAGTCCAGCTAAAAGGTGGACTAATTTTTTCAAAATCACAAAATATGGCAGGAAAAAAATAAAAAATGTGTGGGAAAGATGTGTTATATGATTTTGAGCTAAACTGCTTTTAAACTGTGTGAAAATGTTAAGTAGAAAAAAAGATATTAATAAAAGTGTAAATTGCAAAAATAGCTCCAGAGTCAATTTCTGGCAGATAGCTCATGTGAGCATGCTCCAAACCAAAAACTAGGCTGAAAATAACGTTTTTGAAAACGTTAGTGGGAGTTTTATTGAATTTGAGGCAAATACCGCCGCAAATTCGCGGTAAAACGGCGCTATTCCGGCGCTAATAAATTTTTTTTTTTTTTTTTTTTTTAATTTTTTTTTTTATTTTTTTTTTGCACATATCTATGTATGTCTATATATATATATGAATCACAAAAATATATATATATATATATATATAGATATATATGTGTGTGTGTGTATGTGTATATATATATATGTATATATATATATATATATATATATATAGATACCCAAAAAATAATTATATGTGTATGTATATATATATATATATATATATATATATGTGTTTTTTATTTATTGATTTGCCTATGTGTATGTATGTATGTATATATATATATATATATATATATATATGAAAAGGAACACTAACACGGCTCCTCCCCGAAAATTAAACATTGTATATGTGTGAAATTAATATATTTTTGGGTTGGTTAGATATAGAAAGTAACAATAATATATGTTTTTTTGCATATGTATATATATATATATATATATATATATATGCAAAAAACAATATATTATTGTTACTTCCTATATCTAACCAACCCCAAAAATATATTAATTTCACACATATACAATGTTTCATTTTTGGGGAGAAGCCGTATTAGTGTTGCTTGTCATATATAACAACATACAGTTGTAGGTAGTTCAGGGATTCGAACACCCAAATACACTGTTGCAAGGCAGTGGTGCTAACCACTTAACTACCTAAAGCTAATGACATTTTTTTCAAAGCATGACACACATAATGATATATATATATATATATATATATATATTCTATTTAGACCCAATTCAAGCTCAAATAATTTTTATTTATTAAAATTTTTTGATGGACTAATTTAATCAAACTATATTAATTTTTAGAGCCCATTCACATTAGCGCGACTTGTCAGGCGACTTGTCAGCCTGACAAGTCGCGGTATGTCACGGTCCATTGAGTAGTACAGGACCCGTTCTAATAGGAGCGACACAAGTCACTCCGACTTAGAAAAAGGGTCCTGTACTACTTTGGGGCGACCTCGGAGCGACTTGCATAGACTTCCAGTATGTGAAGTCTCTGCAAGTCGCGGTGCACAGCGGTGCACGCGACTTCACAGGTCACCCCCCGAAGTCGTGTCGCCTCAATGTGAATGGGCTCTTAAGGTGCCAGTGCATGTATGCTTGGTATAAAGATAACAAGAAACAAAAAAAAAAAAAAAAAACCTCAGAGACCACAATTCCCAAATAATTAACCTAGTTTAGTAAAACTGTATATAATCAACAAATTTTTAAAAATAATCCTGCATGCTGGAAATTATATATAGGTGTTTAAAACATTTATTTCTGTGAAAAATTAGTATTTTAAACTTAAATTGATAGGCTAAGAAACTATCAGTGGCATATATTATGAAATAAATGTAACAAAGTGATTATGTTTGTGTAAATTGTGTTTTGCAAAAATGTTGCAAATATGTATTGAGCTTGATTAAATAAACTGACCAAAATATCTAAGTGGTTAGCACAGCTGCCTTGCAATAATGTATTTGGGTGTTCAAATCCCTGAACTACCTACAACTGTCTGTTGTTATATATGACAAGCAACGCCCCAAAAATAAAACATTGTATATGTGTGAAATTATTATATTTGTTGAGTGGGGAGCCATATTAGTGTTGCTTCCTATATAGAGCCACATTACACTCTGAAAAATAGCAGTGTTTGAGCTTGCAAATCTGAGAATTTGCAAATTGATTGAACATATGCAGTGCAACCCCAGAACTCAGAATTCAACAACCCAAAAAAAGATATGTAGATATATATATATAAAAAAATTACTACATCAAGTCAACACACATAGGAAATGCTTTCAGTAATCTCAGAATGAGCACAAAGTGGCTTTTTCATTTAGACTAATGGGCCATACACACTATAAGATTTTCTGAAGATTTTTTCCTTTAGATTTACCAAAACCAGATAATATGAGGTCAAACCTAAACACTTTCAATTTGTATGCAATCTGGCAGGCCCTTGCACTACATAGAAAAGGTAAATCTGAAGGAAAAAGTCTTCAGAAAACCTTATAGTGTGTATGGCCATACATGATCCAATTTTCTTACAATTTTCTGTCCAATTTTCTTGAAATTTACCTTCAAGTATGTAGTACAAAGGCCTGCCTAATTGGATAAGTGAAAGTGTTGTTTAGCTTTGACATCACATTATGTGGTTTGTGGTTAATCTATCAGAAAATTGTACAACAAAAATTGAACATGTATGGCCATACACACTATAAGATTTTCCGTAGACTTTTTCCTTCAGATTTACCTTTTCTATGTAGTGCAAGGGCCTGCCAGATTGCATACAAATTGAAAGTGTTTAGGTTTGACCTCATATTATCTGGTTTTGGTAAATCTAAAGGAAAAAGTCTTCAGAAAATCTTAAGCCCCGTACACACGTACTGATCGTCGGCCGAACGATCGGCTGTCTTTTGTCCAGGGCTGTCCTGTCTGTTGAAAACTGCAAAAGACTGCACACTAATTTTGTCGGCCAACAACAGACGACTGCAGAAGTGATGTCATGTGATGGTTAACTTTCCCTGTGTTTTTTCTTTTCTGAGCATGCCCAGTCTTGCAAATCAGCCGATTGTCGGCCGAATTCTGTACTGACTGGCGAACAATCGGCCGTTCTGGTGTTGGCCAACAAAAATTTTAATGCCTGCACGACAGATTCTGTTCGGCCGAAAATGCGCTGTCGGCTGTCGGAAGCATCATACTAACAAGCCTACAATCGGCCGATCGTTCGTAGGCTGAATATTTACGGCCGAAGATCGGTACGTGTGTACGAGGCATTATAGTGTGTATGGCCCATTAAGCTGGCCATACATGTTCAACTTTTGTTGTACAATTTTCTGGTAGATCTACCACAAACCACATAATGTGAGGTCAAAGCTAAAAAAACACATTCACTTGTATCTAATTAGGCAGGCCTTTGTACTACATACTTGAAGGTAAATTTCAAGAAAATTGGACAGAAAATTGTAAGAAAATTGGAACATGTATGGCCAGCCTTAAGCCTCGTACACACGTACCGATTGTCGGCCGTAAATATTCGGCCGACGACCGATCGGCCGATTGTAGGCTTGTTAGTATGATGCTTCCGACAGCCGACAGCGCATTTTCGGCCGAACAGAATCTGTCGTGCAGGCATTAAAATTTTTGTTGGCCAACACCAGAACGGCCGATTGTTCGCCAGTCAGTACAGAATTCGGCCGACAATCAGCAGATTTGCAAGACTGAGCATGCTCAGAAAAGAAAAAACACACGGAAAGTTAACCATCACATGACATCACTTCTGCAGTCGTCTGTTGTTGGCCGACAAAATTTGTGTGCAGTCTTTTGCAGTTTTCAACAGACAGGACAGCCCTGGACAAAAGACGGCCGATCGGTCGGCCGACGATCAGTACGTGTGTACGAGGCATTAGTCTAAATGAAAAAGCCACTTTGTGCTCATGCTGAGATTATTGAAAGCATTTCTTATGTGTGTTGACTTGTAAGAAACTTTGATCATGGATGGCCAGCCAAACACTCATTCATTAGTGAACTGGTGATTTTGGTTTAGGAACCAACAGACCCAATTAATTACTTTGCTGGGCGTTTCCTATACTGGGTGGGTGTAGTTTAACCAAGGTTATATAAAGGGATGTATGAGATCATATCATTTGGCCTGTGGAAGGGCCACAGGTCTTTATGTCCGAATTTGCTTTTGGGGTGGGGGTTTGCTGGCATGCCTAAAGATCCATATTGCAGTAAGTGTATTCTGTTGGATGAATACTTTTCATGCTCTAACTGTTTGGTATAGTTTTTGCAAAGTGTGTCTTTATGTACTCTATACATGTTTTTTTTTTATTTTCATGCCTCTGTGTAGCTGTATGTTCTACTGATTTGATGGTATTTAAATGAAAAGGAAGGCTCATGCAAACAATTAACATAAAAGTATGTTGGGTATGTTTTATGCTTAATACTAAGGTGTCTACAACTTATTTTGCTTGACTTTTGGATATTGTAAGCTCTATCTATCCATCATATGTTGTATCTTTGCACTGTAATTTGAATAAAAATTACTTGATTTGGGGGTTTTGGGGGGGGGGGGGGCATTGCACATTTCCCCTTTTTACATGCTTGCTTGAGTGATTACTGATGTTTTATACATGTTCAATAAAGCTTATTCATTTGTACACAGCTCCTGGTTTTTTGTTTTCTTTTCTTCATATTTGTCTAGATGTAATTCAGATATCTTTTGTGTCTGTTGAATGTAATCCATTTCTTGTATTTTTTGTGTGTGTGCAATGGCAGTACAGTATGAACTTGGGTAGGGTTTCTCCATTTACTCCAGCGAAGTGTGTGTGTGTTGTGTGTTGTGTGTTGTGTGGTGGTTGTGTGTTGTGTGGTGGTGTGTGTGTGGGGTGGTGTGTGTGTGTGTGTGGGGTGGTGTGTGTGTGTGGGGTGGTGTGTGTGTGTGGGGTGGTGTGTGTGTGTGTGGGGTGGTGTGTGTGTGTGTGGGGTGGGGTGTGTGTGTGTGGGGTGGGGTGTGTGTGTGTGGGGTGGGGTGTGTGTGTGTGTGTGGGGTGGTGTGTGTGTGTGTGTGGGGTGGTGTGTGTGTGTGTGGGGTGGTGTGTGTGTGTGTGTGGTGTGTGTGTGTGTGTGTGTGGGGTGGTGTGTGTGTGTGTGTGTGTGTGGGGTGGTGTGTGTGTGTGTGTGTGTGGGGTGGTGTGTGTGTGTGTGTGTGTGTGTGTGTGGGGTGGTGTGTGTGTGTGTGTGTGTGTGTGTGGGGTGGTGTGTGTGTGTGTGTGTGTGTGTGTGGGGTGGTGTGTGTGTGTGTGTGTGTGTGGGGTGGTGTGTGTGTGTGTGTGTGTGGGGTGGTGTGTGTGTGTGTGTGTGTGTGTGGGGTGGTGTGTGTGTGTGTGTGTGTGTGTGTGGGGTGGTGTGTGTGGGGTGGTGTGTGTGTGTGTGTGTGGGGTGGTGTGTGTGTGTGTGTGTGGGGTGGTGTGTGTGTGTGTGTGTGGGGTGGTGTGTGTGTGTGTGTGTGTGGGGTGGTGTGTGTGTGTGTGTGTGTGGGGTGGTGTGTGTGTGTGTGTGTGTGGGGTGGTGTGTGTGTGTGTGTGTGTGGGGTGGTGTGTGTGTGTGTGTGTGTGGGGTGGTGTGTGTGTGTGTGTGTGTGGGGTGGTGTGTGTGTGTGTGTGTGTGGGGTGGTGTGTGTGTGTGTGTGTGTGGGGTGGTGTGTGTGTGTGTGTGTGTGTGGGGTGGTGTGTGTGTGTGTGTGTGTGGGGTGGTGTGTGTGGGGTGGTGTGTGTGTGTGTGTGTGGGGTGGTGTGTGTGGGTGGTGTGTGTGGGGTGGGTGTGTGTGTGTGGGGTGGTGTGTGTGTGTGTGTGTGTGTGTGTGGGGTGGTGTGTGTGTGTGGGGTGTGTGTGTGTGTGTGTGTGTGGTGTGGGGTGGTGTGTGTGTGTGTGTGGGTGTGTGGGGTGGTGTGTGTGTGTGTGTGGGGTGGTGTGTGTGTGTGTGTGGGGTGGTGTGTGTGTGGGGTGGTGTGTGGGCTAAATTGTAAGAAAAAATTAAAGTGTTTATGTATATATTTAGCTAAAAATATATAAATTAAGGAATAATACAAAATTTCCATTCAGTCGCTGTGGATGAATGTAACCAAAACATTTAATAAAAAAATCACTAAAAATGATTACTAAATAAAAGATTGCTACAGTGCTCACTCACCTTTTTAGTTGGCTTAGGTCAGTGATGAACCTTGGCAACACAGGTGTTTTGTAACATTTCCCATGATGCTCACCTACACTGCAGAGTACATGAGCATTTTGGGAAATGTAGGGCAAAAACATCTTGGGGGGGGGGGGGGGGGGTTAAGGGTTACCATCACTGGCCTAGGTAAAACATTTCCAATACATTTTAGTTGTCTGTGTGCGCCATTTTTAAAATAAAGCAAAATCTCTTTACAATAAATTGCAAATGGCACATTGGCGTTCGCCCTGGACCAGAAATGACACCAAATTGGCTTGCACACATTCCAGCAAGTGGTCACAATCAACTGGCTAATCATGGTGAGGGCCACTTTCAGCTGTGAAGAAATGGCATTCATATGCAAAGTAAGTGTGTGTGTGTGGGGGGGGGGGGGGTCTGTGCTTGTAATCAGAGCATTGATTACCAGTGCAGACCCTTGGGGGATGCCACTAGAGCCACCAGGGATGCCCACTCATGCCACCATTGATGCCAATCAGTGCTCAGGGAACCTGTTAGTGCCCTCCTCATCAGTGCTGCCCATCATTACCATCTTTCAGTGCTGCCCACCAGTGCCAATCATTGCCCATCAGTGCCACCTATCAATGCCCATCAATGCTGCATATCAGTGCCACCTATCTATCTATCTATCTATCTATCAGTGCTGCATATTAGTGTCTCATCAGTGCCTGCCAGCGCAGCCTCATCAATGCTCGTCAGTGCAACAAAAAACATATTGATTTACCAAATTTTATTACATAAACAAAAACACATTATTTTAGGGGTCAAACATTTAGGTCTTCTTTTTGCCAATAGAAAAAAAACCTTGCAGTGATCAAATACCACCAAAAGAAAGCACTATTTTTTATGAAAATACTGTCATACATTTGTGTTAGGTACAGGGTTGCATGACAGCACAATTGTCATTCAAAATGCAACAGTATAAAAAGCTGAAAATTGGCCTGGGCAGGAAGGGGTGTAACTGCCCTGTAAGGAAGTGGTTAACTATTGAAACATGGAAATAAATATTCCAGGGGTAATCATGCTCAGCTCAATGGTTTAGTGGTTAGTGTTCCTGGCTATAAACAATGAGAGCATGAGTTCAAATCCGAAGTGTGCCATCACCTTCTTAAATTTTAGACAGCTATAAATAAATAAATACTGAAACTTGGCAAATGCATAATTGCACCCTGCACATATGCATGTTTGTTTCTTGAATATACAAGGCCATTGACATGCAATTTTAGGTGATGTAGCCAATGTATTACTATGTGGCCAAAAAAAAATTATGGCACACAGGGTGTTATCATGTTTGGGCCTTGAACTCATGACCTAGCAATCTTTAGCTGTGAGCTTAGCCCACTACACCAAAGTGCTGAATACAATCAGATATGCCTGAAAGTTTCAGATGAATAAAGAATGAAGACTGCTAATAGACAGCTGTGTAGTCTGCTATTAGAAAATCTAAAGGTTAAAACACATACGATACATAACTATACCTTAAAATTAAAATAAACCATAATAAATGACATTGCTGTGTAATAGTGATTCAGAATAGACAAATTTCCTTTTATGAAAAACACAAAGGGAATTTGGCTAACTCCAAACTCAAATTCAGCCTAAGTTAACTCCAAACCCGAATTCAGTCTAAGTTAACTCCAACTCCGAATTCATTAAAGCATCTAGTTGATGGTTTAACTCCAGCCACTTACCTAATTAGGATGCAATGAGTTTAGGCTGGAGTTATTTCTGGAGAAGTGAGCAGCTCTACTCCAAACTTATACTGAATTAGGCCCATAGTGACCAG
The DNA here is from genome assembly GCF_965119305.1 of Pelophylax lessonae. NCBI lineage: Eukaryota > Metazoa > Chordata > Amphibia > Anura > Ranidae > Pelophylax > Pelophylax lessonae. Next base: position 20,411,480 of record NC_138780.1, read on the forward strand.
TGTGGTGTGTGAAGAACCTATAGTGACCAGTGTAGGGTGTAAGGAACCTATAGTGACCAGTGTAGGGTGTGAGGAACCTATAGTGACCAGTGTAGGGTGTGAGGAACCTATAGTGACCAGTGTCTGGTGTGAGGAACCTATAGTGAGCAGTGTAGGGTGTGAGGAACTTATAGTGACCAGTGTAGGGTGTGAGGAACCTATAGTGACCAGTGTAGGGTGTGAAGAACCTATAGTGACCAGTGTAGGGTGTGAAGAACCTATAGTGACCAGTGTAGGGTGTGAGAAACCTATAGTGACCAGTGTAGGGTGTGAGGAACCCTTAGTGACCAGTGTAGGGTGTGAGGAACCTATAGTGACCAGTGTAGGGTGTGAAGAACCTATAGTGACCAGTGTAGGGTGTAGGGAACCTATAGTGACCAGTGAAGGGTGCGAGGAACCTATAGTGACCAGTGTAGGGTGTGAAGAACCTATAGTGACCAGTGTAGGGTGTAGGGAACCTATAGTGACTAGTGAAGGGTGCGAGGAACCTATAGTGACCAGTGTAGGGTGTGAGGAACCTATAGTGACCAGTGTAGGGTGTGAGGAACCTATAGTGACCAGTGTAGGGTGTGAGGAACCTATAGTGACCAGTGTAGGGTGTGAGGAACCCATAGTGACCAGTGTAGGGTGTGAAGAACCTATAGTGACCAGGGTAGGGTGTGAAGAACCTATAGTGACCAGTGTAGGGTGTGAGGAACCTATAGTGACCAGTATAGGGTGTAAGGAACCTATAGTGACCAGTGTAGTGTGTGAAGAACCTATAGTGACCCGTGTAGGGTGTGAGGAATCTATAGTGACCAGTGTAGGGTGCGAGGAACCCTTGGTGACCAGTGTAGTGTGTGAAGAACCTATAGTGACCAGTGTAGGATGTGAGGAACATATAGTGACCAGTGTAGGGTGTAAGGAACCTATAGTGACCAGTGTAGGGTGTGAGGAACCTATAGTGACCAGTGTAGGGTGTGAGGAACCTATAGCGACCAGTGTAGGGTGTGAGGAACCTATAGTGACCAGTGTAGGATGTGAGGGACCTATAGTGACCAGTGTACAGTGTGAGGAACCTATAGTGACCAGTGTAGGGTGTGAGGAACCTATAGTGACCAGTGTAGGGTGAGAAGAACCTATAGTGACCAGTGAAGGGTGTGAGGAACCTATAATGACCAGTGTAGGGAACCTATAGTGAGCAGTGTAGGGTGTGAGGAACCTATAGTGACCAGTGTAGGGTATGAGGAACCCTTAGTGACCAGTGTAGTGTGTGAAGAACCTATAGTGAGCAATGTAGGGAGTGAGGAACATATAGTGAGCAGTGTAGGGTGTGAGGAACCTATAGTGACCAGTGTAGGGTGTGAGGAACATATAGTGACCGGTGTAGGGTGTGAGGAACCTATAGTGACCAGTGTAGGGTGTGAGATACCTATAGTGACTAGTGTAGGGTGTGAGGAACATATAGTGACCGGTGTAGGGTGTGAGGAACCTATGGTGACCAGTGTAGGGTGTGAGATACCTATAGTGACTAGTGTAGGGTGTGAGGAACCTATAGTGACCAGTGTAGGGTGTGAGGAACCTGTAGTGACCAGTGTAGGGTGTGAGATACCTATAGTGACCAGTGTAGGGTGTGAGGAACCTATAGTAATCAGTGTAGGGTGTGAGGAACCTATAGTGACCAGTGTAGGGTGTGAGGAACATATAGTGACCAGTGTAGGGTGTGAGGAACCTATAGTGACCAGTGTATGGTGTGAAGAACCTATAGTGACCAGTGTAGGGAGTGAGGAACCTATAGTGACCAGTGTAGGGTGTGAAGAACCTATAGTGACCAGTGTAGGGTGTGAAGAACCTATAGTGACCAGTGTAGGGAGTGAGGAACCTATAGTGACCAGTGTAGGGTGTGAAGAACCTATAGTGACCAGTGTAGGGTGTGAAGAACCTATAGTGACCAGTGTAGGGTGTAAGGAACCTATAGCAACCAGTGTCGGGTGTGAGGAACCTATTGTGACCAGTTTAGGGTGTGAGGAACCTATAGTAACCAGTGTAGGGTGTGAGGAACCTATAGTGACCATTGTAGGGTGTGAGGTAACTATAGTGACCGGTGTAGGGTGTGAGAAACCTATAGTGACCAGTGTAGGGTGTGAGGAACCTATAGTGACCAGTGTAGGGTGTAAGGAACCTATAGTGACCATTGTAGGGTGTGAGGTAACTATAGTGACCAGTGTAGGGTGTGAGAAACCTATAGTGACCAGTGTAGGGTGTGAGGAACCTATAGTGACCAGTGTAGGGTGTGAAGAGCCTATAGTGACCAGTGTAGGGTGTGAAGAACCTATAGTGACCAGTGTAGGGTGTGAAGAACCTATAGTGACCAGTGTAGGGTGTGAGGAACCTATAGCAACCAGTGTCGGGTGTGAGGAACCTATTGTGACCAGTTTAGGGTGTGAGGAACCTATAGTAACCAGTGTAGGGTGTGAGGAACCTATAGTGACCATTGTAGGGTGTGAGGTAACTATAGTGACCGGTGTAGGGTGTGAGAAACCTATAGTGACCAGTGTAGGGTGTGAGGAACCTATAGTGACCAGTGTAGGGTGTAAGGAACCTATAGTGACCATTGTAGGGTGTGAGGTAACTATAGTGACCAGTGTAGGGTGTGAGAAACCTATAGTGACCAGTGTAGGGTGTGAGGAACCTATAGTGACCAGTGTAGGGTGTGAAGAACCTATAGTGACCAGTGTAGGGTGTGAAGAACCTATAGTGACCAGTGTAGGGTGTGAGGAACCTATAGTGACCAGTGTAGGGTGTGAGGAACCTATAGCGACCAGTGTCGGGTGTGAGGTAACTATAGTGACCGGTGTAGGGTGTGAGAAACCTATAGTGACCAGTGTAGGGTGTGAGGAACCTATAGTGACCATTGTAGGGTGTGAGGTAACTATAGTGACCAGTGTAGGGTGTGAGAAACCTATAGTGACCAGTGTAGGGTGTGAGGAACCTATAGTGACCAGTGTAGGGTGTGAGGAACCTATAGTGACCAGTGTAGGGTGTGAGGAACCTATAGTGACCATTGTAGGGTGTGAGGTAACTATAGTGACCAGTATAGGGTGTGAGGAACCTATAGTGACCAGTGTGGGGTGTGAGGAACCTATAGTGACCATTGTAGGGTGTGAGGTAACTATAGTGACCAGTGTAGGGTGTGAGAAACCTATAGTGACCAGTGTAGGGTGTGAGGAACCTATAGTGACCAGTGTAGGGTGTGAGGAACCTATAGTGACCAGTGTAGGGTGTGAGGAACCTATAGTGACCATTGTAGGGTGTGAGGTAACTATAGTGACCAGTATAGGGTGTGAGGAACCTATAGTGACCAGTGTGGGGTGTGAGGTAACTATAGTGACCAGTGTAGGGTGTGAGGTAACTATAGTGACCAGTTTAGGGTGTGAGGAACCTATAGTGACCAGTGTAGGGTGTGAGGAACCTATAGTGACCAGTGTAGGGTGTGAGGAACCTATAGAGACCAGTGTGGGGTGTGAAGAACCTATAGTGACCAGTGTAGGGTGTGAGGAACCTATAGTGACCAGTGTAGGGTGTGAGAAACCTATAGTGACCAGTGTAGGGTGTGAAGAACCTATAGTGACCAGTGTAGGGTGTGAGGAACCTATAGTGACCAGTGTAGGGTGTGAGGAACCTATAGTGACCAGTGTAGGGTGTGAGGAACCTATAGTGACCAGTGTAGGGTGTGAGGAACCTATAGTGACCAGTGTAAGGTGTGAGGAACCTATAGTGACCAGTGTAGGGTGTGAAGAACCTATAGCGACCAGTGTAGGGTGTGAGTGACCTATAGTGACCAGTGTATGGTGTGAGGTAACTATAGTGACCAGTGTAGGGTGTGAAGAACCTATAGTGACCAGTGTAGGGTGTGAAGAACCTATAGTGACCAGTGTAGGGAGTGAGGAACCTATAGTGACCAGTGTAGGGTGTGAAGAACCTATAGTGACCAGTGTAGGGTGTGAAGAACCTATAGTGACCAGTGTAGGGTGTGAGGAACCTATAGCAACCAGTGTCGGGTGTGAGGAACCTATTGTGACCAGTTTAGGGTGTGAGGAACCTATAGTAACCAGTGTAGGGTGTGAGGAACCTATAGTGACCATTGTAGGGTGTGAGGTAACTATAGTGACCGGTGTAGGGTGTGAGAAACCTATAGTGACCAGTGTAGGGTGTGAGGAACCTATAGTGACCAGTGTAGGGTGTAAGGAACCTATAGTGACCATTGTAGGGTGTGAGGTAACTATAGTGACCAGTGTAGGGTGTGAGAAACCTATAGTGACCAGTGTAGGGTGTGAGGAACCTATAGTGACCAGTGTAGGGTGTGAAGAGCCTATAGTGACCAGTGTAGGGTGTGAAGAACCTATAGTGACCAGTGTAGGGTGTGAAGAACCTATAGTGACCAGTGTAGGGTGTGAGGAACCTATAGCAACCAGTGTCGGGTGTGAGGAACCTATTGTGACCAGTTTAGGGTGTGAGGAACCTATAGTAACCAGTGTAGGGTGTGAGGAACCTATAGTGACCATTGTAGGGTGTGAGGTAACTATAGTGACCGGTGTAGGGTGTGAGAAACCTATAGTGACCAGTGTAGGGTGTGAGGAACCTATAGTGACCAGTGTAGGGTGTAAGGAACCTATAGTGACCATTGTAGGGTGTGAGGTAACTATAGTGACCAGTGTAGGGTGTGAGAAACCTATAGTGACCAGTGTAGGGTGTGAGGAACCTATAGTGACCAGTGTAGGGTGTGAAGAACCTATAGTGACCAGTGTAGGGTGTGAAGAACCTATAGTGACCAGTGTAGGGTGTGAGGAACCTATAGTGACCAGTGTAGGGTGTGAGGAACCTATAGCGACCAGTGTCGGGTGTGAGGTAACTATAGTGACCGGTGTAGGGTGTGAGAAACCTATAGTGACCAGTGTAGGGTGTGAGGAACCTATAGTGACCATTGTAGGGTGTGAGGTAACTATAGTGACCAGTGTAGGGTGTGAGAAACCTATAGTGACCAGTGTAGGGTGTGAGGAACCTATAGTGACCAGTGTAGGGTGTGAGGAACCTATAGTGACCAGTGTAGGGTGTGAGGAACCTATAGTGACCATTGTAGGGTGTGAGGTAACTATAGTGACCAGTATAGGGTGTGAGGAACCTATAGTGACCAGTGTGGGGTGTGAGGAACCTATAGTGACCATTGTAGGGTGTGAGGTAACTATAGTGACCAGTGTAGGGTGTGAGAAACCTATAGTGACCAGTGTAGGGTGTGAGGAACCTATAGTGACCAGTGTAGGGTGTGAGGAACCTATAGTGACCAGTGTAGGGTGTGAGGAACCTATAGTGACCATTGTAGGGTGTGAGGTAACTATAGTGACCAGTATAGGGTGTGAGGAACCTATAGTGACCAGTGTGGGGTGTGAGGTAACTATAGTGACCAGTATAGGGTGTGAGGAACCTATAGTGACCAGTGTGGGGTGTGAGGTAACTATAGTGACCAGTTTAGGGTGTGAGGAACCTATAGTGACCAGTGTAGGGTGTGAGGAACCTATAGTGACCAGTGTAGGGTGTGAGGAACCTATAGTGACCATTGTAGGGTGTGAGGTAACTATAGTGACCAGTATAGGGTGTGAGGAACCTATAGTGACCAGTGTGGGGTGTGAGGTAACTATAGTGACCAGTATAGGGTGTGAGGAACCTATAGTGACCAGTGTGGGGTGTGAGGTAACTATAGTGACCAGTTTAGGGTGTGAGGAACCTATAGTGACCAGTGTAGGGTGTGAGGAACCTATAGTGACCAGTGTAGGGTGTGAGGAACCTATAGAGACCAGTGTGGGGTGTGAAGAACCTATAGTGACCAGTGTAGGGTGTGAGGAACCTATAGTGACCAGTGTAGGGTGTGAGGAACCTATAGAGACCAGTGTGGGGTGTGAAGAACCTATAGTGACCAGTGTAGGGTGTGAGGAACCTATAGTGACCAGTGTAAGGTGTGAGGAACCTATAGTGACCAGTGTAGGGTGTGAGGAACCTATAGTGACCAGTGTAGGGTGTGAGGAACCTATAGTAATCAGTGTAGGGTGTGAGGAACCTATAGTGACCAGTGTAGGGTGTGAGGAACCTATAGTGACCAGTGTAGGGTGTGAGGAACCTATAGTAATCAGTGTAGGGTGTGAGGAACCTATAGTGACCAGTGTAGGGTGTGAGGAACCTATAGTAATCAGTGTAGGGTGTGAGGAACCTATAGTGACCAGTGTAGGGTGTGAGGAACCTATAGTGACCCCCCTGTTGGTCTATAGCACGCTTTATTGCTCTGATATCTGTAGACATCTCCATGTATGACACACGGGGGATATCTGACTGACATGTGTGAGGTCGGCTGGGCTCATTGTATTGCCCGCTGTTCTCTCAGTCACACCCCCGCCCCCCCCCCAGCTCTGCCACTTCACACAAACAACTCTAGGAATGATGTCTCGGCCACGCCCCCTCCCTCCTTACCCTGGCATTCCCCGCTGCATGCATGCCCTGTCCACGCGCCGCTCCCGCGCAGCCATTGGCCGGCCGCACCAGAAACAAAGCCGCGCCGTCCAATCAGCGCCGTGTGCACGAGGTGAGCACGGCGTGAAGCTCCAGATGCACGTGGAGAGCCTGAGCAAGTCAGGAGGCGGGGCCGGGACACAGGCATTTATATAGGAAGCTCTTCCGCATGTTGTTTACCAACGCTCAGGCAGCAGAGAGACAGACTCTACAGCAACTGTGCTCTGCAGCTTATAGAGTGGCTCCTTCTACCAAAATAATCTCCAAAACAATACACAGACACTCCCTTCTCACCAAGGGGGCTGCCAGTGAATTGAATCCTCATTGAAGGGAAAATTCCTTTAATTCTTTTTTTTTTGGTTCGGGATATCCTAACTTTTCAACAACCATGGTGGTCTTCAAGAAGGTCAAGTTCTTCGAAGTGGTCTTCACCGACCCAGAAAAGGTCTATTGCGGAGGGGAGAAGGTGACGGGGAAGGTGATGGTGGAGGTGGCCGAGGTGACCCGGGTGATGAGAGTCAAGCTCCTTGCCTGCGGAGTGGCCAAGGTGGTCTGGTCCTCCGGATCTCAGCGCTCCAAGCAGGAGATGGAGTACCTGAGGATAGAGGACACCTTGCAGATGGATGATCAGCCTTCTGGTGAGCACCACAGCTGGGAAAGGGGGGGGTTAAAGGATGCTTGAGGACCATGTTTTCTATTGTGGGTTAAGGTAGCATGCTGGGACTTGTAGTTTTGACTGTATCTGATAATAATTGTATACATCTGATTTATGTAAATTGGATTTAATTGAAAGAATTGGATAATGTCTTTATTAACGGGTCATTGGTTAAGCAGCTAACGAACCATGGCTCATTTAACACCCCGACACAAAATAGCATACTTCTATTGTTACAATGAGAGAGTCTATTCAAGCTTACGATCGAATGATCGCTATTTAATTTGCATCATAGTAAGGTGGAAGTAAAAGTGTTGCGGTTCCATTGTGACTGTTGGTGGAATGAATCATTGGTGGTTGAATGGGTAATAGTCATATTCAGGTGGACCTGTTGTCCGATGTTGAAAACCTTTTGACACTTAAGTTGTTTCTTCGGGTTTTAGTGTTGGGGATGCTAAAGTGTGACCACAACGAGCTAGACCAGCCATTCTCTACCAGGGTTTCGCGGAATCTTAGAATTCCTCTAGTAGTGACTGTTGGTGGTTGAATGGGTCATAATAGTCATATTCAGGTGGACCTGTTCTCCGATGTTGAAAACCCTTTGACACTTAAGTCATTTCTTTGGTTCTTCGTGTTGGGGATGCTAAAGTGTGACCACAACGAGCTAGACCAGCCATTCTCTACCAGGGTTTCATGGAATCCTAGAATTCCTCTAGTGGTTTCTTGAGCTTTGATTGTTTTGACTTGCCCTTCATAGTTCCATGGAATCCTAGGGTTCCTCTAGAAGTTCCTTGAGCTTCGGCTTATGTACTAACCATCTTATGGTGCTTTCATAGTTATGGGGTTCGTTAAGCTGTGGTTGATTGACCTCCAATTTCATGGTGCCTCCATACTTCTAGGGTTTCTCTAGGGCAGGGATCCTCTAGCTGTTGCAGAACTCCGCATCCCATGAGGCATTGTAAAACTTTACATTCACAGACATGACTAGGCATGATGGGAATTGTAGTTCCTGAACAGCTGGAGGGCCATAGTTTGAAGACCCCCTGCTCTAGAAGTTCCTTGAGCTTCGGCTTATTTACTAACCATCTTATGGTGCTTTCATAGTTCTGGGGTTCCCTGAGCTGTGGTTGATCTCCAATTTCATAGTGCCTCCATACTTCTAGGGTTCCTCTAGGGCAGGATCCTCAAACTACGGCCCTCCAGCTGTTGCAGAACTACGCATCCCATGAGGCATTGTAAAACTTTGACATTCACAGACATGACTAGGCATGATGGGAATTGTAGTTCCTGAACAGCTGGAGGGCCATAGTTTGAAGACCTCTGCTCTAGGGATTCCTTGAGCTTTGGCTGATTGCCCTCCCATCTGATAGTGTCTCCATAGTTCCAGGGTCAACATCACTTGGTAGAGGCATGACACCAATTCTCCTTTTTTTTTTTTTTTTTTAACTATTTTTAAGAGTGACCTGGTGACCACCACTGTAAGGGATGCTTTCCTACCACTGACCACCACTGTAAGGGGCATTTTCCCACTGGCCCCCTGCGAATTGGTTTTAGCAGGGGTTTCTCAAGACTTTAATATTATTTCAAGGGTTCATCTAGAGTTAAAGGTTGGGAAGCTGAGCTATACAATGACTTGGATTAGGAAGCTGAGCTATACAATGACTTGGATAAAGACCATGCTGGTGGAATGGATCATGGAGGTTTCTTACAACTGGCCACCATGAGAGACTTCATGGACAATGCTGGTGGAATGGATCATGGGGGTTTCATACAACTGACCACCATGAGACTTCATGGACAGTGCTGGTGGAATGGATTATGGGGCTTTCTTACCATTTACCACCAACGTAAGGGGCATCTTCCCACCTGATTCCCCAGAGACTGGTTTTTGCAGGGGTTCCACCTGAGACTTGAACATTATTTCAAGGGTCTAGGGGTAAACAGGTTGAGCTATACAATAATTTGGATAAATGAGAGTCCTTGCAGATGATGCTGGTAGAACGGATAATTTGATAGTGGTGTAAGCCTCTGTGTACAAGTCAGCATCTTGTTTTAGAAGATAAAAGAATGTCATTGGTAGATCTAAAGAGTCTTTATGGAAAACAGTAGATGTGCGGTGTCAGTAGCCGGTCCCCAGTGATGTCCCCGTTTGGCAGCACAAGCTGAGCACCATGTAACCTTACTGTATGCGTGAAACTTGATTCAATGACTCTGCTACGCTAAGCCTGGCAGGCACAGATCAGTCACTGCAGAACATTTAGATCCTAAGAGGCAGCGCTGCAGTGGCCAAATCTATAGTCTGTATCAAAAGACGGGCTAAAGCTGCCGAGAACACCATGCCATAAATGAAATGGAATGTTGATTATGCTTTGTAGGACCTGTTAGAAGAATGGATATTTAGGACCTGTTAGAAGAATGGGTATTGGTAATGATCTTTTGGTTTTGTGGTTTACTAAATTAATGGTATTCTTTTTTTTTTCTCTTCATAGATTCTGATGGCTCTGTAATCCTAAGACCTGGCAACCAGTACGAGTACAAGTTTGGATTTGAGCTTCCTCAGGGGTAAGTCAAGGTCCAGATCACATAACGAGAGGCAATTGTTTAATCAGCTGTTTTTTGGGGAACAAATAGACTTATTATTTATTTTGTTCCTTTTCCAGGCCTTTGGGCTCAACTTTCAAGGGGAAGTATGGATCTGTGAAATATTGGGTCAAAGCTTTCCTTGAGCGACCATCATTCCCAGCTCTGGAAGTGCAGAAGAAATTCCAAGTGGTTGACTTAGTGGATGTGAACACTCCAGATTTAACGGTAAGTTCTCCCCCTTTTTATCTACATGCACTTCATTTTTTTTTTTTTTTTACAGCCTTGTAGACCGCTATAGTAGTGCAGGCTTCGTCATTTCATTCAGTTTAGAAGTTCATCAGTAGCCTATTGGCGCTTTTCCACTGCATAGAACCGAACAGTTCGGCTCGCTTTCCTGCTTTTCCACTGCTGGTACAGTGTAGGAACGGTTCGGTACGGCGGCGCTTTTCCACTACATGAAACTGAACGGTACGGCTCTCTAAAACAGTACCACCTCGATTGTGGTTCCAAGAGGTACCATACCGGTACCATATCCCACAATCCTTTGCATGCAGTCACTACTAGCCACTGATTGGTCAGAGAATCGTTGTTATCCCAACCACTTAACTTTAGTACTAGTTTAGTGGAAAAGCAAACCGTACCGAACCGTTCCAACACCGTACCATGCGGTACCAGCAGTGGAAAAGCAAACCGGGCCGAGTAGAGCCGAGCCAGTACTTGCAGTGGAAAAGTGCCATATATCCCCACTGCCTACCAGAACTGGTATTTGAATGTAAGCTGCAGCCAACTTCAGTAAGGACAAGGTCATCGCTAAACAAGTGTCATTAGAAGTAATGAGCATTACTGATTAACACCAGAAGTCAAAGGGTCACCACAGCTAGCTGAACTGCAACCTTGTTCATGATTTTACGCTCGGTGGAGCTGAAATGTGACCATAATTTCCCTTTTTTCCTTTCAGTGTCCTGTGTCTGGCAAAAAGCACAAGAAGATGACTTGTCTGTTCATCCCCGATGGCCATATCACCATGAGTGCCAGCATCAACCGCAAGGGATTCTGTGAAGGTAGGTGTCTCATCAATAGATCTATGGAGTTGTGTGTGGGGTTTTTTTTATTGCTTAATTGAAGAAGCTGGCTACCATGCACACGATTTTTCGCTCTCGTTTTAGTAAATCCACCCCAATGCGTTTTTGTAGCATTGCTTTTGAAGTCTCTGGTTGGGGAGGAGAAAATTGATTTTATATGTTCTAAAATGTTTCCCTCCTTTTTGTTGTAGGTGATGAGATCTGCATCTCTGCCGACTTTGAGAACACCTGCTCTCGCATCGTGGTCCCAAAAGCTGCCATCATCGCCAAGCACACTTACTTGGCCAACGGTCAGACCAAAGTCTTCAACCAGAAGCTCTGCAGCGTGAGGGGAAGTCACATCATCTCCGGCATGACAGACTCTTGGAGAGGAAAGAGCATCCGTGTCCCAAAGATCAAGCCTTCCCTCCTCGGCTGCCACATCCTGAGAGTGGAATATTCTTTATTGGTACGTCTTTCCTCCATCTTATCTTACCACCATCTGTGGTCTTCTCTAAACCATCTCTGGTTCTTCTATTCTAGAAAGCTAAAGTTAAAAAACAAAATTCCACTGGTACTAAATTTCCTTTTTTTTTTTTTTCATTTCTCAACAGGTTTATGTCAGTGTACCTGGAGCAAAGAAGGTCATCCTCGACCTGCCCCTTGTGATTGGCACCAGCTCATCTGGTTTCAGCAGCCGCAGCTCAAGCATGGCAAGCCAGGCCAGCTCGGAGATGAGCTGGTTGGAACTGAACATCCCAGGCACTCCAGAAGGTGTGTATTTTAGGATCTGCATAGAGGGAGATTTAGGATCTACATGGAGATTTACTAAAACTGGAGCACTCAGAAGCTGGTGCAGCTGTGCATGGTAGTCAATCTGCTTCTAACCTCAGCTTGTTCGTCCAGTGATGGCGAACCTTGGCACCCCAGATGTTTTGGAACTACATCTCCCATAATGCTCAACTACACTGCAGAGTGCATGAGCATCATGGGAAATTTAGTTCCAAAACATCTGGGGTGCCAAGGTTCGCCATCACTCGATAAGCTCTGACAATAAAACCTGGAAGCTGATTGGTTTCTATGCAGGGCTGCACCAGATTTCTCTCCAGTTTTAGTAAATAACCTCCATTGTCTCAGGTTTCTGTTACGCTAATGCATGCTTAAACATCCTTAAAAATATGTATAGTAAACCTTATTTTATCTTGCTTCTGCAGCTCCTCCATGTTATCTGGACATTGTTCCTGAGGACCACAGAATTGAAAGCCCAACAACTCCTCTGATCGATGAGCTGGACAACAGCTGTGACAGTCCCATCTTTATGTATGCTCCAGAGTTCAAGTTCATGCCACCTCCAACCTATACTGAGGTAGGTTCTGAGAGTTTAGCAGTAGAAATGTCTTGACTGATCATGATGATGATCTCTTAAAGCAAAATGTTAATCCTAATATATTAAATGGCTGTGAAAATTAGGACAGTTGGGTTGCTAAATTTTGTCCCCAGTTTGAACCCCCTAAATATACTAAAAATAATTAAAATATATAGAATTTATTCAAATATATTTTGTATTAATGTATTTTATTAAGCTATATAATATATATTAAAATATAATTTGCAATATTAATAAAATATATATTTGAATTTATTCAAATATATTTTTTATTATAAATGTATTAAGCTATATAATATATATTATTAAAATATAATTTCCAATATTAATAAAATATATATTGAATTTATTCAAATATATTTTTTTTTTATCAATGTATTTTATTAAGCTATATAATATTAAAATATAATTTCCAATATTAATAAAATATATATTTGAATTTATTCAAATATATTTTTTATTATAAATGTATTTTATTTAGCTATATAATATATATTATTAAAATAAAATCTATATTGAATTTATTCAAATATATTTTTTATTATAAATGTATTTTATTAAGCTATATAATATATATTATTAAAATATAATTTCCAATATTAATAAAATATATATTGAATTTATTCAAATATATTTTTTATTATAAATGTATTCACCTATATAATATATATTATTAAAATATAATTTCCAATATTAATAAAATATATATTGAATTTATTCAAATATATTTTTTATTATAAATGTGTTAACCTATATAATATTATTAAAATATTATTAAAATATAATTTCCAATATTAATAAAATATATATTGAATTTATTCAAATATATTTTTTATTATAAATGTATTTTATTAACCTATATTATATATATTCAAATATTTCCAATATTAATAAAATATACATTGAATTTATTCAAATAATTTTTTATTATAAATGTATTTTATTAACCTATATAATATATATTCAAATATAATTTGCAATATTAATAAAATATATATTGAATTTATTCAAATATATTTTTTATTATAAATGTATTTTATTAACCTATATAATATATATTATTAAAATGTAATTTCCAATATTAATAAAATATATATTGAATTTATTCAAATATATTTATTATTATAAATGTATTAACCTATATAATGTATATTATTAAAATATAATTTGCAATATTAATAAAATATATATAGAATTTATTCAAATATATTTTTTATTATAAATGTATTTTATTAAGCTATATAATATATATTATTCAAATATAATTTGCAATATTAATAAAATATATATTGAATTTATTCAAATATATTTTTTATTATAAATGTATTTTATTAACCTGGATATATTAATATATCAGTGTTTAAAATATTTAAAAATGATAATACTATTTTTTTTTTTTTTTTTGTATAATATATACAGAGAACATAAACTTACCAATCTATTTCTTTCTCCTCCAGGTTGACGTCAACAAGAATACTTGCGTGCAATAAACTGAACTTAAGCACTTGTTTCTCAATTTCTGAACTTGATAAAAGCACTGTTAAAAGCAGGTCCTATCTTCTCCCGCGGCCTTTCTTCCGTTTTTGGAAATCTACGTTTTAAAGGGCTGAAATCAATGCAAAAGAGTCACACTGTTGACGAATAGCCACCCAAAGACTGCCGTTCTTCAGGTGTGCCAACACAATGCAAAAGAGATAAGCTGGCCCTGCCTCAAGCAACCCACGGGCCTGAGTTTGAGTTGTATAGCAGATGGGGAAAAAAAGAGGATACTCCAGGCCACTGATTCTTTGTATTAGAACGTTGTGCCGGTTAACGATTGTACCACCCAATCTTTATGCATCACTTCCGATGACTTGTTTCAAAATCTTTTGTACCGCAGTGATCAATTTTTCTGTATTTATAGTACGAGTCTGAGTATTTCAAATCTAGAGAGCAGCAAATGACTACGTCTTTTTTTTTTTGTTTTTTTTGTTTTTTTTGTTTTTTTTTTGCCATGATTATCTTGGTGCCTTTTTTTTTATATATATATATATATATATATATATATATATATATATAATCTCTAAAGGGAAGTTTAATTGTCAGATAGCATTCCAACTTTAAGCCTTTTTTATACCTGCCAAGCTTTTTTTTAAATGCTCTTGACGAGGTTACCTAGACTATGACTCCTAAAAGGCGTTTATCTTTAGCCTGTCAGTATATGCAGATCATGGCGTGTGCTTAAAATCCTGAGCACCAATCACTAAAGACATTTCGTAATTCTAACAAGCTTTTTTTTTTTTTTTTTTTTTTTTGTATTGTCTTGACAAAGTTCTAGTGCTTGTTGTATTAGTTTTAAGCAGTGTTAATTTTTTGTTTTTTTTGTAAAGCACTTTTTTATGTAGACTTGTGTAAAGCTAACACTTCTTTGGAGTCTTTAGGAGGCTCAACCACTACACTTTTTTTTTTTTTTTTTTTGGTCTGTCTTCCAACTTTGTGCAAACCAGGTCCTCTTTGGTAGCACTTCCATAAGTTTCTCTATTGCCTTCTCTAGCCATAAACTGTGACTATTGGCTTTATTACTGAATGTTCTGAAGGAGGAACTTGGGTTTTTTGCTCTGGGTCTACAAATAGATCCTCCTTACACGTCACTAGTGGTGTTTAGGAGCTTGAAAGAACCTACAGGCAATAAAAACAGGTCCACCTTCAGAAACGTGAAATGGAAAGAACTTCCAGAAGTTTCTATATTGCCTTCTTTAGCTCTAAACTGTGACTCTTGGCTTCAAGACTAAATGTTCTGAAGGAGGAACTGTTTGTTGCCCTGGTGGCTACTGTTAGACAATCCTTACTGATTACTAGTGCTATGTAGGCACTCAAAAAAGTCTACGGGCAACAAAGGCGGGTCCACCTTCAGATGCATGAAATTGATAGCACTTTCAGAAGTTTTTATATTCTCTAGCTATAAACTGTGACTCTTGGCTGAATGTTCTGAAGGAGGAACTGTTGGTTGCCCTGATTCCTACAGTTAGTGCTGTATAGGAACCTGAAAGAGCCAAAGGGCAATAAACGGGACCACCTTCAGATACATGGAAGTAGGTAAACTTCATTATTGTATATCTAAGGGCTTTTCTGAAAACTGTCTGCTGCAGCCTACGAAGCCATGCTACACTTTTTTCAATGCACTTTGGTCTTGGATCATGTACAGGATTACATGCAAACGTTCTACGGCAAGGCTAGGCAACCAATTAGCTCTGTCTGTTGGCAATGGGTAGCAGTTTTCCCTTGCCATGTTGTAGAACATTTTTGGGCCAACTCTTGAGTTTGGCCAAGGTGGCCACCTCTTTTGAGTTTGGCCAAGGTGGCCACCTCTTTTGAGTTTGGCCAAGGTGGCCACCTCTTTTGAGTTTGGCCAAGGTGGCCACCTCTTTTGAGTTTGGCCAAGGTGGCCACCTCTTTTGAGTTTGGCCAAGGTGGCCACCTCTTTTGAGTTTGGCCAAGGTGGCCACCTCTTTTGAGTTTGGCCAAGGTGGCCACCTCTTGAGTTTGGCCAAGGTGAGCGGGTTGCCTTGCCATGTTGTAGGAAACGTTTGCTCCCTGTTCATGATTTCTCAACCAGTACTGTTTCAATTTGTTCAAATGTCTGCCTGTTTTCAAGTATTGATAATTCTCTTTTTTGGGAATGCACTTAACTTTATTATATATTGTTTGTTTTTTTTGTACTGTACACTCGCACTGCAACTTTGCATTATCGCTGATCTATTCCTTGGAGAATGTATGCTTGCACCGAGGAGATTATTGTTTTTTTTTTTGGTTTAAGAAAAACAAATTTATTGTTTTTTTTTTTTGTATATTCTGTTTCAGAGTTTTATTATATTTTGTACTGTGATATGTCTCTCATTTTGGGACAATTTCTTTTTCTAAATAAAAGTTGAAAATCATTTAAAAAAATTTCTGGTTTCTTGTCCATGGGAGGTTGGATGAGTGAAATAAACCAAGGTATTTGGCTGCACAGCCTTTAAATAAACCCCCTGATCTGGTTACTTGACACCTAGTGCTTGGCAAAGAATTATGGGTTAGTATGGTGCTTTCGACAGCCGACTCCGACTTTTCGGCTGACAAAATCCTGATGTGCAGGCTATAAAATTTTTGTTGTCCGTAATACAACGTCTGATTTTCGTCTCATTAGTACAGATTTCTATGGAAAAAATCTTAAGAGCAAGACTAGGCATGCTCAGAGACGAAAGAACACATACAAAGCAATCCAACACATGACATCACTTCTGAAGTAGAATTCTGTCATACGGGAAAATTCCTATGAAAAAACCTCTTCACTTTCCACATCAGACTAGCATGCCACAAAAAACGGACGACAGATCTTTTGATAATCTGATCGTGTGTACGGGGCTTTACAGTCCACAACTGACAGCTATCTTGATAATCCTATGCCATTAAAGCATATCTAAACCCCACCAAAACAAACATTTTAATATAGTTCAGTTTTTCCCCAAGTCATCTTCCAGGACAGCCTTCTGAGAGAGTGCCTCCTCTTGACCTTAGTCGAAAGGATTGCATGAGGACTCGAGGGCATACAATTTGATTAGAGGAGAAGTGTTTTAACCTCAGGCAACGCAGGGGGTTCTTTACTGTTGGGGCTACAGGATTGTGGAATTCTCTACCACAAGAGGTGGTTTCTGCGGGAAGTATGGTTGCTTTCAAAAGACTCTTGGACGTACATCTCAAGGATCAGAACATTCAGGGGTATGAGATGATTACGGCCACACACACCTACACAGATTGAACTGAATGGACTATTGTCTTTATTCAACCTCAACTACTATGTAAACCTAGCACAGGAAATCCACATTAGTATAAAAAGACAGGCACTATGCATGGTCCCTCAGTTAATGTTTCCTCCGGCCAGACAGGACCCCGTTATGGCTTGGACTCTCTCTCCCCTGTGTTTTTGGTAAGTCCTGAGGGCAGCCATTGTAGGAGTCTAAGGCCGGCCATACACTATACAATTTTATTGATCAATTTTCTTTTACATTTACCAAAACCATATGAGGGCAAACCCAAACACTTTCAATTTGTATAGAATCAGGCCAGCTCTGGCACCTACACAGTTGAAGGTAAATCTAAAGGAAATTAACAAGAAAATTGTATAGTGTATGGCCAGCCTAACCCTCTCCCCTGTGGATTTAGTGCAGTGCACTTACCTGTAGCTTCCCAACCATGTTACCTTGAAGCCAGGCATGGCTTACTGGTGGTTTGGAGGCTGGGGGTGGAGTGCTGATATTCCCTGTCTGGGCTAGTGATGTACTTCTGGTGGAAGTGATGTGGCGGGGATGCCCGGCCACCATATTGGATGGGGCAGAAACTCGAATGGAGTCCAGAATGTCCCAGCAGGATGGAGGGGAATGCGCACTACCTGGGCATGCCGATCCACACATACCAGGCCGGGATCCACAGAGGACGTGGGCTGAGCTGGGTGTTACCAGCTTATTAAAGGACCCTGCCTTGATCCCCAGTTTATCATGGAGGTGGCTGCTGCAGAAGAAGAGGATCGGAAGATGCAGGAGGATCCAAGTCCTAAGGTGGTAGGAAAGTGATGACTGTGCATCATCTTATTCTTACCTGGTGCTCGGTGGAGGGGGGCACTAGGTGGGTTGTGTTTTATTTGTTTGAGTTTTGGAGAGGTCAGGGAGTCAGACACGGGTGTCTTTTTTTTTTTTATCTTCCTTACACCTGGCAGCTTTCTGAATCGGCTCCTTTTTTTTTTTTTATTTGTTCCTCCCCAGGGGAAGAGCCCCAAAGATAAGAATGGAGCAGGGCCTGCTGAGGTCCCTAAAAAGATATAAAGATATGTGCCTCGTGTAAACACAAGTTGTCATCCTCATGGAGAAAAATGTTATACCGGGAATGCATAGATGCCTTAGCCAAGAAAGAAAGTAGTTCCATGTTCAAGAAGTTTCTAGATACCATTAAGACTGAAAGGGTTAAAATGTTTGAATCCTTAAACTCTCTTCAAGATTCAAGACCCCTGGATACTGCTATACCTAGTACTTCCGATTCTAGCTCAGCAACTCCCATTCCCAGCCCTGTGACTGCAGAGGGGGATCCAGGGGTGCTCGAGGAGATGGGAGAAGGATCCAGCGGGGAATCTAGCCCTGATGAGGGGGAACTCAAAGAAGAGAAAGGTAGTCGAGTTCAGAAATTCCTTTTTCCTTCCGATGAGACAGGGGAGCTCCTAAAATGAATTTATGATATATTAGAGCTGGAAGAGGAGTATCTATCCATGACAAACTTTATGCAGGGTTACATTCAAAAGAGACTCGATCTTTCCCTGTACAAGCAGCACTGAAGGACACAATCTTGCAGTAATTGAAAGAGCCCGAGAAGAGGGGTCTTCTCCCTAAAAGCCTCAAAAGAAGGTTTCCCTTTAAAGAAGAAGACGCATCACTGTGGGAAAAATGTCCAAGACTGGATGCAGCTTTGTCCAGGGTTGCAAAGCAAATTAGACTTGTAATTTGAAGACAAAGGTTCACCTAAAGATGCCATGGACAGAAGTGCCAAAGGCTTCCTAAAGAAGGCATGGGGAGCAGGAGCGGCAAACTTCCAGCCGGCCATTGCTTCTACCTGCGTTGCCAGGATCCTTGACCTCTGGTTGAGGCAATTAAGTTTTGCTGGAAAATGATACTCCTAAAGAAGAGCTTCTGGATTCCCTCCCGGTACTTAAAGCAGTCGCTTAGGTCACTGACGCTTCTTCTGAAGCCATCAGGTTTTTGGCTTGATGCACTGCTCTAATCAGCCAAGCAAGAAGGGCTATTTGGTTGAAAACTTGGGCAGGAGATAGATGCCTCTTCCAAGGCAAAGTCTTCCATTCAAAGGAAATGTAATCTTTGGTGAAGATCTAGATTCAGTGTTGGAACATTCATCAGACAGGAAGCAAAGTTTTCCTATCCGCAAAAAACATCAATACAAGAAAGTGTTTCGTCCTTTTAAGAAAATGGGACCAAAAGAAGGTGGCAAGCAAGAGAAAAATAATCCAAGGTAATATAGAAAGCAAAAGGTAAAGGGGGATTTCTGTTTAATCCCTCGCAGCCTAAGGAAAAAGGGCAATGACTCCCATTGCTGGGTAAGAGGGAGACTGGGGGCCTTCCTATCCCAGTGGCAGGCCACATCAAATGACGCATACATCCTAGATCTAATCGCCAGAGGTTATCAGATAGGGGTCAATCATATGCCCCCAAAAACGTTTTTATAGTAACCCGGCTTCCCAAGAATGCGAACATGGCAGCTGCCATGACAAATCTGCTCCAAGAAATGATGGACCAAGGAGTCATATCCTTCCCATCTCAAAGGGAAAGCAGAGGGAGTTTTTACTCCCACATCTTTCTAAGGAAGAAACAGTCAGGAAAATTCAGACTAATCCTCAACCTCAAATCCAGCAGATTTTCTGAGCAGAAAACAGATCTCACATACAGAATGGAGTCTGAACCATAAAAGTGATCGCTCAAAACTGGGGTTATCCGGTGATAGACCTTTTTGCTTTCTCAAAAAATGCAAAAGTAACTCAATACACAGGGATTCGAGCAGTTTAGGGTTTGATGCGTTCGCCTACCCCTGGGCAGGGAAGCTCTTATAAGCATTTCCTCCCTTCAGGCTCATTCCGAAAGTTTTACAGAAGTTTCAAACTACAGAAGCAAAGGTCATCGTAAAAGCCCAGTTTTGGCCGACGAGAACCTGGTTTCCTGCTCTCCAGAACCTCTCGATCTCAGACCCTTGGAAGCTTCCAGTAAGAGAGGACTGACTGGTTCAAGGAAAATTGTGTGACACACATGTGGGCTGTCTTTCTCTGACAGCTTAACTACTGGGAAAGAGCTGTTAAAAAGCAAAGTTCTGTCAGAGAAAGTGATCTGCACCATATTTGAAAGTAGGAAAAAGTCCACAACTTTAATTTACTCCAAAATTTGGAAAAAGTTCTGCTGCTGGAGGAAGGAAAAAGGAAGGACTTTCTGGTCTATTATTACAGCCGTACTGGATTTTTTACAGGATGGTACTGATTTAGGTCTTGCACCCAACACCCTAAAAGTGCAAGTGGCGGCATTATCCAGTTTCCTAGATCTAACATTAGCGGATCATACTCTAATAAAGAGGATCATCAAGTCAGTTTCAAGGAAGAGACCTCCTCAGCAGAAGAGGTTTCGCCCTTGGGACCTATCGGCAGTACTGCAGAGTTTTATGAAAGAACTGTTTGAGCCTCTCGAAGAAAGCTCTTTAAAACTCCTAACTTACAAAACCGTACTCCTAATGGCCCTGGTGTCTGCCAGGATAGAGAGAGTGAATTGCAAGCTTTATCAATAGCAATATCAGACAGGAAGCAAAGTTTTCCTATCCGCAAAAAACATCAATACAAGAAAGTGTTTCGTCCTTTTAAGAAAATGGGACCAAAAGAAGGTGGCAAGCAAGAGAAAAATAATCCAAGGTAATATAGAAAGCAAAAGGTAAAGGGGGATTTCTGTTTAATCCCTCGCAGCCTAAGGAAAAAGGGCAATGACTCCCATTGCTGGGTAAGAGGGAGACTGGGGGCCTTCCTATCCCAGTGGCAGGCCACATCAAATGACGCATACATCCTAGATCTAATCGCCAGAGGTTATCAGATAGGGGTCAATCATATGCCCCCAAAAATGTTTTTTTAGTAACCCGGCTTCCCAAGAATGCGAACATGGCAGCTGCCATGACAAATCTGCTCCAAGAAATGATGGACCAAGGAGTCATATCCTTCCCATCTCAAAGGGAAAGCAGAGGGGGTTTTTACTCCCACATCTTTCTAAGGAAGAAACAGTCAGGAAAATTCAGACTAATCCTCAACCTGAAAATGTTCAACAGAACAGTGAAATACAAAAAAAATCAAGATGGAAACCATCTTTACGACAAAAGAACTACTGACGCAGGGGGCATTCATGGCCACAATAGACCTGAAGGATGCATACTGAACCCCACAACGTCCATCAGAAAGAGAATAAGATTGTTAGGACTGATGACGGCAGTGACTTGGGCCCAGACTCACATGAGAGCTCTTCAGAGGTTCATGTTATCAGTATGGGGCTGTCACTAAACAATCATGTCACACTGCCGAGTCCAGTGAAGGAATCCTTACAGTGGTGGCTACTAGAAAGGAATCTGTCTCTGGGACGTTGCTGGACATAGGTGGATCCATTAAGAATCACAACAGACGTAAGTGCGTGGGGTTGTGGAGCCCACATGGGCCACCAGGCAGCGGAAAGGAAAATGGCATCAGTCTTGGGCCAAGAAGTCTTCCAATATGAGAGAACTGAGGGTGATCTGGGAAGCTCTGCACACTTTCGCATCCACCATAAGGGGAAAACATGAATTAATCCTTTCGGACAATATCGCAGTAGTTTCCTAAATCAACAAACAAGGAGGCACGCGTTCAGCAATCCTCGAGAGAACTAGCCGGGATAATATTTTGCTAGACAGCAGAGAATGTCCTTTCCCTTGCAGCAGTACACATCAAAGGAAAATTAAACTCTCTAGCAGATTTTCTGAGCAGAAAACAGATCTCACATACAGAATGGAGTCTGAACCATAAAAGTGATCGCTCAAAACTGGGGTTATCCGGTGATAGACCTTTTTGCTTCCTCAAAAAATGCAAAAGTAACTCAATACACAGGGATTCGAGCAGTTTAGGGTTTGATGCGTTCGCCTACCCCTGTGCAGGGAAGCTCTTATAAGCATTTCCTCCCTTCAGGCTCATTCCGAAAGTTTTACAGAAGTTTCAAACTACAGAAGCAAAGGTCATCGTAAAAGCCCCGTTTTGGCCGACGAGAACCTGGTTTCCTGCTCTCCAGAACCTCTCGATCTCAGACCCTTGGAAGCTTCCAGTAAGAGAGGACTAACTGGTTCAAGGAAAATTGTGTGACACACATGTGGGCCGTCTTACTCTGACAGCTTAACTACTGGGAAAGAGCTGTTAAAAAGCAAAGTTCTGTCAGAGAAAGTGATCTGCACCATATTTGAAAGTAGGAAAAAGTCCACAACTTTAATTTACTCCAAAATTTGGAAAAAGTTCTGCTGCTGGAGGAAGGAAAAAGGAAGGACTTTCTGGTCTATTATTACAGCCGTACTGGATTTTTTACAGGATGGTACTGATTTAGGTCTTGCACCCAACACCCTAAAAGTGCAAGTGGCGGCATTATCCAGTTTCCTAGATCTAACATTAGCGGATCATACTCTAATAAAGAGGATCATCAAATAAGTTTCAAGGAAGAGACCTCCTCAGCAGAAGAGGTTTCGCCCTTGGGACCTATCGGCAGTACTGCAGAGTTTTATGAAAGAACTGTTTGAGCCTCTCGAAGAAAAATGGATTTTTGTAAAATCTTACCGTAAAATCCTTTTCTCTTAGCTCATCGACAGACGTAGTCCTCGGTGATACACCACCTTCGGGTTATGTTACCTCCGCAGGAGCAGGACTAGACAGGAAATTAAAAAGCTCTGGCCACACCCTAGGGGCAGTCCCAGAGGGTATATCCTCTCTCTCTCTGCCTCAGCAAATCAGTTATGTGAAAAAGCAGTGCTTAGAGAATTTAACCCAACCCAACTCCAAAACAGAGGGGCGGGGACTACGTCTGTCGATGAGCTAAGAGAAAAGGATTTTACGGTAAGATTTTACAAAAATCCATTTTTCTCTAGCGCTCATCGACAGACGTAGTCCTCGGTGATACACCACCTTCGGGACGTCCCAGAGCAGTATCACAACTGAGGGGTGGGAAAATGGAAATCAAATCCCAATCTAGAAGGCCCAACCGGTGCCAACTAGAAGTTTACAATGCTCATCCTTAATGATGAGACTCAACAAAAAAATTTTCAAACAGAAAAAAACCCTCGAGGTAGACCACCGGTCTCCTCAAATTGCGGCCTGCAAAACCTTGCGACCAAATGAGGCATCCGCCGATGCCGTCACATCAATTTTATAGAATTTAGTAAAGGTATGTACCGACGACCAAGTGGCCGCCTTACATACCTGGACCACTGACGCCTGATGGCGAAAGGCCCAGGAAGTACTGAGCGCTCGAGTGGAGTGCGCCCTAACAGGGAACGGAGGACTCTGACCCTTAATAGAATAAGCCTGTACCACCGTTTGTCTAATCCATTTGGCAATGGTCGCGGCAGATGCAGGCAAACCCTTTCTGGGGCCATCCGTGATCACAAAAAGTGAATCCGTCTTACGGAATGATTCCGTAGCTTTCAGGTATACCCTCATTGCCCGAACCACATCCAAGGAATGCAACGCATGTTCCCGATGATGCTTGGGCTGAGGACACAAGGAAGGTAGTACAATATCTTCATTCAGATGAAAATCTGAAACCACCTTAGGAAGAAAAGATGGCTTAGGATGAAGTACTACCTTATCCCTATGAATCACTAGGTATGGGGACTGGCATGATAATGCAGCCAGTTCTGACACCCTGCGAGCAGAAGTAATAGCCACCAAGAAGACCACCTTCTGGGATAAAGTAAGCAAGGGAATCTCCCTGATGTTTTCAAAGGGAGGTTTCTGTAGAACCGACAAAACCAAATTAAGATCCCAGGGCGGTAAGGGCGCGCGGACTGGAGGAGCCAGGTGCCGCACCCCCTGGATGAAATTCCGCACCAAGGATTTGGTAGCTAAAGGTTTCTGAAAGAAGATTGCTAATGCTGAAACTTGACCCTTGATGGTGCTCAAGGCTAGCTTCTGCTCAACCCCTTGTTGCAAAAAAACCAATATTCGAGACACCGAATAGGTACGTGGAGGAAATCCTAAAGATTCGCACCACGCAATATAAGTCTTCCATGTGTGATAATAGACTTTGCTGGAAGTCGCTTTCCTTGCTTTAATAAGGGTAGGAATGACTGAAGTAGACAAACCTCTGTCCTTCAGTACTTGGGTCTCAATGGCCAGGCCATTAAAACCAGCGACTGTAAAGCACGAAGGTAAATAGGTCCTTGAGACTACAGACACTCCCTGAGACGAAGTTCCCACGGAACGTCTGCGACTAACATGTCCAAGTCAGCCAGGCCGGCTTGAAGAGGCCAGCCTAGAATTTCTAGGACCACTGGCGCTGATTGGATCTGAACCAGGCGTCCCTAGAGCTATCTGGCCCCGACCATCCGAGAAAGTCTGGTCGTTTTCTGTTCCCACACATTTATCAGATACCTGATAGTTATCAGGAAAGGTGATCTTTTCTGGTTGAACCTCAGGGACCGAAGTCACCCGACTAGAGGCTACTTGGCCTATCTGGTCAATCAGATCCGATTCCTGTGAGGTATCGGGACTAATCTTAGGAAAAGGTAAAGGAAAAGATCTATACAGGGAACGGTAACTACCGCTTCCTGTACTTAAATGTTGGAAGGGAAGAATCGCACCGGTAGTAGTGGTTGATGCTCGATCTAATGTCCTGAATACCGGTGAAAACGTCCCCCCACCCTGAAATCGGGTGGGGGCGCACCTTCAGGCTGTGTACTCCTTTACTTCGGGTTTGGCTGGGTTGGTCCTCTGCTTGTCCGACCAGCCCTTCTTGAACCCTCCTGGAGGAGTCTTGCCTTTCCCGGGAGTACCAGCCGGGCGCCCTTTATGGGCGGTAAAGAAAGGTCCTCGCTTGTTGCGAGGTCCCTTAGCTTTTGCAGCCTGTGGCAAAAAAGTACTCTTGCCCCCGGTGGCATCCTTAATGATTTCATCTAGGTTGGCTCCAAATAGACGATTCCCCTGGAAAGGGAGATTGGTCAAAGTCTTTTTGGAACCTAGGTCAGCTGACCAGCATTTTAACCACAGCACACGTCTGAGGATCACTGCTAACTTAGATGCATGCCCTAACAAGGGAGTAGTGTCCAAGGCTGCGTCACAGATAAACCGTAGCCCTTGTATGATCTGTTCTATCAAATCAGATGTCTCCTGGGGAATATCTTTTCCCCTAAGATCTTGGCGTACCATTTTCGCCCATTCCGTAAGTGTCTGGGAAACTAGACCAATAACAATTACTGGTCTAAATGCTGACCCTATCAGAGAAAAGATAGTGCGGGACTCCGCTTCTATCTTTCGATCCACCGGATCCTTAAAGGACGAAGTGTCCTCCACTGGAATAACCGTGGCTTTATTCAGCCTGGAAATAGGCGGATCCACGACTGGTGGTACCGTCCATTTCTTAATGATGGATTCCTCAAACGGATAGCGTCTAGCAATACGCTTGGAAATAGTAAAGGTACGTTTAGAATGCTCCCATTCTCCTTTAATCTGATTACCAAAACATTTAGGTACAGGAAAAGCCTTCGCCGTCTTGATGGGCTTATTAGTCCCAAAAGGCCTCTCTGTTTCAGTTGCCTCTGCCGGTAAAGCCTCAAGTTTTAAGGTTTCTTGCACTGCCACAACTAGTGCGTCCACCAATGCTTCTTCCTGAATTATAGCAGGAGAAGAAGCGTCCTCCTCACTGTCTGAGGGGGCTTTACCTGGGATAACAGCCCTTGCAGAGGAACCTGCAACTGCAGTGACCATCTCTGAATCAGAGTCAGAGGTGTCAGATAGTATAGGGGTAGGCGGGGGTCGCTTCCTTGACCCCCGTCCCTGACAGGCCGCCTCCACCCGAGCCACCATAGACTCCAAAATTGCTGTAAATGACTCTATACTCTGTGCACCGGCGGGTCCCGAGGCCCCCTCGAGGGAAACAGGTGGGGGAATATGTGTGGCAGGGTCCATAATAACTCCAGTTACTTCCTGGATGATATAATTCAAAAGTAAAGAAAAAACTTTTTTTTTTTTTTTTTTTTTTGACCCTCAGCGCCACAAAAAAACCCCTTAGTGTTACCTGCTAGGGATCCCTATCGATCGAGAGAGAGAGAGATAGACCC
Source organism: Pelophylax lessonae (assembly GCF_965119305.1). NCBI lineage: Eukaryota > Metazoa > Chordata > Amphibia > Anura > Ranidae > Pelophylax > Pelophylax lessonae. The sequence continues at coordinate 20,437,623 of NC_138780.1, forward strand.
CCAGGCTCACCACTTGATGTTCAGAGTTAAACTGCAACAGCTTACAGCGCTGTCTTAGACAAACAGGAAGTCTTTTGGCTGGCTGCCCAGGAAGAAAGGAGGCGGCTCCGCCCCTCTGCACGCCTTCCGGCGCCTCCCCCAAGCTCCACGAGGTGTAGAATCACCTCAAACATGGCCGCCCCCATGCTGGAGACACGAGGCTACGCCAAAATGGCGGCTCGTGCGATCCAGCAAAAAAAATGGCGGCGGCCTGTGCTGACTAGCGGTGTGCTGCAGGCACACAACACTCTCTCTGCATGGGGATATGGCGTGGTTGGCGGTACCGGCCCTGGCGGACCGCATGGCCGTTCGGGAGGCCTGCTATTAGCTGGAGATCTGACTTGGAAGGCAGTCTACATGTCCATGGCTTCTGACTGGTAGGTAGCTTATACTAACCCATAAGATTCCCAGAATGCCACAGATTACATCTTTAAAACATGTATACAATAGATTGTTAGCTCCCAAACCAAGCCTCCTGGCTTTTTGCACATATAAAATCACACTCAAAGTAGGAGGATTTGTGACATGTTATAGGATAGAAAGAACTCTTTCTTACCATACAGAGAGGGGCCCGCGTTCACCACAAAACCCATCAGGGAAAAAGGGGGAACATACTACTCACCATACCGGAACCAGGCGGGCACCAACTCCTGACAGTACCCCTCTCCACCGGGGCGGGAGGGCTGTCGACCGATACGGACGCCGTGACTCATGGTCTTTGGCGTTTCAGCGAGACGTTTAACTCGCGGGTTCAGTCCTTTTAATGGGACTTTGTCGCGGCCGACCCAGCGCGGAGCTATGGCCTGCACGCGCTCGTAGGCTGAACTGGGGTGACCACCGGATCTCAACATCCAGCACGTCGCCCAGTTCAGCTTTCTTGCTTGAAGATCTCACAGGAACACTGGAGAAAAAAAGCTGTCCAAAAAATTATTTTAGAAAAAAATTCTTGCCAGGACCTAAGATCCCAGCAAGGTATCTAGGTCCTTACTCCTAACTAGACAGAAAATAACTGATTTGCTGAGGCAGAGAGAGAGAGGCTATACCCTCTGGGACTGCCCCTAGGGTGTGGCCAGAGCTTTTTAATTTCCTGTCTAGTCCTGCTCCTGCGGAGGTAACATAACCCGAAGGTGGTGTATCACCGAGGACTACGTCTGTCGATGAGCGCTAGAGAAAGCTCTTTAAAACTCCTAACTTACAAAACCGTACTCCTAATGGCCCTGGTGTCTGCCAGGATAGAGAGAGTGAATTGCAAGCTTTATCAATAGCGGAACCTTACTGTTTAATTTTTCCAGATAAGGTCATTCTGTCCCTGGACCAGGGGTTTCTCCTTAAGGTATCCACTGATTTAGGTCACAGGACATCGTAATTCCATCTTTCTACAGACAAGCAAAAGAATTTTCACAAATTAGATGTCAGGGGATGCCTGTTATGCTACATTTAAATCACCAAAGAATGGAGGAAGGTACCCAATCTGTTTGTGCTGTATTCAGGTCCCAGGAGAAGGACTAGGTGCCTCAAAAACCACTATCGCGAGATGGATGAAATCCGCTATTGAGGAAGCCTATTCCATAGCAGGCCTGCCAGCTCCAACTAAGCTTAGAGCACATTCCACTAGAGCCCACCTCTTGGGCAGAGAAAGCAGGGGCTACCCCGATCAAAATCTGTAAAGCAGCCACCTGGTCAAGTTTCCACACTTTCGTAAGACACTACTGTCTGAACCTTCTGCCATCAATTGACCAGGCTTTTGGGAGAAAAGTGCTTCAGGCAGTAGTCCCTCCCTAACAGGTATTATTTCTATGATGTCGTTCTCATAAGGCCGTCCTGGAAGATGACTTGGGAAAACTAAGTTATTGCCTGTTAACTTGTTTTCCAGGAATCTTCCAGTACGCCACTGTTCCCACTCTATTATTTTGTAATGCTTATTATTATAGGGTGTACATGTTAGGCCTTTGGTTATTTATTACTGAGGGACCATGCATAGTGCCTGTCTTTTTATACCAATGTGGATTTGTGTTTCCTGTGCTAGGTGGGAGGAACCACTCTCTCATAAGGCCGTCCTGGAAGATTCCTGGAAATCAAGTTGACAGGTAATAACTTAGTTTTCTTTCCTAGTGATCCTGCCAGTAACACAATTCCTGTTTTAGGGTTTGTTAGCTCAATCTCGTCAGGAGGCAATTGCAAGATGATATACGGCCCTTCAGTCCTAACTCCCCCTGTGTAGTGAATTCTTTGTCTGCTGGCCAGGAGATGCGACGACACATAGCAACTTAAGCTTAGCGTAGACACATCTGATTTATTTCAAGTTTCGCTCACATTTTTAAAGGACATTTGAGTGGCAAAAACCACTTTAAACCAGTTACAATTCATGGGTCAACTTAACAATAGAACATATCTCCACCAAAAACAATTCATGAAAAGGCCCTTGTGTTCCCCATACATCTCTGTCAATGTGGGTGTCTAGTGTCTGAAATATTGTTTTGTGGGAAAGCCGCTCCTTCTGTGTCCAGCTGTCTGATGTGTTAATGTAAGCAATTGTCAATTGTGTTCAGGTGTTGTCTGTAATCTCTATGCGAAATCCAACTGCCAAGTGTCCAGGGTGTATGAATGAGGTGTGTTTAATATAATTGCAAGTGGCCACATTCCATTGGAAAGTGGGCATGAGCTGGAATGTATTATGAAATATAATATTTCAGTAAGGCGCATTGATACACTCTTTCAGGGTTACAACGTTCAATGACCATTCTGTATAGAGGAGCAGTGTTGTCACCCTAGGGCAGGAAGTAAATTAGGCCAACAAAATAACTTAGCCTTTCCTCATCTCCATAACATAGACAGGAGGGGTGTTCTGTAGTCCACAGAGAGAATCAGGAACATTGCTAATTATTGAGTGCATAGGAAGACGTTATCTCATAGGATTTTGGATCAATGGGTATTTTTTGTACTTCTGGGAACAGATGTATTTAACAGACCAAAAGGGAAGCAAGGAAGAGAGTTAAGTGTTAGGACACTTTCACACTAGTGATTGGCTTGGGCGTGTTTGGATCGAGCCCGACAGGAAGCCGTCACTGCACACAGCCAATCATAGGAAGTGAGACATTTCCTGACCGGCAGCTGCCTATGATTGGCGGTGTGCAGTGCCAACTTCCCGGTGGGCTCGATGCAAACACACCTGAGCCCATTGTTATTTCACACCAGCGGACCATTTTTCAAGCAGACCCGATCAGACCACCTATTCTCTATGAAGTGGCAGATGTCCGCTGACACCAACCAGCATCCGATCCAATCAGGTCTGCTAAAACAGACAGATGGGGATACGTTCACACACGAATTGTGGATATGATAAAGAACAATTTGTGTGTGTGAAACAGATAAGCTGTTCCTCCCTTGCTTGTACAATGTTGTTCATGGTTTTATGCGAATAAAAGGCATTTGGGTCTCAGTTTTGCGTGCACTAATTTGGATTTCCCTTTCAGGATTGGTTACCTACACAAAAAAAAAAAAAACAGGCCCCGTTGCTGACCTGCTATTATGTTCCAATAGTTTCTATAATTTCTGAGTTAATGTCCTTGTACGAGTCTGCAGAATCCGTATTCCTTACTGGGCTTGCTTATTGCAAGTAAGTGACTCCCAAGGCATTAGAGCAAGGGACAGCCAGGAAAGTAGCATTTTTTTTATCAGGAGGGCAGCCTACATTTTTTCTTATGAATCTACTTTAGTGTATTTCAGCTTGGATCTATTCATCCTATTGAATCAACGTTGCATTAGGTTATGTAGAGGCAGGGCCGGCGCTACCTGTAAGGCGACCTAGGCAGCCGCCTAGCGCACAACCAAACAGGGGGCGCCGGCGGAGCCTGACCCAGCGCCGAGGTAAGTCACCAGTGGAGGCCCATCCATTAGGGGTGCAGGGGTGCTGCCCCCCCATCCACGCGTCTGGTCCCCTAATCTACATGCAGGGTGCCGGACGCATGGATTCCAATGAGGGATTTTTTTTTGAAGCATGTGATTAGAGCCAGAGGCTCTAATAGGCTTCAAAAAAGGGTGTGCTCGGGGCGCACCCAGTTGTGTGACGATAGTGAATGAATATTTGCTATTGCCACACTGATTCTCCTCCCGGCCAGGTAGCGGGTCTCAAGACCTGTTTCCCAATTGGCCAAAGGAGAAGGCATCCTATTGGCGGAGGAGGAGGGAGGAGATGGCCTCTGAGAGGGGACATGGAGGAGACAGAGGTGGAAGCCGTCGCTGCCTGACAGTCCGGAGGAACAAGGTAAGTGAACTTGCGCCGGGGGGGGATATGGTGTGGATTGGACTCTGTAGTGACCAGGGGGGAGTCCGTGGCCAGGTCCCTCTGCTGCCCCCTCGACTGATAGAGCACCAGCCATCTCTGGTTTAACCCCTTCAGCAACTTGGGATAGGGGGTGGGAGAACATATGGGGGGGGGGCGGCAATTTTTATTTTGCCTAGGGCGGCAAAAATCCTTGCACCGGCCCTGTGTAGAGGGCCAGAGACAAATGGACGTTAGGGATGGAGACTCTATCCTATGTGATTAATGACTGCCAGTCATTATACCTCCATTAATCCGTACAGATAAATGCAGCCAGTCACTTTTTCATATTAAATTCAATACAGCTAGAAGAAAAGATCAGTGAACCTCATCTGCAAGATTGGGCTATCCATTTCGAAAACCATGGGCATCAAATCACAATTAGCGTTCCATTTCATTCCAAAGGTGTTTTGTAGGGTTGAGGTCAGGGCTCTATGTAGGCCACTTGAGTTCCTCCACACCAAACTGGTCAAAATATGTCTTTATGGAGCCATTTACGAAGTCAGGTACTGATGTTGGATGCGAAGACCTGGCTGGCAATTTGTGATCCAATTCATCCCAAATGTGTTCAGTAGGGTTGAGGTCAGGGCTCTGTGCAGGACACCTTATGTTCCCCTACACCGAGCTGGCCACCATTTATGAGGTCAGGTGCGGATTTTGGATGAGAAGACCTGGCTTACAATTAGCGTTTCATTTCATCCCAAAGGTGTTCAGTAGGGTTGAGGTCAGGGCTCTGTGTAGGCCACTTGAGTTCCCCCACACTAAACTAATCATACTATATTTTTTATGGAGCTGGCCACCACCTACGGAGTCAGATACTGATGTTGGATTTGAAGACCTGGCTTGCAATTTGTGATCCAATTCATCCCAAAGGTGTTCAGTAGGGTTGAGGTCAGGGCTCTGTGCAGGACACTTGATCTCCTCTTCACCGAACTGTTTAAACATGTCTTTACGGAGCTGGCCACTGTTTTTGAGGTACAGATGCTGGATAAGGAGACCTGGCCTGCTATTGGTATTCTAATTCATCCCAGAGGTGTTCAGTATGGTTGAGGTCAGGGCTTTGTGCAGGCCACTTGAGGTCCTCCACACCAAACTGGTCAAAGCATAGCTTTACGGAGCTGGCCACCATTTACAAAGTCAGGTACTGATGTTGGATCAGAAGATCTGGCTCACTATTAGCATTCCATTTCATCCCAGAGGAGTTCAGTAGGGTTGAGGTCAAGGCTTTGTGCAGGCCACTTGAGGTCCTCCACACCAAACTGGTCAAAGCATAGCTTTACGGAGCTGGCCACCATTTACAAAGTCAGGTACTGATCTTGGATCAGAAGATCTGGCTCACTATTAGCATTCCATTTCATCCCAGAGGAGTTCAGTAGGGTTGAGGTCAGGGCTCTGTGTAGACCACTTGAGTTCCTCCACACCAAACTGGTCAAACCATATGTGTCGGTTGGTACCTCATGCCAAGTTAAGTGGGACTTTTTAGGCAAGTGAAATAGTAAACGAATATATAAAATCTAAATTTTAATAGTGGTTTAAACAATGAACATGATAGGTTTAGTTCACAGATAATAGTGGTGGGTTATAGACCCAGGTGAGTAGGTGTAAGAAGTTTGGAAGTTTCGTGACATGTGTTTTATATGGTGACTTTAGGTATAAGGATAGGTCTCTGTCTTTCCACGCTGTATAGCTTGGAATTTCTGATCAGAGAGTTTTCCTGCGTTTCCTACGCGTTTCGGCTGCAAAACGAGCCTTTTTCAAGGATAGTGATCACCAATCCTGTAACATTAGTATACAGGTGAAGTATTAGTAATCATACAAAAAATACCACTGGTTTTATTCAAGGTGGTATATAAAGAGAAATACATACAGATGTTTTTATTGTTCCATGTGTGATTCCTATTGCTCCCTGTTGAACAGCGAGAACCTAGGCTGCATCCTGCAAAATATGACTTGTTGTTAAGTGGAGTTATAGAGGGAGATGCTTCTTTGAAATGAATGTTGATTGTGGTATGTGACAGTGCACTTACATGGTAAATTTTGGAAAAAAACCTATACACAATTTCTGAGAACGTTGCAGAATGGGTCATACACTGCATATGGTCAAAACGTCCAATTGTATCTGCCGATAGTTATATGGAAAATATAAAATATTTCAAAAACAAATTTTGGTATTAAATAGTACAGTATGACATGTTGTTTTGTACTGACCCACAACTGTATGTGCCTTCCTTGGCTTTGTTCATAGACATATGCGTCTTCCTATATCCGAACTGGTCTGTAGAACAGTATTAGGAGTAATTATTTTGTAATTTGTGCATATTGACATAGTGCACTGCTATTACATATTGTGTATATATATATATACACGAATAAGACCTGTGCGGTTGTACCTTGATGGTGATTGGTGATCCCCTGAATATGGGTAGCTGTCACCTTATTGTTACAGATCGGGTACTTTACATCCAATTTGGAATAACTAAAAAAATGATAAACATACTGTTTTAAGGTAATCCACGGTATGTTGAGTATTAGTGATTGTTTGTGGCTGGTAGGATCAATGGACTTACATTTTGGGGATAATTCTGCAGTAGCCTCCGGACGTCCTCTCTCATCCCTCTCTGCGGGGGGAAGTGAGAAGGACAGCGGTTCCCCGGCCTTTTTAACTGATTCTCGCATGCGCACTAGGCGCCGCACGTCTCAATTTCTGATGTCCGTCGCCTGGTATCTGTTCTGGTGCGCACGCGCCAGCCGGGTGCGCGCTCATCCAGTGTTTACCATCGGGACTTCTATTTGGCCGCCGAAACTGAATTCTATGAGTGCCTGTGTCCCATACGAGAGTATGGGAGTGCTGATGTTGCTGCCAGACTCATATTTTATAGCCCCTGATGTTAATCACCAGTGATGATTGAAAGATTCAAGGAAGAATTCTATTCAAAAATAGATAAAGTGGGAAATGAAGGAACAATCTCGCCAACCTTGTGGAACTACATAAGAACGAGACACCCAAGAACTCCTACTTTCTACACACTCCCGAAAGTACATAAAGACCCAAAGAACCCCCCAGGAAGACCCATAGTTTCGGGAAATGGAAACATCTCCGAATCTATGAGCAAAGTCATAGATGCGTACCTGCGACCGCATGTAACCAACCTGTCATCATACACCAGAGATACTATGCATCTGTTGCAAATATTAGACAACATGGTGATTCCCAATGATTCTTTCCTTATAACAGTGGATGTTGAAGCCCTATACAACAATATACCGCACGAAAAAGGTCTGGCAGCAATTAAAGATATACTTAGCGAGCAAAGTCTGCATGAAGAAAGCTTTAACAACTTTATAATTACGATGTTAGACTTCATCCTGAATCGAAATTTCTTCACATTCGACGTCTCATATTATCTACAGACCTGTGGCATTGCCATGGGCACAAGCTGCGCACCATCATATGCTAACCTCTATTTCGGAGCCTGGGAACAAGACTTCTTAGGGAACGATGAAAATGCATTCTACGCCGATAACATCCTGGTTTGGCAGCGCTATATAGATGACCTATTGATTGTATGGACAGGGTCAGAAGATCTAATCAAGGATTTTGAGAAAGCTCTGAACAGAAATATGTATAACATGTTCTTTACTCTGATTTACAGCAAAAACAAAATTCCGTTCCTGGACACTTGGATCTACAAAGAAAAAGACGTCACAGTCAAAACCACACTCTACAGGAAAGAAACGGCGGGAAACACGATCCTGCACGCTGCCAGCTTCCACCCTACTCCACTGAAAAAGGCAATACCATACAGCCAATGAAGTGAACAATCTCGCCAACCTTGTGGAACTACATAAGAACGAGACACCCAAGAACTCCTACTTTCTACACACTCCAGAAAGTACACAAAGACCCAAAGAACCCCCCAGGAAGACCCATAGTTTCGGGAAATGGAAACATCTCCGAAGCTATGAGCAAAGTCATAGATGCGTACCTGCGACCGCATGTAACCAACCTGTCATCATACACCAGAGATACTATGCATCTGTTGCAAATATTAGACAACATGGTGATTCCCAATGATTCTTTCCTTATAACAGTGGATGTTGAAGCCCTATACAATAATATACCGCACGAAAAAGGTCTGGCAGCAATTAAAGATATACTTAGTGAGCAAAGTCTGCATGACGAAAGCTTTAACAACTTCATAATTACGATGTTAGACTTCATCCTGAATCGAAATTTCTTCACATTCGACGGCTCATATTATCTACAGACCTGTGGCGTTGCCATGGGCACAAGCTGCGCACCATCATATGCTAATCTCTATCTCAGGGCCTGGGAACAAGACTTCTTAGGGAACGATGAAAATGCATTCTACGCCGATAACATACTGGTTTGGCAACGCTATATAGATGACCTATTGATTGTACGGACAGGGTCAGAAGATCTAATCAAGGATTTCGAGAAAGCTCTGAACAGAAATACATATAACATGTTCTTTACTCTGAATTATAGCAAAAACAAAATTCCGTTCCTGGACACTTGGATCTGCAAAGAAAAAGACGTCACAGTCAAAACGACACTCTACAGGAAAGAAACGGTGGGAAACACGATCCTGCACGCTGCCAGCTTCCACCCTACTCCACTGAAAAAGGCAATCCCATACAGCCAGTACCTTAGGATAAAGCAAATTGTACTAATTTTGGCGACTTCCAAAAAGAAGCAGACCAGTTGACAACTAGACTGCTGGAAAAAGGATATTCTAGAACATCCCTGAGAAAAGCCTTTAATAAGGTCAGGATAAAAGATAGACAAGAAATCCTATTTAAAAATCAGACAACAGACTCTAAAAAGCAGGACCAGAAAACTCGCATAATTATGAGGTATACCAATGAACACAAAAAAATTCTATTTTCCTTAAGAAGTTTCGTGTAACCTGAAAAATTTGATCCAAATTCAGGCATATTTAATCAATAGATCTAGAATAACAGATAAATACCATGTAAAAAGTAATCAGCACTACGCTCATTAAAGGATATTACCTGGTGACAACGGTAGTTTAAATAAAGAACTTTTCAATGTCTTTTTAAGAGGTTAATGTTTGAGTTTCCATGCCCACGTGAAGGTGCCATTGGCTATTAGAGCAAAGCTGTAAGTGTGGCCATTAGAGCAGAGAGCTGGAGCCTACTATATAGCAATATTGTCCTTTTTTGAAAGTAGGTAACCAAGCAAAAGCCAAGAGCAGCCTTTTATTGTGGGTCTTTGTCCAGTGGAGCAGAACAAATGTTGATGGGGAGCAAATATTTACCTGAGATTCATCAGGGGTTTTTAAATAGTTCTATCTTCACGCATCCATACAGTCTTTTATTTGCATATGGTTAGGTCTGGATCCAAGGGCAGATGGATTATCCACAATGCAACCTAATCAGGAGCCCAGGGACTGGTGGATGTTTAGGGAACCTAACTACAAAAACCATGCTCCTGCAGGGAGTGGCATAGCGTAACTGGTCAAAGCTCTGTTCCTGCCTTTCACATCACAAGAGAGGATGCTGTCCGATAGGGCAATTACAGCATAGACAATACAAATGAGGTGGATTCTCAATGCCTATTGCATTCTTATAAATGTCAATCAAAGGGGTTGGGGGCCAAGCTAAGAAGTCAGATCAAAGGGGTTGGGGGCCAAGCTAAGAAGTCAGATCAAGGGGGTTGGGGGCCAAGCTACGAAGTCAGATCAAGGGGGTTGGGGGCCAAGCTACGAAGTCAGATCAAAGGGGTTGGGGGCCAAGCTAAGAAGTCAGATCAAGGGGGTTGGGGGCCAAGCTACAAAGTCAGATCAAAAATATTGGGGGCCAAGCTGCAAAGTCAGATCAAAGGAGTTGGGGGCCAAGCTATAAAGTCAGATCAAAGGGGGCCAAGCTACTACCTATGTCTGGGACCCCATTTGGCCCTAATCCATCTATGCCTAAAGCTAGCTATAAACACACATTTTGGAATAGATTCCTTCATCCACACCAAAGCTGGCTATACGCTAGTAGAACTTCATTCAAAATTTTCAATTTTAACCACTTTACCACCGGAGGATTTTGCTGTCTTACGTCCAGGCCACTTTTTGTGATTCGTCACTGTGTGACTTTAACTGACAATTGCGCGGTCCTGCAACGCCGTACCTTAACGAAATTTATGTCCTTTTTTCCCCACAAACAGAGCTTTCTTTTGGTGGTATTTGATCACCTGTGCGATTTTTACTTTTTGCGCTATAAACAAAAAAAGAGCGACAATTTTGAAAAAATAGCAATATTTTTCACATTTTTTATATGAAATTCCCCCCCCCAAAAAAATGTAAAAATCAAATTTCTTTTATCATTTTAGGCCAATTTGTTTTCTGCTACATATTCTTGGTAAAAAAATCGCAATAAGCGTATTTTGATTGGTTTGCGCAAAAGTTATTGCGTTTAATAACTAAGGGAAAGATTTCTGTCATTTTTGGTGGTTTTTTTTTTTAACGAGTAATGGCGGCGATCTGCGATTTTTTTTGCGGGACTGCGACATTGCGGCGGACAGATCGGACCCTTGACTGACATTTTTGACACTTTTGGGGGTACCAGTGACATTACTACAGTAATCAGTGCTATAAATATGCACTGTTACTGTAAAAATGACACTGGCAGGGAAGGGGTTAATTTTTATTGGAGAGGGAGGGGTTAATGTATGCCTGGTGCTTACTGACGTGTGTGGGGGGAGGTGACTGAGTGACACAGGGACAGATCGCAGGTTCAGCTATGCTGAACCCTGCAATCTGACCCTGTCTGTCACTTGGGAGATCCGCCCGCTTGTGTTAACACAAGCGGGCGGATCTCCACACTAGATTCCCCAGACGATCGGGGAAGAGCGGCGGTGATCACCGCCGCTCCTCCCCTGGCCCGACTCCCGCTGTAACTGAATACAGCGGGAGCGAGCCTCCGGCGGCGCGCGCGCCGCCAAGAGAGGGGAATGTCTGGTGACGTAGGTCTAAGTCGCCAGACGATAACGACCCACTTTGCCGCAATACAGTCAACGTGACTGGTCGGCAAGTGGTTAAGAATGTTAGTTAAATTGAAAGTTGATTGTGTCCACAGTGTTTAAAAAAAATTCAAAGTGGCAGGATGGAAAATTTTTCTTGAACAAATGAATTTCTGGTTCAATGGTTTGTATTGGGAATTTCAAGTATAGAAATCATAACAACTGGTAGGCCCACGCAAGGGCAATTACATTGAATGACTATGGCCCACTGCTGTTGACAGTGGGGGGGGAATAATGCCTCAAGGGCTGGATAAAAGCAAGAAAAGGGCCACATCCGGCCCCCTGGCTGCAGTTTTGAGACCACTGCGAAAGAACAAAAATATAAAATATTGCAGCCTACAAGTTCTTAGATGTGGTGCCTTCATACATACTGTACATTTTTCTGTCTATTTCTCAAGGACTCTAATGGTGAGACCTCTGTGTTGAGTTCCCAAGTTGGGAACTCTTGGGAACCCTTCTTTATGAGGGGTTCTTAATCTTTCTGTTGGATTATTTATGTTTTATAATATGGAGGATTTATCAGGGCAAGAAAATTCGAAGAAGCAAGATGGAAACTTTTTCTCGAATAAATGATTTCTTGGTTTTTGTTCAGCAAAGTCCCTTCATTCCAAAATCGAATGTTAAAAGCAAACAACATTTTTGAAGGACTTTTGAAAGACATTCATCAATCCCTTGAATTTACTGAGAATTTTCGTACAATTTTTTCAAAATTTGAGCCGTGTTTGGCCAGTTTAAGAGAATACCTTTATGGTGTCTATAGCCCGGACCAGACTTCAGAGGGGGCACCAGGCTCCTTTCACAAAAGTTGACTAGAAAATGTTGAAATTAGTTGAGCTGGGTGGTGCCAACAAGGCCACAGCTCCAATATTGGTCAAGTCATCTGGAAATTGGAGCCAAGTATGACCAGTTTATAGGAATAACTTTATGGGCTCTATAGGCTGGATCAGACTTTATAGGGGTAAATATTAAACTGTATCTAAACCCAAGAACAACAATTTAAAATTTTGAAGGCTACCAGTCTTTAGATTAAGATGAACGTGAGTTAAGCAAGCTCTGGAAGGCAGTGGAGGACAGAAAAGCCTGGTGCACTAAGGTCCATGAGGTCACGAAGAGTGGGACACGACTAAACGACTTAACAGCAACAAGTCCTTACATGCGGTGGCTTCATTTGTTTTCTTATTTCAGGAATTTTTCTTCCGTTTTCCGTTCCTGTCCATGGCTACTGTCACGGAACCATGAACCAGACGTACAACAACAGATAAGTGAAAATAAGACAGCTTTATTGAAAAACAAGCTATAAAGCAAAAGTCCAAACGGATGGCGAAACCGATGCAGAGTCTTTGCGAAGCCAGGGGTCAGGAACCGGCAGGGTAGTCAGACGAAGCCAGGATCAGGAACCAACAGGGTAGTCAGACGAAGCCAGGATCAGGAACCAACAGGGTAGTCAGACGAAGCCAGGAACAGGAACCAACAGGGTAGTCAGACGAAGCCAGGAACAGGAACCAGTAGTAGCAGCAGTCTTAGTAGCATGTGAACACAGGAGGACCAAGCAGGGAACTGAAGCCACAGACCTCCTATATATATGAGCTAGGCATCCAGCTCCTCCCAGTGGGAAGGAGGAGCCGCAGGGTGGGAGGCTACAAGAACCCCAGAAACCAAGATGGCCGCCAGCACATGTCAAACGAAGGAGAACAGCAAGAAGGTAAGACCATGACAGTACCTCCCCCTCAAGGGCCCCTCCTCCGCGGAGTAAAGAACGGTTTCAGAGGGAAGCGTGCGTGGAAGGCTCGGAGCAAGGCAGGAGCATGGACATCTGCGGAGGGAACCCAGGAACGCTCCTCTGGACCATAACCACGCCAATGAACCAAAAACTGCACCCGACCGCGGACCAGGCGTGAGTCCAGGATATTGCTCACCTCATACTCCTCAAGATTGCCCACTCGGACCGGACGAGGCCGAGGAACCGAGGAAGTGAAACGATTACACACCAGAGGCTTCAACAGGGAGACATGAAACACGTTGGAGATCCGCATGCCAGGAGGAAGCGCAAGGGCATAGGCTACCGGGTTTACCCTGCGAAGCACTCGGAAGGGACCAACAAAGCGAGGCGCCAGCTTGGGAGTGGGCACTCGAAGGTTGAGGTTGCGGGTGGACAACCATACACGGTCTCCGGCCTGGTAGGAAGGAGCAGGCGCTCGTCTGCGATCAGCCTGGAGTCTCTGGCGCTGCGCAGAGACCTCAAGGGACTTCTGGATCTGTACCCAAGAAGCACGTAGGACGGAAAGGTGATCCTCCACAGCCGGAATATCCTGGGGAGAGAATACCTCCGGTAACACGGCAGGTTGGAACCCATAGTTAGCCATGAAGGGAGACGTCCCAGAGGAAGAGTTCACCGCCGTGTTCCTGGCAAACTCAGCCCAAGGCAGGAGGTCAACCCAATTGTCTTGGTGATCGGAGACATAGCAACGAAGGAATTGCTCCAAGGCCTGATTGGATCGTTCTGCGGCCCCATTGGACTGAGGGTGGTAGGCCGAGGAGAAGGAGAGATGAATCCCCAACTGGGAGCAAAAGGCGCGCCAGAACCTGGACACAAACTGACTCCCCCGATCCGACACAATCTCCTTGGGCAAACCGTGCAACCGGAAGACCTCCCTGGCAAAAATCGTGGCCAACTCCTGAGCAGAGGGTAACTTCTTGAGAGGAACACAGTGACACATTTTGGAAAACCGATCCACAATCATGAGAATGACCGTATGGCCTCGGGATGCAGGGAGGTCCACAATGAAATCCATCCCCAGGTGTGACCATGGGCGCTCCCCGGTGGCTAAGGGTTGCAGAAGGCCCAACGGAAGGTGCCGAGGGGACCTACTCTGGGCACAAACGGAGCATGCCGCTACATATGCGGCGATGTCGGAACGTAGGGAAGGCCACCAGAACAGACGTGAAACAGCCCAGGACAGCTGATTCTTTCCAGGATGCCCCGCGGTCTTGGAGTTATGGTAGGTTCGCAACAACCGAGTGCGCAACTCCTCAGGCACAAAACATCTGCCGTTGGGTCTCCCAGAGGGAGCACCAGATTGAGCCGCCAAAATCTGCTCACCCAGGGGGCAACAGAGAGTCCGAGGAAGTACACAGCAACTTGACAGGCCCATGGATGCAACTAGTCCCACACTGCGGTGACCACGAGAGGATCTCGGCCGATCTCCAATCGAAAATCGGATTATGCTTCTGGAGCCAGGGGTACCCCAAGACCACCGAGTAGTGTGGAGATGAAATAACCTGGAAGCAGACCGATTCTCTGTGGACGGCACCAATGGCTAACCCCACTGGAAGGGTCTCATGAGTCACGTGTGGCGGCAGAAGGGGTCTGCCGTCTATCGCCTCAAGAACCAGAGGAGAACCTCGAGCCTGCAGAGGAATGGAATTGGCGGCAGCGAACACACTATCAATGAACAAACCACCAGCACCAGAGTCCACCAACGCCTGGGTCGTCACCGAGCCCCCGACCCAGGAAAGGACAACAGTGATCAGTGGTTTGTCAACACGGGAAACCGGGGACGAGGAGACTCCACCCAAGATCTGCCCCCGACAGGATCTCAGGTGCGAGCGTTTCCCTGGACGGTTCGGACATGCCAACCGAAAATGCCCACCGAGACCACAGTACATGCATCGGCCCTCGCGTCTCCGGAGTACCCTCTCCCCCTCGGACAGGCGAGCAAACCCCAGCTGCATGGGTTCACCCCCAGACAAGTCATCCCCAGGAGGCGTGGGAGGAGAGGGAGGCACGGGTGGGACAACAAAGGTAGGCGCCAATCTGTTAGGAGGCCTCCGCAGACTCTCCTTAAAGGAAGGTCTCTCCCTGAGTCTGGTGTCAATCAAAATCAGGAAAGAAATAAGAGACTCGAGCTCCACTGGTAGGTCCTTAGCTGCAACCTCATCCTTCAAGGCATCCGAGAGACCATGAGAGAAAGCAGCGACCAGAGCCTCATTATTCCAGCCCACCTCTGCTGCCAGGGTACGAAACTCAATGGCGTATTCAGCTACGGATCGTGAACTCTGTCTGATGGACATAAGGAGCTTCGCAGCAGAGGCAGCACGAGCCGGCACATCGAATACCTTCCGAAGAGAAGCAACAAAACCGGAAAACTCGGCAACCACCGGATTGTTGTTCTCCCATAAAGGGCTGGCCCAGGCCAAGGCCTTGTCCGAGAGCAGCGAGATCAAGAAGCCCACCTTTGATCTCTCAGTAGGAAAGGCATGTGGCAGCAACTCGAAATAAATGCCCACCTGGTTAAGGAAACCTCGGCACTGAGTTGGCTCTCCCCCAAAGCGCTGTGGAAGGGGGGCAGAACCGGACATACCCCGAAACACCGCGGGCGCAACAACAGGTGTCGGGGTAGACTCTGGCGCAACAACCGGAGCGGCAGTAGGAGCGGACCCAGGAGCGACAACCGACCCATCGGCAACGGGAGCGAAATGAACCGTGCGTTCAAGCAGGGTTTGCAACGCCACGGCGAACTGACCCAACAGGTGATCCTGCTGATCAAGTCTGGCAACCAGCATGGGTAGTGAGGATGGCCCTGTACCGTCAGAATTCGTGGCCTGTGGTACCGTGCGTTCAAGCAGGGTTTGCAACGCCACGGCGAACCGACCCAACAGGTGATCCTGCTGATCAAGTCTGGCAACCAGCGTGGGTAGCGAGGATGGCCCTGTACCGTCAGGATTCATGGCTTGGTCCTAATGTCACGGAACCATGAACCAGACGTACAACAACAGATAAGTGAAAATAAGACAGCTTTATTGAAAAACAAGCTATAAAGCAAAAGTCCAAACGGATGGCGAAACCGATGCAGAGTCTTTGCGAAGCCAGGGGTCAGGAACCGGCAGGGTAGTCAGACGAAGCCAGGATCAGGAACCAACAGGGTAGTCAGACGAAGCCAGGATCAGGAACCAACAGGGTAGTCAGACGAAGCCAGGAACAGGAACCAACAGGGTAGTCAGACGAAGCCAGGAACAGGAACCAGTAGTAGCAGCAGTCTTAGTAGCATGTGAACACAGGAGGACCAAGCAGGGAACTGAAGCCACAGACCTCCTATATATATGAGCTAGGCATCCAGCTCCTCCCAGTGGGAAGGAGGAGCCGCAGGGTGGGAGGCTACAAGAACCCCAGAAACCAAGATGGCCGCCAGCACATGTCAAACGAAGGAGAACAGCAAGAAGGTAAGACCATGACAGCTACGCACTGTACTGTATCTATAGAGGAGCAGTGTCCTTAATGTAGGCTGCTCATTCCTTATGTGGACTACGCAACATCTCCTCCATCCCCCATCTCCATAACATAAGGGAAAGAGTTCTGTACTTCACAGAGGAAATCTAGACAGGCCTGATAACCCTGGTTAAGATTTCAATTTAGCACAGGCTGTCTAGATTTCTGGCAGGATCAACTGATATTTTTCAGTACTTATCAAACAGATTTAATAAAACCGTTTAAATTGTATATTAACCCCTTCATGCCTGTGCTATAGACGGCTACATCATGGGCCTAAACTGCTGGGAGGCCGTCCAATTATGTGCTCCCGCGCTTGAGCTGCATGCATGCTCCCTGCGGGGCATGCGAGGCACGCGCAGCTCGCTCTGTGATCAGCGAGTCCATGAGACTCGGCTGATCACATATCGGAGTAAGGGGCCGGTCCCGACTCCTTACCATGTGATCAGCTGTCAGCCAATGACAGCTGATCATGTGATGTAAACAGAGCCGGTAACCAGCTTTTTTTTCCCCTCACGCTGAGAGCGCGAGGAGAAAGAAAAGCCGATCGCCAGCTGCTGTCATAGGAACATCGGTCCCGAAAAGGAAGAGCCACTGCTGCTGCATGTGTGCCCACCAGTGCCACCTATCATTGCCCACCAGTGCAGGTCAGTGCCACCTGTGACAGGAGTCACTTTGGGTGGAACCAAGCTTACTTTAGAGAGGTTGGGAAACTCCTTGTCCAGCTTCCCCTATGTGTAAGTCACCCTGTGTCTATTAGGGGCGCAAAAAATGATACATGGTTCTGTATTCTCTAAAAGGGGAGGTACAGGGAGGGGGTGGAACCTAGGGACCGCGCTCAGAAGTGGGTAGCAGGGCAGAGACGAAGGATGACTCAGTAGGGGGGAGTTCCTGCACCTAATTTCAATTAAAAAAAGCCATTAGGGTGACCAAGAACCCAAGTCGGCTCTGCACTAATCAGACTCGCTGTACAGCCACATTTCGTGTTACCCCGGTTATCCTTGGTTCTATATGTGTGGTTTGTGTTGGTGTTGAAAGAATGAAGGGCCTCTTTCCCTTGGGACAAAAATATTTCTGAACAATATCCCTCAAGAAATATATAAAGATAAACAATTTGACTTTTCAGATGGCTTGAATATTGTAGGAATGTCTCAGATCCTTGCTAGATAGTGAGGTGGGGTGGGGTTTGTTATTGTTAAGTACCTGTATCCCATGGTTCTATTGTTTCTGTCTGCCTTAAGATCAACCTATTATGTGATGTATATGTGGATTGGCTGCTAAGGGGGAGGGGGGTTGTCCCACAGTGTATATCTCTTTGTGCCTGTGTTTAAATAAACAGTTCTTATTCTGGTTTCCTCCAAAACTGGTACTGCCTAGTTCTTGGGGTAACTATAGCCAGATTCACGGATCTCGTGTTCCAGAGCTTAGGAAGCAGCTTCTTGGTGGAGATATCCAGTCGGGGTGTCTGGAGTCCGTCACACAACCTACCAATGCCCACCAGTGCCACTTATCAGTGCCACCTATCAATGCCCCCCAGTGCCACCTATCAGTGCCAATCAGGGCCCCATCATCGGTGCTGTCTATCAGTGTCACCTACTAGTGCCTATCAGTGCCACCTATCAGAGGCCTGAAGAAATCCCATTGGACGAAACATGTCAGGCTGGACGTCACGATGCTGGTACGCTTTTTGAGCCGCGGACTTCACATTTTGAATGCTCATTATGCTTTTATGTTTTATGTTTGTAAGTGCTATTTTAATAAACATTTGAAGATATTCCACGGGGCTTCACTATCATTACTCCATTAATTTTTTTTGGTGATGGCTCTCTTATCTATGAGAGCCTAGGCATTCCAATTCCAAACTATATTGAGGAGAGTGGATGAGAGGAGTTGGATGGAAGTTCGTCCCTTCACAGCTGATTCCCCCCCTCTTTGTCCATACTTATGGAAAGGGCTTTATTTCTTAGAAATTATTGCAGGAACTCCCCCTACTGAGTCACCCTTCGTCTCTGCCCTGCTACCCACTTCTGAGCACGGTTCCTAGGTTCCACCCCCTACTCACCTCCCTGTACCTCCCCTTTTAGAGAATACAGAACCATGTATCATTTTGCGCTACTAAGTATTTGTATGGAATTTAATATACTCTGACCTAGCAACAGTAGACTCCCTCAAGCAACAATAGACCCAGTCACACAACAATAGACCTCCCCCCAGAAACAATAGACCCCCCGCAGCAAAATACGACCCCAGCAACAATAGACCCTCAGCAGCAACAACAGATCTCCCAGCAGCCAGCATCAATAGACCCTCCAACAGCCAGCAACAAACCTCTCCCTCAACAGTAGATACCTCCCAGCAACCATTTATCCACCAGCAACATAGGACCCCCCACCAGCAACAATAGATATACCTGGCAACAATAGACCCCCACAGAAAAAAATAGATCCCCCACCAGCGACAATAGATCTACCAGCAGCCAGCATCAATAGACCCTCCAACAGCCAGCAACAATCCTCCCCCTCAACAGTAGATACCTCCCAGCAACCATTTACCCACCAGCAACATAGGACCCCCCACCAGCAACAATAGGTATACCTGGCAACAATAGACCCCCACACAAAAATAGATCCCCACCAGCGACAATAGATCTACCAGCAGCCAGCATCAATAGACCTTCCAGCACAACCCAGGACTCTTTGCCATAAAATACATTCAGCGTTGGAGGTGCCGAAACTGCGTTCCCCCGCGTTCCTGCTGAAAAAAAGCCCTGCTTATGGAGGTCTGGTAAGCAGCCTCTATAGGGCACTTTTTGGTGTTATGTACTATCATCTCACATGAAAGTTGGTGACGGGATCTCATTTGTTATAGACATTGGGCATAAGATTGCCTTTCACTCAGTGCTGCATTTGGACTTTTATTTGGCTACTTTTTTTTTTGTGAATTTCATTCTTTCATTATCAGCGCGGATTTTTTTTTTATTTGCATTAAGTGGTTAAAGAGACCAAAAGGGAACAAAAAAGAGAAGTTGATTGTTGGGGTTCACATGCACTTTAATTCCATTATAGAACAGTATATCTTCATTATATTCTTGGTTTCATGACACCAGCATAATGCAACATTAATTCGGCATGACCGTACAAGCCTTCAGACGCCGCTGTAAGGTTCTTCTTAACTTGTAAACATGTTTTTCCCTGAATGGAGAGAGCCGTGTTCTTTTCTATTGTGTCAGAAAGGCTTGGCCGTGTTCCAGACGGTATCACACCACAAAGATAAACTGTACCTTTTATGAGTCAATCAGCAAGTAACTCCTGCTGGGCCTCCCAGCCATTCAGCTGTATTGCCTCAATTGCACCAGACTCTACTACTGTAAATCAGTTAAAACGGGGTTTCTGGTTACGTGTGAAAGTGGATTATAGTATAATGAAAAGGATATAATCTACAGTAAATGCATAAAAAAAAGTACAAAATAGTGAGCTTAACATATACCATAAATACCAGTGGGATTTAACCACTTAAGCCCCGGAAGATTTTACCCCCTTCCTGACCAGGGCCTATTTTGCGATTTGGCACTGCGTGACTTTTACGAACAATTGCGCGGTCGTGCGACGCTGTACCTAAACGAATTTGACATACTTTTTTCCCCACAAACAGAGCTTTCTTTTGGTGGTATTTGATCACCTGTGCGATTTTTTGATCATGCGCTATAAACATAAAAAGAGCGACAATTTTGCAAAAATAACAATATTTTTCACATTTTTTTTATATGAAATTCCCCCCCCAAAAAAATGTAAAAATCAAAATTTTTTAACACTTTAGGCCAATTTGTTTTCTGCTACATATGCTTGGTAAAAAAAATCACAATAAGCGTATTTTGATTGGTTTGCGCAAAAGTTATTGCGTTTACTAACTAAGGGAAAGATTTCTGTCATTTTTATTTTTTTTTTTTTTAACAAGTAATGGCGGCGATCTGCGATTTTTTTTGCGGGACTGCGACATTGCGGCGGACAGATCGGACCCTTGAGTGACATTTTTGACACTTTTGGGGGTACCAGTGACATTACTAAAGTAATCAATGCTAAAAATATGAACTGTTACTGTAAAAATGACACTGGCAGGGAAGGGGTTAACTTTATTGGAGAAGGAGGGGTTAAGTGTGTCCCTAGGGGTGGGTTTCTAACTGTGAAGGGATGTGGCTGTTTGTGTAACAACAGAGAAATACGATCCTACATAGCAGGACCGTATGATCTCTGTTCTTACACAGGGGAGAATGACAGGCGGCTTTGTTTACATTAGCCGCCTGCCTTTCTCCCTCTCCACCCGACGATCGCGAATGACCGGCGGACATCGGGTGCGCCGGTAACACGCGCGGGGGGGCGCGAACGAGCGGGGGGCGGGAGCTCGCCCCCTAGAGCCTCACAGGCTAGTGACGTACTGCTACGTCACTTTGCCTGTGAGGGGCTGACTGCCGGCGTATATAGTTGTGCGGCAGTCGGCAAGTGGTTAAAGCTGAACTCCAGACACAAAAATCTCCATTTAAATATGTTCCTCAGTTGCCTCAAAGGAAATAAATCTGCTTTGTAGGCACCAAATGGCATTGTGATATCATCGATGTGCTGTACAGTATGAGCAGAGAACACAGCTGTGGGAGGCTCAACCCAATACAGGCTACCTGGAGAGAACTACAGGAGCGGGCAGAGACAAGACCAGTCACCCTGCACAAAGAGAGAGTGAGAGAGACCTTAAACCCCTAATTTGCTGCTATTACTCTATGACACATATGTCAAACACAAGGACCGCGGGCCGAATCCAGCCTGCCAGGCCTTGTCATGTGGCCCTCGCACCCAGTTTTGCAAGCCAGAAAACATGGCAGAACTCCATTCCGCCACCTCTAGCTCTCCACTCCCGCTCCCTACTGCCGCTTGTAAACAAAGAAGCCTTCTGTGTTTACAAGGGACAGCTTTGCTTTCAGTGGCTAACAGATTCTTGCATACACTCATGGTGGGGCAGGGTGGGGGACAGATCTCCAGAGAGAAAGAAAGAATGATCTACCTGCAGAGTGAGGCAGAGCTGGCTACACAGGTAGGTACTAGAGCCGGGCCAGGTAAGAAAGAGTAGAGATGTGAAGAAGTTTTGGAGGGGTGGGGGGGAGGGGAGTCTGTACGTAACACACTCCTGAATTCTGCACTCTGTACATAGTACACCGCTGAACTCAGCACTCTGCACGTAGTGTAATCCCAAAAACTGCACTCTGTATGTAGTGCACTCCTAAAATCTGCACTCTGTAAATAACGCACTCCTAAAATCTGCACTCTGTAAATAACGCACTCCTAAAATCTGCACTCTGTATTTTGCATACTCCCTAAAGTCTGCACTCTTTAACCCACTCTTGAACTCTCTACTTTGTACGTGGAGCAATCCTAAATTCTGAACTCTGTATGTAATGCACTCCTGAACTCTGCACTCTGTACGTAGCATATGCCTGAATTCTGCACTCTGTACATAAAGCACTCCTGAATTCTGCACTCTGTACATAACGCACTCCTGAATTCTGCACTCTGTACATAAAGCACTCCTGAATTCTGCACTCTGTACGTAGCATACTCCTGAACTCTGCACTCTGTACATAGCATACTCCTGAATTTTGCACTCTGTACATAATGCACTCCTTAATTCTGCACTCTGTACATTGCGCACTCCTGAATTCTGCACTCTGTACATAATGTACTCCTGAATTCAGCTCTCTGTACGTAGCATACTCCTGAATTCTGCACTCTGTATATAATGCATTCCTGAATTCTGCACTCTGTACATAGCATACCCCTTGAATTCGTCACTCTGTACGTTGGGCACTCCTGAATTCTACACTCTGTACGTTGGGCACTCCTGAATTCTGCACTCTGTACGTTGGGCACTCCTGAATTCTGCACTCTGTACATAATGTACTCCTGAATTCTGCTCTCTGTAGATAGCATACTCCTGAATTCTGCACTCTGTACATAGCATACTCCTGAATTCTGCACTCTATACGTAGCATTCTCCTGAATTCTGCACTCTGTACATAATGCACTCCTGAATTCTGCACTCTGTACATAACGCACTCCTGAATTCTGCACTCTGTACATAAAGCACTCCTGAATTCTGCACTCTGTACGTAGCATACTCCTGAACTCTGCACTCTGTACATAGCATACTCCTGAATTTTGCACTCTGTACATAATGCACTCCTTAATTCTGCACTCTGTACATTGCGCACTCCTGAATTCTGCACTCTGTACATAATGTACTCCTGAATTCAGCTCTCTGTACGTAGCATACTCCTGAATTCTGCACTCTGTATATAATGCATTCCTGAATTCTGCACTCTGTACATAGCATACCCCTTGAATTCGTCACTCTGTACGTTGGGCACTCCTGAATTCTACACTCTGTACGTTGGGCACTCCTGAATTCTGCACTCTGTACGTTGGGCACTCCTGAATTCTGCACTCTGTACATAATGTACTCCTGAATTCTGCTCTCTGTAGATAGCATACTCCTGAATTCTGCTCTCTGTAGATAGCATACTCCTGAATTCTGCACTCTGTACATAGCATACTCCTGAATTCTGCACTCTATACGTAGCATTCTCCTGAATTCTGCACTCTGTACATAATGCACTCCTGAATTCTGCACTCTGTACATAACGCACTCCTGAATTCTGCACTCTGTACATAAAGCACTCCTGAAT
The DNA here is from genome assembly GCF_965119305.1 of Pelophylax lessonae. NCBI lineage: Eukaryota > Metazoa > Chordata > Amphibia > Anura > Ranidae > Pelophylax > Pelophylax lessonae. Next base: position 20,461,030 of record NC_138780.1, read on the forward strand.
TCTGCACTCTGTACGTAGCATACTCCTGAACTCTGCACTCTGTACATAGCATACTCCTGAATTTTGCACTCTGTACATAATGCACTCCTTAATTCTGCACTCTGTACATTGCGCACTCCTGAATTCTGCACTCTGTACATAATGTACTCCTGAATTCAGCTCTCTGTACGTAGCATACTCCTGAATTCTGCACTCTGTATATAATGCATTCCTGAATTCTGCACTCTGTACATAGCATACCCCTTGAATTCGTCACTCTGTACGTTGGGCACTCCTGAATTCTACACTCTGTACGTTGGGCACTCCTGAATTCTGCACTCTGTACGTTGGGCACTCCTGAATTCTGCACTCTGTACATAATGTACTCCTGAATTCTGCTCTCTGTAGATAGCATACTCCTGAATTCTGCACTCTGTACATAGCATACTCCTGAATTCTGCACTCTATACGTAGCATTCTCCTGAATTCTGCACTCTGTACATAATGCACTCCTGAATTCTGCACTCTGTACATAACGCACTCCTGAATTCTGCACTCTGTACATAAAGCACTCCTGAATTCTGCACTCTGTACGTAGCATACTCCTGAACTCTGCACTCTGTACATAGCATACTCCTGAATTTTGCACTCTGTACATAATGCACTCCTTAATTCTGCACTCTGTACATTGCGCACTCCTGAATTCTGCACTCTGTACATAATGTACTCCTGAATTCAGCTCTCTGTACGTAGCATACTCCTGAATTCTGCATTCTGTATATAATGCATTCCTGAATTCGTCACTCTGTACATAGCATACCCCTTGAATTCGTCACTCTGTACGTTGGGCACTCCTGAATTCTACACTCTGTACGTTGGGCACTCCTGAATTCTGCACTCTGTACGTTGGGCACTCCTGAATTCTGCACTCTGTACATAATGTACTCCTGAATTCTGCTCTCTGTAGATAGCATACTCCTGAATTCTGCACTCTGTACATAGCATACTCCTGAATTCTGCACTCTGTACGTAGCATTCTCCTGAATTCTGCACTCTGTACGTAGCATACTCCTGAATTCTGCACTCTGTACATAATGCACTCCTGAATTCTGCACTCTGTACGTAGCATACTCCTGAATTCTGCACTGTGTACCTAACGCACTCCTGAATTCTGCACTCTGTACATAATGCACTCCTGAACTCTGCACTCTGTACGTTGGGCACTCCTGAGTTCTGCACTCTGTACATAACGCACTCCTGAATTCTGCACTCTGGAAGTTGAGTAATCCTGAACTCTGCACTCTGTACGCTGCGTATTTCTGAACTAAGCACTCTGTACATAGCACACCTCAGATACAGCCAGTTTTTTTGAAGGCAACCATACTGCTGATGCGGCCCACAATAAAATTGAGTTTGACACCCCTGTCCTATGAGATCAAAAAATATCAACATCGGATTTTACCAGTCCCATGCCAAATGCTACCACATCAGTACCCTTGTGCTTAATCTAACTATTCTGTATTTATGGATTGGGAGAAGAAACCACAGTGTCCATAGCATACCCCCAAAACCACGGGAGAACTGATCCAGAGGGCAGGGGGGCAATTGCCCCCCGGGCCACTCTGATGCCCCATAAAAAGTCTGCACCGCTTCTGCCACAGACATGCCTAAAGGATTCCTGGGAAGTAAAAAGTCCCCACTGCTGACCTACTGAGTGTGGGATGAAGACAAGGACAGAGCGCAGACCTCCCCTCAGCATGGATGGTGTAAACTGTGTCTGAGCAGAGGCCGGTTCCATTCCCCACTGGAGACTCTCCTCCCTCAGGGAGCCCTGACCGAGCTGTCCCAGCTCCCCCCAACCACCCCCTGCTGGTCAGGTCGGGAATCTGGATTGTGCCGGTGAGTGGAGAGTACCTGGAGCAAAGCTTCAGCCTGGAATAGGGGTCAGGAGGAGGCCGGGAAGAGGGAGAGTGGTCTCAGCACCATGGGCCTCTGGTTTGTACTTGCCCCCTGGGCCAAAAGTTGCCAGTCAGCCCCTGCCCAAAACACAAATTTTATAGTGAAGCCCGGGTAGGTCTTAAATCTAGAAATCCTATACTGCAAGGCAACAGTGCTTACTACTAATCTAGGAAAGCACAGCATCGTTTCAGTTCTGTTTCCATCTAAAGGTCCCTTGGTCCCGGGCACCATATCCCAGGATCTAAATGTGTGCTAAAAGTTATCAGAGCAGTAAGTGACCTGACCTGACTCATCCTGGACTGAGAATGAAATTCCCATCATTGCCAGGGCCGGGTCTCATTTCACGACCAGCGGGGCTGGCAGCACAGTGGAAAATGCCATTGTCCCTCTGCATGCTGCCTACAGAAGCTCTTCTCTATTCCTCCCTGACACTCTCTGAATAATGAGCTGGAGGAACAAAGTCATGTCTGTCCGTGCACCACTATATAAGGACAAGAGCGGCTCGTGATGACGAATACCTTTATACTCCGGTTTTCTGATCGCAGAACGCATGCTTGATGTATTGGAGCCACTCCACAGAAGCACAGGAGTGGAGACACAGTTAGACATTAAACTAATGCTGGCTACACGGTATACAATTTTCTTCTACAATTTTCATTTGGATTTACCAAAACCGTATAATATGAGGTCAATACTAAACACTTTAAATTGTATGCAATCAGGGAGGCCCTTGCACTACATAGTTGAAGGTAAATCTAAAGAAAATTGAACACAAAAAAAAATTGTATAATGTGTAGCCAGCTTTAGATTGAAGAAACGGCTTTTTGAGTTGAGTTATTATATTATTATTATTATACAGGATTTATATAGCGCCAACAGTTTGCACAGTGCTTTACATAATGAGGGAAGACAATATAGTTACAATACAATTCAACAGTGACGGCTGGTGCTCAAAATATTTTTTTAGGGGGGGGGGGGGGGCGCAAACAGAAAAATGTAATAGGCATTGCTTTGCGGCAAAAAACGCTGTAAAAAATTGCGTGACTTTGAGGTCACAAAAGTGTGAAAGGGGCCTTCAGTAATCAAGGTGCCCCCTTCAATGCAGAGTTACCAGCGTGCCCCCTTCAATGCAGAGTGACCAGCGTGCCCCCTTTCAATGCAGAGAGACCAGCGTGCCCCCTTCAATGCAGAGTGACCAACTTGCCCCCTTTCAATGCAGATAGACCAGCGTGCCCCCTTTTAATGCAGACAGACCAGCGTGCCCCCTTTCAATGCAGAGAGACCAGCATGCCCCCTTTCAATGCAGAGAGACCAGGGTGCACCCTTTCAATGCAGAGAGACCACAGCGTGCCCCCTTTCAATGCAGAGAGACCACAGCGTGCCCCCTTTCAATGCAGAGACCAGCGTGCCCCCTTTCAATGCAGAGAGACCAGCGTGCCCCCTTTCAATGCAGAGAGACCAGCGTGCCCCATTTCAATGCAGAGAGACCAGCGTGCCCCCTTTCAATGCAGAGTGACCAGTGTGCCCCCTTTCAATGCAGAGAAACCAGCGTGCCCCCATCAATGCAGTGACCAGCGTGCCCCCTTTCAATGCAGAGTGACCAGCGTGCCCCCTTTCAATGCAGAGAGACCAGCGTGCCCCCATCAATGCAGTGACCAGCGTGCCGTGCCCCCTTTCAATGCAGAGTTACCAGCGTGCCCCCTTTCAATGCAGAGAGACCAGCGTGCCCCCTTTCAATGCAGAGAGACCAGCATGCCCCCTTTCAATGTAGAGTGACCAGCATGCCCCCATCAATGCAGTGACCAGCGTGCCCCCTTTCAATGCAGAGTTACCAGCGTGCGTCCGGCACCTGCATGTAGATTAGGGGGCCGGACGCATGGATAGGGGGGGGCGGCGCCCCTGTGCCCCCAACGCACCAGCTGCCACTGCAATTCAATACAGGAGGAATTGGATGGCCCTGCTCGTTAGAGCTTACAATCTAGAAGGGAGGGTCAAGTGAAACAAAAGGCAATAATTGTGGGGGATGAGCTGATGAAGAAAATGGAGGTACATTTGTTAGGTGTGGGTAAGATAGGCTTCTCTGAAGAGGAGGGTTTTCAGGGATTGTCTAAAAGCTAAAAGAGTAGGAGATAATTGGACAGATTGGGGTAAGGAGTTCCATAGGATTGGAGAGGCTCTGGAAAAGTCCTGCAGGCGAGTGTGGAAGGAGGTGACAAGGGAGCTAGAGAGCAGGAGGTTTTGAGAGGAATGAAGAGAGCGATTAGGTTGGTATTTTGAGACGAGGCTAGTGATGTAGCTGGGGGCTAAGCTGTGGATGGCTTTGTAAGATGTTGTTAGTATTTTGAATTAAATTTGTTGGGTGCGCGGAAGCCAGTGGAACTTGGTAAGGTAGATGAGTCTGGCAGCAGGATTCATGATGGATTGAAGGGGGGATAGCCTGTGTAGAGGTAAGCCAATGAGAAGGGAATTGCAGCAGTCGAGGCGCGAGATGACCAGGGAGTGAACTAGGAGCTTTGTTGTGTCATTGGTTAGAAAGGGGCGTATTTTGGAGATGTTGCGGAGGTTGAGGCAGCAAGATTTGGACAGTGCTTGGATGTGGGGCTTGAAGGAGAATTCAGAGTCCAGGACAACACCTAGGACCTTGGCATGCGGGGATCGGCTGATAGTTGTGCCATCGATATTGGGGGAAGGGGCACGTGGTGGAGGAAAAATTATAAGTTCGGTTTTGGATAGATTGAGTTTGAGGAAGTGGTGAGACATCCAGACTGATATATCTGATAGTAAATTAGTGATACGTGCGGAGACTGAGGGAATGAGCCGAGGGGTGGATAAATAAATTTGGGTATCATCAACGTAGAGATGGTATTGGAAGCCATGGGAGGCTATCAACTGACCCAGAGAGGAGGTGCAGATTGAAAATAGGAGGGGTCCAAGAACAGAACCTTGGGGGACCCCAACAGAGAAGGGAAGAGGAGAGGAGGAGGTAGAATTGTAAGTAACGCTAAAGGTGCGGTTGGATAAGTAGGAAGAGAACCAGTGAAGAGTACGGTCACGGAGACCAAAGGCATGGAGTTTTTTGAGGAGGAGGGGATGGTCAACTGTATCAAAGGCAGCAGAAAGGTCCAGGAGTACGAGTACAGAATAGTGTCCATTGGTTTTGGCCGTTAGCAGATCGTTTGTTAGTTTTAGGAGAGCAGTTTTAGTGGAGTGTTGAGGCCGAAATCCAGACTGAAGGGGATCAAGAAGGCTGTTCTCGGCAAGTTGGTCGCACAGTCGGTTGTAGACCAGGCGTTCAAGGAGTTTGGATAAAAAGGGGAGCAAGGAAATAGGGCATAGGCTGTGAAGATTGATTGGGACCAGTGAGGGCTTTTTAAGTATGGGGCTGACTAGTGCATGATTTAGAGAGTTGGGGAAGATCCCAGAAGAGAGGGAGAGATTGAAGATGTGGGATAGAGAGTGTAGAATAGGGCCAGAGGGTGAACATAGCATTAGCGAGAGAACCGGATCCAGAGGGAAGGTGGTTAGGTGGACGTTAGCAAGTAGTTTAGCAACCTCGTCTATAGCGGTGGGGCACTATATATGGTGGGGCATTATATATGGTGGGGCACTATATATGGTGGGGCACTATATATGGTGGGGCATTATATATGGTGGGGCACTATATATGGTGGGGCACTATATATGGTGGGGCACTATATATGGTGGGGCACTATATATGGTGGGGCATTATATATGGTGGGGCATTATATATGGTGGGGCATTATATATGGTGGGGCACTATATATATGGTGGGGCATTATATATGGTGGGGCACTATATATATGGTGGGGCATTATATATGGTGGGGCACTATATATGGTGGGGCATTATATAGTTTTTAGATTCTTTTTATTTAGTTTAGAGGTCTCTAAACTTTTCAGTATGAGGACCACATTGTCGATTTTATAGAGCGTCCCCCTTACATCTAGGAGAGCCCATTAAAGCCCTCCCCCCTACAGCCAGGAGAGCCCATAAGAGTCTCACCTTGAATTCAGGAATGCCTATCAAAGTACCCCCCCTTACATCCAGGAGAGCCCATCGAAGTCCTCCCTTACATTCAAGAATGCCAATAAGAGTCTTCCCTTACATCCAGGAATGCCTATCAGAGTCCTCTCGTACATCCAGGAGAGCCCTTTGGAGTCCTCTCTTACATCTAAGAATGCCCAAAAGATTTTTCTCTTACATCCAGGAATGCCTGTCCGAGCCCCCCCCCCCCCCCCTACATCCAGGAGAGTCTATAAGAGTCTTCCGTTACATCCAGGAGAGCCCATCAGAGTTCCTCCCTTACATCCAGGAGTGCCATAAGCGTCCTCCCTTACATCCAGAAGAGCCCTTTAGAACCCCCCTTCCCCCTTACATCCAGAAGAGCCCATTGGAGTCCTCCCTTACATCCAGGGTAGCCCATCAGAACCCCCCCCCCCCCCCCTTACATCCAGAAGAGCCCATTGGAGTCCTCCCTTACATCCAGGATAGCCCATCAGAACCACCCCCCCCCCTTACATCCAGGAGAGCCCATTGGAGTCCTCCCTTACATCAAAGAGTGCTCATAAGGATCTCACCTTTAATCCAGGAATGCCTATCAGAGTCCCCCCATTACTTCCAAGAGAGCCCCCTGGAGTGCTCTCCTACATCTAGGAGAGCCCATCGGAGTCCCCCCTTACATTCAAGAATGCCCATAAGAGTCTTCCCTTATGTCCAGGAATGCCTATCAAAGTCCCCCCCCCCCCTTACATCCAGGAGAGCCCTTTGGAGTCCTCCCTTATATCCAGGAGAGCCATTTAGAGTCCTCCCATACATCTAGGAATGCCCATAAGAGTCTTCCCTTACATCCAGGAATGCCTATCAGAGTCCTCTTGTACATCCAGGAGAGCCCTTTGGAGTCCTCTCTTACATCTAATAATGCCCAAAAGAGTCTTCTCTTACATCCAGGAATGCTTGTCAGAGCCCCCCTACATCCAGGCGAGTCCATCAGAGTTCCTCCCTTACATCCAGGAGTGCCATAAGTGCCATAAGGGTTCACCCTTACATCCAGAAGAGCCCATCAGAATCCCCCCCTTACATCCGGGAAAGCCCATCAGAGTCCTCTCTTCTATCCAGGAGAGCCCATCAGAATCCCCCCCTTACATCCGGGAGAGCCCATCAGAGTCCTCTCTTCTATCCAGGAGAGCCCATCAGAATCCCCCCCTTACATTCAGGAGAGTCCATCAGAGTCCTCCCTTACATCTCGGAGTGCCCATACGTATCTCACCTTAAATCCAGGAATGCCTATCAAAGTTCCCCTATTACATCCAGGAGAGTCCCCTGTAATGCTCCCCTACATCCAGGAGAGCCCATCGGAGTCCCCCCTTACATTCAAGAATGCCCATAAGAGTCTTCCCTCACGTCCAGGAATGCCTATCAAAGTCCCCCCCCCCCCCCTACATCCAGGAGAGCCCTTTGGAGTCCTCCCTTACATCTAAGAATGCCCAAAAGAATCTTCTCTTACATTCAGAAATGCTTATCAGAGCCCCCCCTACATCTCCTCTCTTACATCCAGGAGTGCCCATAGGGGTCCCCCCCTTTATATCAAGAAGTGCCCATAAGGGTCCTCCCTTACCTCCAGGATTGCCCATCAGAGTCCCCCTTACCTCTGGGAGTGGCAATCAGAGTCCCCGTTACTTCCAGGAGTGCCCACCAGAGTCCCCCTTACCTCCGGGAGGGGCAATCAGAGTCCCCCCTTACCTCCAGGAGTGGCCATAAGAGTCTCCCTTACATCCAGGAGTGCCCATCAGAGTCCTCCTTTACAGCCATAAGTGCCTGCCCATACAGGAGTTTCCATCAGGGGGACTGGGGATCATGGCTGGCTGTGGATGCACCAGTCTCCATATTACAAAACACGGACCGCTGTAAGCCAGCCAGGATATTTTTAATGGACAGTTTCTGTGGACCAAATAATTATATATAAAAGAAACACCTGACCGCTGTCCTATCCATTCTCCCAGCACAGATTTGTTCCTATAACCAGCACACAAGCCCTGATGAATAGGGATGGTGAGCCCCTGAAACACGTTACATTTTAATCTTTGCATCAGATTTGACAAATAAACTCATACTAGAGAAGAAATTATATATATATATTATATATATTTGGGTTTGGAAAAAAAGTTATTTAAATATATATATATATATATATATATATATATATATATATATGTGTATATATATATATTATATTTATTTATTTAACTATACACACATATATATATATATATATATATTTAAATAACTTTTTTTTCTAAACCCAAATATATATATATATATATTTTTTTTTTTTTTTTCTTAACCCAAATTTTGTGTCACTTTAATCCTACTTTAAGGCACGCTAAAGTAGACCATCGTGTTTCATTTTAGCATGCCTTAGGTGCAGCTTGATGATCTATTCTTCTATGAGACTTTTAGCAGCTGGATTTTCGGATGCACACAACCTCACAATGAATGTGCCGTGCAGTATGTCACCCTATCCATAATACAGGCAATCTTTGCATCTGCTTAGAACATCATAATATAAATGAGGAAGGGAATGAAGAGCAGTGCGTCCCGCAGAGCTTGCACTCTATTCTTCTGCCCAGCAACAAGCCTCGTGTGATCCAGAGACACTTGCTGTTGTCATTCTCCCCCCCCCCCCACCCTCACCCCAGGTCCCTGGTAGGCCTGTTATTCTAAGCTGACATTGGCTGACACCCCTTCCCTTCTTCAGAGGGTGGTGGGGTGGTGGACAGGTGTATTTTGGAAGCAGAAAAACAAGTATATTTGAAGTCGTCCGCTCAGCAGGATTGGAGCGGGGATCTCTGGGAAGCTGTTTACACGCTCAGCTTGCCCGCAGCTGTCCCGGGAATCCAGAGCCTCCAGTAAAAGGATCGCGGAGGGAGCAGAAATTCTCAGAACCTGTTTACAACACTGAAAGGAGAGCCATGGGCTCATCGCCCTACATGGAGCGGCCGGCCGCCCTCCCGGCTTCGCTGACTCTGCCGCTGCTTTTATAATAGAAGCCGGATTGTGGAGGGCGCAAAGCAAGGGGACGCATATAAATAACCAAAAAACCATAACAATAACAACCTCAAAATTGCACGTGCGTCCATGTATAGGCGACCCAGGGGTCGTGCACACCGCAGCTCAAAAACGCCTGTTTTACAGATATTAAAATTTTTTCTGGCTAAACGCCCCTCTGTGTTATCCTATGTGTCCGTGCACACATAGGCGTTTACAGGCGTTTAGAGGCAGCGTTCTGAAAAAGAGCGTTTGGGCTGAATAACCGTGCATACACGCATTTACTCGTTAATACATTTCTAATAGCCAGAATAAATTAATATTGTGGCCAATGGAATGCATTACCGCTAAATAATGCAAACCCACATAAACGTACGTACCGCATTTTTGCATGCGCGTGTGTCGTTAATGCTTTCTGTTGGCCAGAATATTAATTTTTCTCCTATAAAAGAGAAAAGATGATTTAAAGAATAAAGTATGCATGTGGCAGAAAAAATGCGCAAACGTGCCTAAATGCGCCTAAGCGCTAGGCACATTTACCACTTGAGTGTTCATTTATCTAAATGGCCAGAATAAATGAATATTCTGGCCAATGAGATGAATAAACGCCCAAGCGCTTAACACATTGTGGCGTAAAAAATTTGTAAACGCACCTAAATGCGTGTAAAGGCGTCTAGATGCTCCTAAGTGCATTTACCACTTGAGTGTTCATTTATTTTAATGGCCAGAAAAAATTATTACTTTGACCAATGAGATGAATAAACGCCCAAGCGCTTGACACGTTGTGGCGTAAAAAAATGTGTAAGTGCCTAAATGAGTGTAAACGGGTCTAGATACACCTAAGCGCATTTACCACTTGAGTGTTCACTTATTTTAATGGCCAGAAAAAATGATTACTTTGGCCAATGAGATGAATAAACGCCCAAATGCTTGACATGTTGTGGCGTAAAAAAGTGCCTAAATGTGTGTAAACGTGTCTAGATGCGCCTCAGCGCTAAGCGCATTTACCACTTGAGTGTTCATTCCTTTCAATGGGCAGAATAAAAGAATTTTGCGGCCAATGAGATGAATAAACGCCCAAGTGCTTGACGCATTGTGGCTCAAAAAATGTGTGAACGCGCCTAAATGCATGTAAACGCGTCTAGATGCGCCTAAGCGCTAGGCACATTTACCACTTGAGTGTTCATATATTTAAATGGCAAGAATAAATGAATATTCTGGCCAATGAGATGAATAAACGCCCAAGCGATTGGCGCATCGTGGCTTAAAAAATGTGTAAACACGCCTAGATGCGTGTAGACGCGTCTAGATGTGCCTAAACCTAGACGCGTTTAGCACTTGAGTGTTCATTCATTTAGATGGCCAGAATAAATGAATATTCAGGCCAATGAATTGAAGAAACGCCCAAGCGCTTGACGTGTTGTGGCGTACAAAATGTCTAAACACGCCTAAATGCGTGTAAACGTGTCTAGATGCTCCTCAGTGCATTTACCATTTGAGTGTTCATTCCTTTCAATGGGCAGAATAAATGAATGTTGCGGCCAATGAGATGAATAAACGCCCAAGTGCTTGACGCGTTGTGGCGTAAAAAATGTGCGAACGCGCCTAAATGCATGTAAATGTAGATGCGCCTAAGCGCTAGGCACATTTACCACTTGAGTGTTCATTTATTTTAATTGCCAGAATAAATTAATATTCTGACCAATGAGATGAATAAACGCCCAAGCGATTGTCGCGTTGTGGCATAAAAAATGTGTAAACACACCTAAATGTGTGTAAACGCGTCTAGATGCGTCTAAGTCTAGGCGTGTTTAGCACTTGAGTGTTCATTTATTTTAATGGCCAGAATAAATGAATATTCTGGCCAATGAGATGAATAAACGCCCCAAGCGATTGGCGCGTTGTGGCGTAAAAAATGGGTAAACACACCTAAATGCATGTAAAAGCGTCTAGATGCACCTAAGCCTAGGCTGTTTAGCACTTGAGTGTTCATTCATTTTGATTGCCAGAATAAATTAATATTGTGGCCAATTAAATTAATCTACATGCAGGGCGCCGGACGCATGGATTCCAATAGGGTTTTTTTTTTTTTTTGAAGCACGTGATTAGAGCCAGAGGCTCTAATAGGCTTCAAAAAAGGGTGGGCTAGGGGCACAGAGCACTGCACCCTGAGCCCACCCAGTTGTGTGACAATAGCGAATGAATATTCACTATTGCCACACTGATTCTCCTCCTGGCCAACCAGGAAACGGGTCCTGAGAACCTGCTATTGGCCAAGGAGGAGACGCAGGGGAAGCCCACGTAGGAGACTGAGGGGGAAGCCGCCGCCACCGCTGCCTGCCCAAGGTGAGTGAGCTGGCGACTGGAGGGGGGAGGGGGTTAGGTGTTTGGGCTGGAGCTGGTGTGGTCCGGGGGGGGGGGGGTATGGTGTGGTCCGCCTGCCACCATACCCCCCCCCCCCCCGACCCATGGAGCATCAGCCGCCACTGGTCATGTCTTTGTTTATGTATAATCATGGTGCAATCACACCATGTTTGGGGTGCCATTTAGAAAGAATGGAGAAAAATGGGGCCCAAACACATGCCATGCGTTTTCCCGAGATTTTAGCGCTATTTGGAAACGCAGACAGAATCGCGCCTGCAATTCCAAATCACTCAGATGTCCACAGGTCCTTAAAATGCTTGATTTTTTTGCGCTTTTACCTGCAGTTTTTTTTTTTTTTACATCGTGACAAGTTCTCTTTAATGGAAGAACTCCTTTAAATAAAGGTTTATCAATGCAGCGTAAATCCCCAGATGTGTAACCGCCGATCCCATGAAGTACTTGTGGTTTTATGGGCATTCCGGGAATTGCTGTCTATAACTGGAAGGCTGTATAGAGCAGTAGGACGCTTCATGGGGTCACCACGCTGCGGAGATAAGGGCTGGGAGCGCGCCATCGCCAACAGCATTCTGTGTTCAGCTTTAATGGCGGCTCCCTTCCAACGTGCCGGAGCGCACACAGTGGCGAGGTGACTGATTAACTCAGATAACCTTGTTATTGTTATATTGTACTCATAGTGTGCCGATAACGCCTACCATGTGATCCTCAGATAATCAACTCACATCCATTCATCGCACGGATCAACCGATCGTAAAAGGAGTCGTTAAGTCAGTAAAACTCCTACTGTTTTTTTTTTTTTACGACTCCCAACAGTATTACGCCATAACGTGTTGGTAGGCACCGCACCGCATACTAGCACAATATGGAGGGCGCCCCTTTAAAATAAAGCCCTCCAGCACTGAGCTGTCACTGCTGCCAGGGCTCCCATCTTCACCCGGTCTTCCATCTGTGTTCACGCTCTCCGGCCACATAAATGGCCTTGGCCACGATGACGTCACCTCCGCCCATACACATGGGTGTCAAAATCATGGCACTGCGCTCTCTGCATTCAGGGAACACGCGATGACGTCACCTCCGCTCATGCATATTGGTGTCATCATCATGGCATGGCACTCTCTGCATTCAGGGTCACGTGATGACACTACTTGCAGAGTCTCCCGTCTTCACCCGGTCTTCCATCTGGGTTCACGCTCTTTGGCCACATGAATGGCCTGGGCCACGATGACGTCACCTCCACCCATACATATGGGTGTCATCATCATGGCACTGCGCTCTCTGCATTCAGGGAACACGCGATGACGTCACCTCCGCTCATGCATATGGGTGTCATCATCATGGCATGGCACTCTCTGCATTCAGGGTCACATGATGACACTACTCGCAGAGTCTCCCGCCTTCACATTGTCTTCCATCTGGGTTCACGCTCTTCGGCCACATGAATGGCCTGGGGTGCGATGACGTCACCTCCGCCCATATACACAGGCGTCATCATCATGGCACTGCGCTCTCTGTATTCAGGGAACACGCGATGACGTCACCTCCGCTCGTGCATATGGGTGTCAACATCATGGCACTGCGCGCTCTGCATTCAGGGAACACGCGATGACGTCATCTCCACTCATGCATATGGGTGTCATCATCATGGCATGGCACTCTCTGCATTCAGGATCACGTGATGACACTACTTGCAGAGTCTCCCACCTTCACATGGTCTTCCATCTGGGTTGACGCTCTTCGGCCACATGAATGGCCTGGGGCGCGATGGCGTCACCTCCGCCCATACACATGGGTGTCATCATCATGGCACAGCACTGTCTGCATTCTGGGAACACGCAATGACGTCACCTCCACTCATGCACACGGGTGTCATAATCATGGCACGGCACTCTCTGCATTCAGGGCACACGCGATGACGTCACCTCCGCTCATGCACCCCGGTGTCATCATCATGGCACAGCACATCTGCATTCAGGGCATACAAGATGATATCACCTCCGCTCATGCACACGGGTGTCATAATCATGGCACGGCACTCCCTGCATTTAGGGCACACGCGATGACATCACCTTCGCTCATGCACACCGGTGTCATCATCATGGCACAGCACATCTGCATTCAGGGCATACGCGATGACGTCACTTCTGCTCAAGCACAGGGGTGTCATCATCATCATGGCACAGCACATCTGCATCCAGGGCACATGCGATAATGTCACCTCCACTCATGCACATGGGTGTCATCATCATGGCACAGCACTCTACATTCAGGGCACACGCAATGACACTGCTTCCAGAGTCTTCAATCTTCACCTGGTCTTCCATCTGGGTTCACGCTGTCCGGCCACATGAATGGCCTGAGCCGCGATGACGTCACCTCCACCACATGGCTGTCATCATCATGGCACGGCACTCTCTGCATTCAGGGCACACGCGATGACATCCCCTTCGCTCATGCACACCGGTGTCATCATCATGGCACAGCACATCTGCATTCAGGGCATACGCGATGACGTCACTTCTGCTCAAGCACAGGGGTGACATCATCATCATGGCACAGCACATCTGCATCCAGGGCACATGCGTGATGTCACCTCCACTCATGCACACAGGTGTCATCATCATGGCACAGCACTCTGCATTCAGAGCACACGCAATGACACTGCTTCCAGAGTCTTCCATCTTCACCTGGTCTTTCATCTGGGTTCACGCTCTCCGGCCATATGAATGGCCTGGGCCACGATGACGTCACCTCCGCCCATGCACATGGGCGTTTTTATCATGGCACTGCTCTCTCTGCATTCAGGGAACATGCGATAACGTCATCTCCACTCATGCACACAGGTGTTATCATCATGGCACGGCACTCTCTGCATTCTTTCCAATCATCCATTGTCCGTCCGTCCGTCTATCTATTTATCGATCGTAGATAAAGTTGATCTGAATGGTACAGAAATGTATGTATATAAGAAATCCGATTGGAGGAGATGATTGTAGGGTGTATGGTGGATTCTATAACAGACGTCTCCTGTAACCCCCCTGTGTGTTATCTAGGTGACGCACACACACTCAGATTTCTGGACAATCAGATCTTTCTATGTGTGTCTCTCTTCTCTCTCAGACAGCTGTGCAGTAATGTAGAGCAAAGGTGAGGAATCATAAGGGGAACCTGTCTTTCCAGCGCTGACCTCACCGCTCCGATTTGCTGGCCGCTCGCCAGCTGACTGCAGCTCTATTTTTAAGCGCTCTGCACTGTGTAAAGAAAGGCTTTGAATCCAATCTGTCCGATATAATCCCCGTCTAATCGCGGCTCCGCTTCATATTTATCTGGATGACAGTTTGTCTCCTGATTTTGGACATGCCGCTATTTCTTCCATCGGCTGAAAATAAACAAAAATGCCAAAAATAAATGAAAGTTGAAGTTTAATCTGCTGATATTTCAATTTTCATTACATATTTTATTTTAGTTCCAGTGGCATCATCACTGGGTATCTGTGCTTCTCTATGCAATGCAGGCAGATCATGGTTGGTGGGCGGAGCCAGCTGGGTGCTGTACACAGCTTCCTAAAAACATCACTGCCTCAGTACTCCTCTCAGGAGCTCTCAGCCCTGGCAGTGGGAGGAGTTGTGCAAATATGCCTTGATGGACTGGTGATAGTCGCTTTAATGGGCTGGTGATAGTCGCCTTGATGGACTGGTGATGGACTGGTTATAGTCGCCTTGATGGACTGGTGATAGTCGCCTTGATGGACTGGTGATAGTCGCCTTGATGGACTGGTGATAGTCGCCTTGATGGACTGGTGATAGTCGCCTTGATGGTCTAGTGATAGTCGCCTTGATGGACTGGTGATGGATTGGTGATAGTCGCCTTGATGGACTGGTGATGGACTGGTGATAGTCACCTTGATGGACTGGTGATTGGCTGGTGATAGTCGCCTTGATGGACTGGTGATAGTCGCCTTGATGGACTGGTGATGGACTGGTGATTGGCTGGTGATAGTCGCCTTGATAGACTGGTGATGGACTGGTGATAGTCGCCTTGATGGACTGGTGATAGTCGCCTTGATGGACTGGTGATAGTCACCTTGATGGACTGGTAATGGACTGGTGATAGTCACCTTGATGGACTGGTGATTGGCTGGTGATAGTCGCCTTGATGGACTGGTGATTGACTGGTGATAGACGCCTTGATGGACTGGTGATGGACTGGTGATAGTCGCCTTGATGGACTGGTGATGGACTGGTGATTGGCTGGTGATAGTCGCCTTGATGGACTGGTGATAGTCGCCTTGATGGACCGGTGATAGTCACCTTGATGGACTGGTGATTGGCTGGTGATTGTCGCCTTGATGGACTGGTGATGGACTGGTGATAATCGCCTTGATGGACTGGTGATGGACTGGTAATAGTCGCCTTGATGGACTGGTGATTGGCTGGTGATAGTCGCCTTGATGGACTGGTAATGGACTGGTGATTGTCGCCTTGATAGACTGGTGATGGACTGGTGATAGTCGCCTTGATGGACTGGTAATAGTCGCCTTGATGGTCTGGTGATAGTCGCCTTGATGGACTGGTGATAGTCGCCTTGATGGACTGGTGATGGACTGGTGATAGTCGCCTTGATGGACTGGTGATGGACTGGTGATAGTCTCCTTGATGGACTGGTGATTGGCTGGTGATAGTCGCCTTGATGGACTGGTAATGGACTGGTGATAGTTGCCTTGATGGACTGGTAATGGACTGGTGATAGTCGCCTTGATTGACCGGTGATGGACTGGTGATAGTCGCCTTGATGGACTGGTGATGGACTGGTGATAGTCGCCTTGATGGACTGGTGATTGGCTGGTGATAGTCGCCTTGATGGACTGGTAATGGACTGGTGATAGTTGCCTTGATGGACTGGTAATGGACTGGTGATAGTCGCCTTGATGGACCGGTGATGGACTGGTGATAGTCGCCTTGATGGACTGGTGATTGGCTGGTGATAGTCGCCTTGATGGATTGGTGATAGTCGCCTTGATGAACTGGTGATGGACTGGTGATAGTCACCTTGATGGACTGGTGATAGTCGCCTTGATGGACTGGTGATAGTCGCCTTGATGGACTGGTGATGGACTGGTGATAGTCACCTTGATGGACTGGTGATTGGCTGGTGATAGTCGCCTTGATGGACTGGTAATGGACTGGTGATAGTCGCCTTGATGGACTGGTGATGGACTGGTGATAGTCGCCTTGATGGACTGGTGATTGGCTGGTGATAGTCGCCTTGATGGACTGGTAATAG
This sequence comes from Pelophylax lessonae, assembly GCF_965119305.1. Lineage (NCBI taxonomy): Eukaryota > Metazoa > Chordata > Amphibia > Anura > Ranidae > Pelophylax > Pelophylax lessonae. The sequence continues at coordinate 20,477,695 of NC_138780.1, forward strand.
ACTGGTGATAGTCGCCTTGATGGACTGGTGATGGACTGGTGATAGTCGCCTTGATGGACTGGTGATGGACTGGTGATAGTCGCCTTGATGGACTGGTGATTGGCTGGTGATAGTCGCCTTGATGGACTGGTGATAGTCGCCTTGATGGACTGGTGATGGACTGGTGATAGTCACCTTGATGGACTGGTGATAGTCGCCTTGATGGACTGGTGATGGACTGGTGATAGTCACCTTGATGGACTGGTGATAGTCGCCTTGATGGACTGGTGATAGTCGCCTTGATGGACTGGTGATGGAATGGTGATAGTCACCTTGATGGACTGGTGATAGTCGCCTTGATGGACTGGTGATAGTCGCCTTGATGGACTGGTGATAGTCGCCTTGATGGACTGGTGATGGACTGGTGATAGTCACCTTGATGGACTGGTGATAGTCGCCTTGATGGACTGGTGATTGGCTGGTGATAGTCGCCTTGATGGACTGGTGATTGGCTGGTGATAGTCGCCTTGATGGACTGGTGATTGGCTGGTGATAGTCAACTTGATGGACTGGTGATTGGCTGGTGATAGTCAACTTGATGGACTGGTGATAGTCGCTTTAATGGGCGGGTGTTAGTCTGGCGGATTGGGCATTCCTATGCAGGCTATATTTTCATGCAGACTGCGACATGTAACACCCACATGTGATGGCAGCCTCTGGGATTGATAGAACTGAAATCAACTCCGCATCAGCAACCCCCCCCCCCCCCCATCACAGTGATCTGATTAGGGGGGGTTCAATTCTTCATCAGCATGCAACTCTAGTCACAGTGACCTGGTTAAGATTGCTTCAGTTCTGCATCACCATGCAGCCCCATTCACAGGGATCTGGTTAGAGATCTTTCAATTCTGCATCAGCATCCCCCCCCTCCACCCATGTCACAGTGATCTGGCTAAGGGTGCTTCAATTCTGCATCAGCATACAACCCTAGGCACAATGATCTGGTTACAGTTGTTTCAATTCTGCATCAGCACCTCCCCTCCACCAATGTCACAGTGATCTGGCTAAGGGTGCTTCAGTTATGCATCAGCACCTCCCCTCCACCAATGTCAAAAGGATCTGGCTAAGGGTGCTTCAATTATTCATCAGCATCTCCCCTCCACCGATGTCACAGTGATCTGGCTAAGGGTGCTTTAATTCTGCATCAGCATGCAACCCTAGTCACAGTGATCTGGTTAGAGATCTTTCAATTCTCCATTAGCAACCTCCCCCCCCCCCCCGCCTCTCCACCCATGTCACAGTGATCTGGTTAAGGGTACGGTACTTCAATTTTGCATCAGCATGAAACTCTAGTCATAGTGGCCTGGTTGGGAGTGTTTCAGTTCTGCATCAGCATGCAACCTTAGTCACAGGGATCTGATTAGAGATGTTTCAATTCTGCATCAGCACCAACCCCCCCCCCACAACCCTAGTCACAGTGATCTGGTTAGTGGTGCTTCAGTTCTGCATCAGCATGCAACCCTAGTCACAGAGATCTGGTTAGAGATCTTTCAATTCTGCATCAGCACCCTCCACCCATGTCACAGTGATCTGGCTAAGGGTGCTTCAATGCTGCATCAGCATGCAACCCTAGTCACAATAATCTGGTTAGAGGTTATTCAATTCTGCATCAGCAACCCCCACCGACACCTTAGTCACAGTGATCTGGCTAAAATAACTTTTTAGAAGCTGCCTCCATCTTAGCAATAGCAACAGAGGACTCTAGGCAGCCTCCCTAAGAGGTTGCCTGAGTTCTAGCAATAGCCACCTGCATCCTAGCAACTGAGGATGCTGTGTAACTTCCTTAAGATGCCACCTGCATCCAAGCAATGGAAGATGCTGGGAGGCAATATCTGCCTGCACCCTAACAACAGAGGATCCTAGGCAGCTTCCCTGAGAGGCAGCCTGAGTTCTAGCAACAGAGGGCACTTGGTGGCAAATAGCTGCCTGCATCCTAGCAACCGAGGATGCCAGGTGACTTCCTTGAGATGTCACCTGCGTCCAAGCAATGGAAGATGCTGGGAGGCAATAGCTGCTTGCGTCCTAACAACAGAGGATTCTAGGCAGCTTCTTTGAGAGGCAGCCTGAGTTCTAGCAACAGAGGGCACTAGGTGGCAATAGACACCTGCATCCTAGCAACCGAGGATGCCAGGTGACTTCCTTGAGATGTCACCTGCATCCAAGCAATGGAAGATGCTGGGAGGCAATATCTGCCTGCACCCTAACAACAGAGGATCCTAGGCAGCTTCCCTGAGAGGCAGCCTGAGTTCTAGCAACAGAGGGCACTTGGTGGCAAATAGCTGCCTGCATCCTAGCAACCGAGGATGCCAGGTGACTTCCTTGAGATGTCACCTGCGTCCAAGCAATGGAAGATGCTGGGAGGCAATAGCTGCTTGCGTCCTAACAACAGAGGATTCTAGGCAGCTTCTTTGAGAGGCAGCCTGAGTTCTAGCAACAGAGGGCACTAGGTGGCAATAGACACCTGCATCCTAGCAACCGAGGATGCCAGGTGACTTCCTTGAGATGTCACCTGCGTCCAAGCAATGGAAGATGCTAGGAGGCAATAGCTGCTTGCGTCCTAACAACAGAGGATTCTAGGCAGCTTCCTTGAGAGGCAGCCTGAGTTCTAGCAACAGAGGGCACTAGGTGGCAATAGACACCTGCATCCTAGCAACCGAGGATGCCAGATGACTTCCTTGATACAGAAAAACAGTATTTCTCCTGCGCTCGAGTGTTTTGCAAGAAGGTTTGTGGTCTTGTGTGGTCTTTGTTAACACAACCTAAGGTCTTGCCACCCCCTTAGGACCAAGGGTATCCACTACACTGAAAAACAACACCAACAAGAGAAGGGCACACTGACCTTGTGCATTACCACTAAAAAGGTTTATTAAAATCCAAATAAGCAACACACATTGTACTCACAAACTTATGATAGTTGCACACATGTAAAGATATTTTTTAACTTTTTTTTGGCTCGGAGGAAGAGGGTCCTCTCTCGAAAAGCATAAGCCAGCTATATGCGGATACCATCACGTCATCCAGCACCATAAGAATATCTGGGCTGTCTTGGGGGCGACTGAGTCCAATATCTTTACATGTGTGCAACTATCATAAGTTTGTGAGTACAATGTATATTGCTTTTTTGGATTTTAATAAACCTTTTTAGTGGTAATGCACAAGGTCAGTGCACCCTTCTTGTTGACTTACTTGAGATGTCACCTGCATCCAAGCAATGGACAATGTGGGGAAGCAATAGCCGCCTGCATCCTAACAACAGAGGATTCTAAGCAGCTTCCCTGAGGGGCAGCCTGAGCTCAAGCAACAGAGGGCACTAGGTGGCAAAAACCACCTGTATCCTAGCAACCGAGGATGCCATGTGACTTCCTTAAGATGCAAGCTAGGAGGCAATAGCTGCCTGCGTCCTAACAACAGAGGGTTCTAGGCAGCTTCCCTGAGAGGCTGCCTGAGTTCTAGCAACAGGGGGCACTAGGAGGCAATAGGCAATGCCAGGTAACTTCCTTGAAATGTCACCTGCATCCAAGCAATGGAGGATGCTGGGAAGCAATAGCTGCCTGCATCCTAACAACAGAGGATTCTAGGCAGCTTCCCTGAGAGGCAGCCTGAGTTCTAGCAACAAAGGGCACTAGGTTGCAGTAGCCGCCTGCATCCTAGCAACCAAGATGCCAGGTGACTTCCTTGAGATGTCACCTGCGTCCAAGCAACAGAAGATGATGGGAGTCAATAGCCGCCTGCGTCCTAACAACAGAGGATTCTAGGTAGCTTCCCTGAGAGGCAGCCTGAGTTCTAGCAACAAAGGGCACTAAGTTGCAGTAGAGGATTGCATCCTAGCAACCAAGATGCTAGGTGACTTCCTTGAGATGTCACCTGCGTCCAAGCAAAAGAAGATGATGGGAGTCAATAGCCGCCTGCGTCCTAACAACAGAGGATTCTAGGTAGCTTCCCTAAGAGGCAGCCTGAGTTCTAGCAACAAAGGTGCACTAGGTTGCAGTATCCGCCTGCATCCTAGCAACCAAGATGCCAGGTGACTTCCTTGAGATGTCACCTGCATCCAAGCAAAAGAAGATGATGGGAGTCAATACTCGCCTGCGTCCTAGCATCAGAGGATGCTAGGCGACTTCCCTGAGAAGCCGCCTGCTTCCTAGCAACAGGGGGCGCTAGGAGGCAGTAGCCCCAAACATTGCTCACATATTACACATGTACAGAGCCCTTTTTACTCAGAATCTTGCTACCAGCTTCTGCGTACCCATGTCCTAGTAACAGTATTTTCATAGGTCGTGTCCTTGTACATTGAGGGAGCAGCATGAAACTCCCATCTCAGCATCTTTTTAAAGGAAACATCTACGATTTCCCAATTGCTTAAGCAAAACACACCAGTGACTCAAGCCTCTAGAGCTCGGTATCTGCTCGGCAGCAACATTGTGAGAACGAGTGCGCTGCTGTCCCATTTCCAAGCCAGGCGCTGTGATTGGACAGGGCCGTGAGATCAGCTGCTCCCTGATTGGATGGAAGCCCTTTTCACGTGAAGGCCCATGCACTGTGTGCATGCTGTGGTTTGTTTAATATCTTCCTCTTATGAGGGAATGTAACTCAGACGAAGGGACTTCCCCCTTTTCGCATTCCTTTCACATGAGCAGCATTTAGCAAACATCTTTGCCCTGAGTATGTATGTATAATAGTATCAGGAGGACAGGTTGTCTTCTTCTTGAACCTGTACATGTAACTACCTGTACGCTCTATGTAACCAGTCGTCACTGAGCACTAATACATACAGGTGTCTGCTGGTGATACTGACCCCAAAAATCCGGGGGCTTCACGGGCATCATAAATTGTTGGATGATAGCGATTCCATAGTCAACCTTGAATTAACACTTCCTCTTTTATAAGAGTTTCGACAGCTATCTGTGACTCCACAAAAGCTATCAAATTCCAGAGACTTAGCTGATCGCTTGGAACAGATGGGCAGTTCGGGGGCTAAAGTGGAACCCAAACTCAAAACTGATGACGTCTTTAGCAGAAAGAGAGGTGGAGGTGAGGAACTCTACCCAGATCCTTAACTCCTAACAAAGAACCATCAGCTTGGCTTCGTCAGCCCTCCACAAAGCCAGAGGGCCCCCAATCCCGAGAACCAAGGGCCAATAAATTAGGAAGTCCACATAAATATTAAAAAGACAGCACCAAATGAGTGTTTCAAGAATCTAGGTTTCTTTATTAGTATTAACACACCTAACAACAGGAAAGCAAAAAAACACCTTCTAGGGCCAAGAAGCCCCCTTCACCAGGGTTTGGACAATGCAATAAAAAGGTGTCTATTGAACTCAAAGCAAAAATTCCTGGATATACAGGTGGTCTTCGGTTTACAAACATCCGACTTACATCCGACTTATACTTACAAACATAGGGAGACAAGTAAATCCCTGGCAGGATAAAGACTTAATATGCGATTCCTCCTGCATATACAGCTGAGTGTTCAATAGACACCTTTTTGCTACACTGTTGAAGCCCTGATGAAGGGAATTTTAGGCCCTGAAACACGTTGGTGGTCTGCTTTCCTGTTATGTGTGATTCTAGGCCCTAAAATGTGTTGGTGGTATTATGCTTTCCTGTTATGTGTAACAATACCAACAAAGGATCCTGGAACAGGAAAGCACAAAACAGCCAAAGTGTTTCAGGGCCAAAAATCCCCCTTCATCAGGGCTTGAACAATGCAACAAAAAGGTGTCTATTTGACTCAAAGCAAAAGCTCCTGGATATAAATCCCTGGCAGGAGAAAGACTTAATATGAGATTGCTCCAGCAAATACAGCTGAGTGTTAAAGAGACACCTTTTTGCTACATTGTCGAAGTCCTGATGAAGGGAATTTTAGGCCCTGAAACACGTTGGTGGTCTGCTTTCCTGTTATGTGGGATTTTAGGCCCTAAAATGTGTTGGTGGTATTATGCTTTCCTGTTGTTATGTGTAACAATACTCATAAAGTATCCTGGAACAGGAAAGCACAAAACAGCCAAAGTGTTTCAGGGCCAAAAATAGCCCTTTATCAGGGCTTGAACAATGCAACAAGAAGGTGTCTATTTGACTCAAAGTAAAAGCTCCTGGATATAAATCCCTGGCAGGAAAAATAATTAATATGCGATTGCACACACATCTACTGCTGAGTGTTCAATAGACACCTTTTTCCTACAATGACGAAGCCCTGATGAAGGGGATTTTAGGCCCTGAAACACGTTGGTGGTCTTCTGCTTTCCTGTTATGTGTGATTTTAGGCCTTAAAATGTGTTGGTGGTATTATGCTTTCCTGTTGTTATGTGTAACAATACTCAAAGGATCCTGGAACAGGAAAGCACAAAACAGCCAAAGTGTTTCAGGGCCAAAAATCTCCCTTTATTAGGGCTTGAACAATGCAACAAAAAGGTGTCTATTTGACTCAAAGCAAAAGCTCCTGGATATAAATCCCTGGCTGGAGAAAGAATTAATATGTGATTGCACCCGCATCTACTGCTTAGTGTCCAATAGACATCTTTTTCCTACAATGTCGAAGCCCTGATGAAGGGGATTATAGGCCCTGAAACACGCTGGTGGTCTTCTGCTTTCCTGTTATGTGTGATTTTAGGCCCTAAAATGTGTTGGTGATATTATGCTTTCCTATTGTTTTGTGTAACAGTACCAATAAAGGATCCTGGAAACAGGAAAGGATCCTGGAACAGGAAAGCAAAAAAAAAGCCAACATGTTTCAGGGCCAAAAATCTCCCTTCATCAGGGCCTGGACAATCCAAGAAAAAGGTGTCTATTGGACTCAAGGCAAAAGCTCCAGGATATACCTTTCTGGCAAGTGAAGGAAATAATATGAAAGTGCACCTGCATATACAGCTAACTATACAATAGACACCTTTTTTGCTACACTGTCGAAGCCCTGATGAAGGGGATTTTAGGCCTTGAAACACACTGGTGGTCTTCTGCTTTCCTGTTATGTGTGACTTTAGGCCCCAAAACGTGTTGGTGGTAGTATGCTTTCCTGTTGTTATGTGTAACAGTACCAATAAAGGATCCTGGAAACAGGAAAGGATCCTGGAACAGGAAAGCAAAAAACGGCCAACATGTTTTAGGACCAAAAATCTCCCTTCATCAGGGCTTGGAGAATTCAAGAAAAAGGTGTATATTGGATTCAAGGCAAAAGCTCCAGGATATACATTTCTGGCAAGAGAAGGAATTAATATGAACATGCACCTACATATACAGCTAAGTATCCAATAGACAATAGACACATCACACAGCAAGAAACTTCCAACGTGTTTCAGGGCCAAAAATCCCCCTTCATCAGGGCTTGGACAATCTAACAAAAGGTGTCTATTGGACTCAAGGCAAAAGCTCCAGGATATACATTTCTGGCAAGAGAAGGAATTAATATGAAAGTGCACCTGCATATACAGCTAACTATCCAATAGACACCTTTTTGCTACACTGTAGAAGCCCTGATGAAGGGAATTTTAGGCCCTGAAACACGCTGGTGGTCTTCTGCTTTCCTGTTATGTGTGACTTTAGGCCCCAAAACGTGTTGGTGGTAGTATGCTTTCCTGTTGTTATGTGTAACAGTACCAATAAAGGATCCTGGAAACAGGAAAGGATCCTGGAACAGGAAAGCAAAAAAAGGCCAACACGTTTTAGGACCAAAAATCTCCCTTCATCAGGGCTTGGACAATCCAAGAAAAAGGTGTCTATTGGACTAAAGGCAAAATCTCTAGGATATACATTTCTGGCAACAGAAGGAATTAATATAACCACGCACCTGCATATACAGCTAAGTATCCAATAGACACATCATACAGCAAAAAACAGCCAATGTGTTTCAGGGCCAAAAATCCACCTTCATCAGGGCTTGGACAATCCAACAAAAAGGTGTCTTTTGGACTCAAGGCAAAAGCTCCAGGATATACATTTCTGGCAAGAGAAGGAATTAATATGAACATGAACCTACATATACAGCTAAGTATACAATAGACACATCACACAGCAAGAAACAGCCAACGTGTTTCAGTGGCAAAAATCCCCCTTCATCAGGGCTTGGACAATGTGGCAGCAAGGTGTCTACTGGACTTAGAGCAAAAGCTCCTGGATGTAAATCTATAATGCGAAAAAATGAATATCCGACTTGTAGCTTAAACTGAAAGCTGTCTCCCCCAGCTCAGTCATTGAGGTGAGAGCGTGCAGTGAGTAGCAGCTGCCCAGTGACACATATGTGCAGCGTGGCGGCATTAAAGCCCACCTGTTTGCCGCCGCACATATGTTTTGGGTGGTCACAAACGGGTTAATGGCCCTGTAATCTAGTTTTCATGAAATTGATTCTTACTGTGTTGTGCTGCCTCTTTGTAACGTCCTCCATGAGCTCCCAAACCTTTCTTTTTCCCCCCTCACTTTACATCTGAATTGCTCTGTGCACACTACACATCCCGCAGTCCTTCCCGAAAGCGAGTAGGAGAGGGTGGCCATGTTCCTACATTCAGTTGGACCGTGGAGAAAGAACGTAGCCAAACTCCAACAAGAAGTCAGATCGCAGCAGCATTAAAAAAAAGGAATTTGGAGATTGAAAGGAACCTGAGAGCAAAAGAAGGGACTTTATGAGTTAACAATACAAACTTCATTATATTTTTTGATTAATGTCACATTTGAATGATTACACAACCCAATAAGCTAAGGAACCGGTTTACAGTACGCTAATGATTTTTGTGGATCACACACATTCAATGATATGCTCATTACCATAATCCCAGTCATGAGAGCTCCCAGGAAGCTTCCTATTAAATAGGGACACAGGCTGATGACCGGAGTTGGTTTAAAGGCGCAGGAAGGCAGTTACTACGCTGATGTAAAGGAGAAACATCCACCAGTGATTATTAAGTCAAATAGTGATTATACTGTACAGCAGGACTTCTTTTTTCTCAGAGATTAGGTGCAGGTACTCCCCTTCAGGGTCACCATTTGTCTCCAACCCCTACCCACCTCCCAACACCATCTCTTGTCTTCACCCCTACCCTCCTCCAAGCATTGTCCCTGGTTCCACCTTCTACCCACCTCCCAACACCATCTCTTGTCTTCACCCCCTACTCTACTCCAAGCATTGTCCCTAGTTCCACCTACTACCCACCTCCAAGCACCGTCTCTTGGTTCCACCCCCTACCCACCTCCAAGCACCGTCCCTTGGTTCCACCCCCTACCCACCTCCAAGCACCGTCCCTTGGTTCCACCTCCTACCCATCTCCAAGCATTGTCCCTGGTTCCACCTACTACCCACCTCCAAGAGCTGTCCCTTGGTTCCACCTCTCACCCATCTCCAAGCACCGTCCCTTGTTTCCACCCCCTACCCACCCCTGAGCACTGTTCTTTGGTTCCACCCCTACACACCTCCGAGCACTGTCCTTTGGTTCCACCCTCTACCCATCTCCAAGCATTGTCCCTGGTTCCACCTACTACCCACCTCTAAGCACCGTCTCTTGGTTCCACTCCCTACCCACCTCCAAGCACCGTCCCTGGTTCCACCTCCTACCTATCTCCAAGCATTGTCCCTGGTTCCACCTACTACCCACCTCCAAGCACCGTCTCTTGGTTCCACTCCCTACCCACCTCCAAGCACCGACCCTGGTTCCACCTCCTACCTATCTCCAAGCATTGTCCCTGGTTCCACCTCTCACCCATCTCCAAGCACCGTCTCTTGATTCCACTCCCTACCCACCTCCAAGCACCGACTCTTGGTTCCACCTTCTACCCACCTCCAAGCATTGTCCCTTGGTTCCACCTCTCGCCCATCTCCAAGCACCGTCTCTTGATTCCACTCCCTACCCACCTCCAAGCACCGTCCTTTGGTTCCACCGCCTACCCATCTCCAAGCATTGTCCCTGGTTCCAACTCCTACCCATCTCCAAGCATTGTCCCTGGTTCCACCTTCTACCCACCTCCAAGCACCGACTCTTGTCTTCACCCCCTACCCACCTCCAAGCATTGTCCCTGGTTCCACCTTCTACCCACCTCCAAGCACCGTCTCTTGGTTCCACTCCCTACCCACCTCCAAGCACCGTCCCTTGGTTCCACCTCCTAACCATCTCCAAGCATTCTCCCTAGTTCCACCTTCTACCAACCTCCAAGCGCTGTCCCTTGGTTCCACCTCTCACCCATCTCCGAGCACCGTCCCTTGTTTCCACCCCCTACCGACCCCTGAGCACTGTCCTTTGGTTCCACCCTCTACCCATCTCCAAGCACTGTCCTTTGGTTCCACTTCATACCCACCTCCAAACACCGTCCCTTGTTTCCATCCCCTACCTTCCTACCTCCAAGCACCATCACTTGGTTCCACCCCCTACCCACCTCTGACCATTGTCCCTAGTTCCACCTGCTACCGACCTCCAAGCACTGCCCCTTAGTTCCACCCCCTACCCACCTCCAAGCACCAACCTTTGTTTCCACCCCCTGGCCCACCTCCAAGCACTGTCCTTTGGTTCCACCTCCTACCCACCTCCAAGCACTATTCCTTGGTTCCACTCCCTACCCACCTCCCAGTACCTCCCTTTTTTGAGAATACAGAACCAAGTATAATTTTGTGCTGCTAAGTAATTTGTATGGAATTTGATAATGATAATAAGAAAAACAGTACAATACATCCCCAGCAGCCAGCAACAATAGATCCTCATAGCAACAATAGATCCCTCCCTGCAACAATAGATCCCAAACAACAATAGATCCTCCTAGCAACAATAGATTCCTCCCTGCAACAATAGATCCCCCGGAAACAATAGATCCTCCTAGCAACAATAGATCCCTCCCTGCAACAATAGTTCTCCTCAGCAAAAATAGATGCTGCCCTACAACAATAGATAATCCCCAGCAGCAATAGACTCCACTGCAACAAAATACCCCCCAGCAACAAATACATCCCTCTCTGCAACAATAGATCCCACAGAAACAATAGATCCAATCCTCACAATCCAACAATAGACAACCCTTCAACAAAATACCCCCCAGCAACAATAGACAACCCTTCAACAAAATACCCCCCAGCAACAATAAATACCCGCTAGCAACAATAGATCCCTCCCTGCAACAATAGATCCCCCAATAACAATAGACATCCCCACAGCACAATACCCACACCCAAGCAACAATAGATCCCTCCCAGCAGCAATCGACCCCACAACAACATTAGATCCCCAACAGAGGCAATCAGTTAAGAATACATTAGGTCAACCATTCTCAACCAAGGATCCTCCAGAGGCTGCTAGGGGTTCCTTGGGCTGTGGCAGACAGACCTCCCATTTTATGGTGCCTGCATAGTTCTGGGGTCAACATCACTTGGCAGAGCCAGCTGCATCAACCCAATGATCTTTTTTCGCTGTCTGTAAAGGTGACATTCTGAGGACCACTGTAAGGGGGACCACCAAAGTAAGGGATATTTTTTCCACTGACCTCCAATAAATAGCTTTTTACAAAGTTTCCTTGAGACCTGAAGGGTTCTTCTGAAGTAAAAAGTTTGAGAAAGGCTGTGTTAGACATTTGTATGAGGTTGCATATACAGACTATTAAGTGCAACGAGTCAAGGACTGAGTTTGTAGTAATTTGTGCCTTGCATAGAACGTTGGAATAATATCATGCTAACTGGCTTGAATATATTCTTAGCTGCTGACGAATGTGCGATTACGATAATATCTTGGGACTGAATCATATGGTAATTGATTGGAGATTGATCAGTGACATACGATACACCCATGTCTGACATATCCAGCCCTTGAATAAGGTCAAAGTCCAGAGTTCTACATTCACTTTCTCTGTCACACTATATAAAAGAATTTCCTTTATTTGCCTATAGAATAGAATTCGTACCTCCTTGGGGTGTTTTGGGGATTGGATTGCAAGCTATATATTGGTGATTTTGTTTTTTTAACCTAAACAAATGCCTCGTTTCCACTGAGTGGTGCGGTACGGTTCGGAACGGTACACCTTGCGTTTCCACCGCCATAAGTACCCTTTCATTTCTTCCCTCTGACCACCAATGTAAGGGACATTCTTCTCACTGATCACCAATGTAAGGGACATTTTTCTCACTGATCACCAATGTAAGGGACATTTTTCCCACTGACCTCCAATGTAAGGGACATTCTTCCCACTGATCACCAATGTAAGGAGCATTCTTCTCACTGACCACCAATGTAAGGGACATTTTTCCCACTGACCTCCAATGTAAGGGACATTCTTCCCACTGATCACTAATGTAAGGGGCATTCTTCTCACTGACCTCCAATGTAAGGGACATTCTTCCCACTGATCACTAATGTAAGGGGCATTCTTCTCACTGACCACCAATGTAAGGGACATTTTTCCCACTGACCTCCAATGTAAGGGACATTCTTCTCACTGATCACCAATGTAAGGGACATTTTTCCCACTGACCTCCAATGTAAGGGACATTCTTCCCACTGATCACCAATGTAAGGGACATTCTTCCCACTGATCACCAATGTAAGGAGCATTCTTCCCACTGACCACCAATGTAAGGGACATTTTTCCCACTGACCTCCAATGTAAGGGACATTCTTCCCACTGATCACCAATGTAAGGGACATTCTTCTCACTGACCACCAATGTAAGGGACATTCTTCCCACTGGCCACCAATGTAAGGGGCATTCTTCTCACTGACCACAAATGTAAGGGACATTCTTCTCTGACCACCAATGTAAGGGACATTCTTCCCACTGATCACCAATGTAAGGGACATTCTTCTCACTGACCACAAATGTAAGGGACATTCTTCTCTGACCACCAATGTAAGGGACATTCTTCCCACTGATCACCAATGTAAGGGGCATTCTTCTCACTGACCTCCAATGTAAGGGACATTCTTCACACTGATCACCAATGTAAGGGACATTCTTCCCACTGATCACCAATGTAAGGGACATTTTTCCCACTGGTCACCAGTGTAAGGGACATTCTCCCCCTGATCACTAATGTAAGGGACATTCTTCCCACTGGTCACCAATGTAAGGGGCATTCTTCCCACTGGTCACCAATGTAAGGGACATTCTTCCCACTGACCACCAATGTAAGGGACATTCTTCCCACTGACCCCCAATGTAAGGGACATTTTCCTACTGACCTCCAATGTAAGGGACATTCTTCTCACTGACCTCCAATGTAAGGGACATTCTTCCCACTGATCACTAATGTAAGGGGCATTCTTCTCACTGACCACCAATGTAAGGGACATTTTTCCCACTGACCTCCAATGTAAGGGACATTCTTCTCACTGATCACCAATGTAAGGGACATTTTTCCCACTGACCTCCAATGTAAGGGACATTCTTCCCACTGATCACCAATGTAAGGGACATTCTTCCCACTGATCACCAATGTAAGGAGCATTCTTCCCACTGACCACCAATGTAAGGGACATTTTTCCCACTGACCTCCAATGTAAGGGACATTCTTCCCACTGATCACCAATGTAAGGGACATTCTTCTCACTGACCACCAATGTAAGGGACATTCTTCCCACTGGCCACCAATGTAAGGGACATTCTTCTCACTGACCACAAATGTAAGGGACATTCTTCTCTGACCACCAATGTAAGGGACATTCTTCCCACTGATCACCAATGTAAGGGACATTCTTCTCACTGACCACAAATGTAAGGGACATTCTTCTCTGACCACCAATGTAAGGGACATTCTTCCCACTGATCACCAATGTAAGGGGCATTCTTCTCACTGACCTCCAATGTAAGGGACATTCTTCACACTGATCACCAATGTAAGGGACATTCTTCCCACTGATCACCAATGTAAGGGACATTTTTCCCACTGGTCACCAGTGTAAGGGACATTCTCCCCCTGATCACTAATGTAAGGGACATTCTTCCCACTGGTCACCAATGTAAGGGGCATTCTTCCCACTGGTCACCAATGTAAGGGACATTCTCCCCCTGATCACTAATGTAAGGGGCATTCTTCCCACTGGTCACCAATGTAAGGGACATTCTTCCCACTGACCACCAATGTAAGGGACATTCTTCCCACTGACCCCCAATGTAAGGGACATTTTCCTACTGACCTCCAATGTAAGGAACATTCTTCTCACTGATCACCAATGTAAGGGACATTCTTCCTAAAACCTGGTCATTTTAGGGTATTATAGCAATAATTTTGTATAGTAAATTAAATAAAAAAATAATTGTATTCCTCTTTATATATGGTTGTGATAACTAAAACTTTTTCTTTTTTTTTATCACTATGTTTGGAATTTATGTCATTTTTTTTTTATTGCTGAAATATGCACAAAATATATGAAATGACTTCGCCCAAGAAATTTCACAACGTAAAACTTTTTCTTTTTATTTTTTACAGTTTCTCCCACGAGCTCTGGTTGGAAGACTCTTGTTCCTCTCTGTGTTCCCCAGCCTTCTCATTGGTTAGCCCTCAGCCTCCAAGCCTCTCCGATTGGCTGCTTTCAGCTGTTCACGTGCTGAACATGAGGCTCCTGCGTGGCGTTGAGTCTTCCAATTGTCCGCGGGCCACCAATAATACATGTTGTGTCTTTGAGTCATCACTTCCCCCACTGAGTCATAATAATACACAGCAAGGTTATTGCCGAGCCCGAGAGCTGCCAGCAACGTTCCAGCAACATCGCAGACAGCTGTGCTTATTGGAGGGTCAGGGAAGGTGCCACAGGGGTACAATTGGGAATCCGGGGCAGAGCGTTGTCACCCTATAACAGGAAGTGCCTGAACACAGATCGATCCATTGCATTTCAAGTTTTTCTTTTATTTTTATTTTGCTAAATCATTGTTTACCATAAAAAATCACGTCTATATTTTGTCTTTTAGAAATGTTAGTTTTTTTGTGTTTTTTTCGTCCTTTGTTGCATCTCAGTGCTGCGGATCTCATGCAGCCTCTTTGCAGCCACTTCCCACCTACGTGCCCTCCAATGGTGGCTGCATGGCAAATCCCCGAGATTCCTGATGGCGACAGTAGACCATGGCGCTGTAAGGAGCTTTGATAGGACTGCTTGTAGGCTAAGCTCATATGAGAGGGTGACAAGGCCCAGTGGTGTCACTAGGGTTGGTGTCACCCGGTGCGGTAAAACATGGTGTCACCCCTACCAGTATGGCACTGAGCAGGCTGGCGCATCGGCAGGGCTCCCCCTATTATTGTCCTCAGTGATCCAATTCCTGTCCTTTTACTGTCCTTAGCCCCCCCCCCCCGATATTGTCCTCAGTCCCCCAATAATGTCCTTAACAACCCAATTACTGTCCTCAGCCCCCCCCAATAATGTCCTTAGTGACCCCATTACTGTCCTCAGCCCCCCCCCCCACCCCATTAATGTCCTCATTGACCCAATTACTGTCCTCAGGCCCTTATTACTGTCCTCAGTCCCCCCCAATAGTGGCCTCAGTGACCCCCCCCCCCATAGCACCCCATTACTAGCCTTAGCTCCCCTCCCCTCACAGCGCCCTTTTACTGTCCTCAGCTTCCCAATAATGTTCTCATTCCCCCCCCACCCCCAATAATGTCCTCAGTGACCCCATCGATGTCCTCAGCAACCCCATTACAGTCCTAAGTTCCCCTAATAATGTCCTCGGTGACCCCATTACTGTCCTTATGCACCCACAGCGCCCCATTACTGTCCTCAGCTCCCCCCTGCCGCCACAGCACCCCAATACTGTCCTCCCCTCCCCACAGTGCCCTATTACTGTTCTCAGCTCTCCCCCGCCCCCCACAGCACCCCATTACTGTCCTCAGCTCCCCCCCAGCTCCACATTACTGTCCTCAGCTCCCCCCCCTCACAGCACCCCATTACTGTCCTCAGCCCCCCCCCAGCTCCACATTACTGCCCTCAGCTTCCCCCCCTCACAGCACCCCATTACTGTCCTCAGCCCCCCCCCCCAGCTCCACATTACTGCCCTCAGCTTCCCCCCTTACAGCACCCCATTATTGTCCTCAGCCCCCCCCCCAGCTCCACATTACTGTCCTCAGCTTCCCCCCCTCACAGCACCCCATTACTGTCCTCAGCCCCCCCCCCCCAGCGCCCCATTACTGTCCTCAGCTCCCCCCTGCCGCCACAGCACCCCAATACTGTCCTCCCCTCCCCACAGTGCCCTATTACTGTTCTCAGCTCTCCCCCGCCCCCCACAGCACCCCATTACTGTCCTCAGCTCCCCCCCAGCTCCACATTACTGTCCTCAGCTCCCCCCCCTCACAGCACCCCATTACTGTCCTCAGCCCCCCCCCAGCTCCACATTACTGCCCTCAGCTTCCCCCCCTCACAGCACCCCATTACTGTCCTCAGCCCCCCCCCAGCTCCACATTACTGCCCTCAGCTTCCCCCCTTACAGCACCCCATTATTGTCCTCAGCCCCCCCCCCCAGCTCCACATTACTGTCCTCAGCTTCCCCCCCTCACAGCACCCCATTACTGTCCTCAGCCCCCCCCCCCAGCTCCACATTACTGTCCTCAGCTTCCCCCCCCCTCACAGCACCCCATTACTGTCCTCAGCCCCCCCCCCAGCTCCACATTATTGTCCTCAGCCCCCCCCCCAAAGCACCCCATTATTGTCCTCAGCTCCCCCCCTCACAGCACCCTATTACTGTCCTCAGCTCCCCCCCCCCACAGCACCCCATTATTTTCCTCAGCTCCCCCCCCCCCCAGCTTCACATTACTGTCCTCAGCTCCCCCCCTCACAGCACCCTCTTACTGTCCTCAGCTCCCCCCCCCCACAGCACCCCATTATTGTCCTCAGCTTCCCCCCCCAGCTTCACATTACTGTCCTCAGCTCCCCCCCTCACAGCACCCTATTACTGTCCTCAGCTCCCCCCCCCACAGCACCCCATTATTGTCCTCAGCCCCCCCCTTACAGCACCCCATTACTGTCCTCAGCTCCCCCCCCCCCACAGCACCCCATTACTGTCCTCAGCTCTCCCCCCCCCCCCCCAGCTCCACATTACTGTCCTCAGCTCCCACAGTGGCTAGTGCGCGCCCCCCGGAGGCCCTCAGGCACAGCTCATCACTAATCAGGGTAAAGAGCCGATTACATAGGCTGTTCACCATGTGATCAGCTGTGTCCAATCATAGCTGATCATATGTAAACAAATTTTGGTTATCAGCTTTTCCTTTCCTCATTGCTGTGTGTCTGAGAAAAGTAAAGCCGATAACTGGTTTCCCAGTTACAGGGGACATTTACACTCATTGTCATTGTCCTCATTATCAGTGCAGCATATCAGTGCCTATTAGTGCCGCCTTCTCGGTGCCCATCTGTGCAGCCTCATCAGTGCAGACTCATCAGTGCCCATCAGTGCAGCCTATCAGTTCCCATCAGTGCAGCCTTTTCAGTGCCCATCAGTGCAGCCTTATCAGTGCCCATCAGTGCAGCCTTTTCAGTGCCCATCGGTGCAGCCTTATCAGTGCCCATCAGTGCAGCCTTTTCAGTGCCCATCAGGGCAGCCTTATCAGTGCCGCCTCATCAGTGTATCCTTATCAGTGCCCATCACTGCAGCCTTATCAGTGCCCATCAGTGCAGCCTCATCAGTGAGGTAAAGTGCCTGGTATTGAAGTGTATATAAAATGCGCCACCTGTGTGAGGTATTGCCACAGACAAGCAATAATTCTAGGGCGGTAAATCCCTGGGACTGCATGGAAAAAGTTTGGAACGCGCACACGCGCAGATGTGCACGCACGGGCGTCGTACCGCACTGGAGTGACCCTTCCCTTGTTGTTGATCTGCAGCATAATATAGAAGACAGGTTATAATTATAATAATAATTATCCTCATTATTTATGTGTTCAGCCTTAGAGGCAAAAAGAAAAGACACAAATAAATGCGGTGCAGAGTTCATCATCGCGTCATTTCTTTTATTTACCTAGTTTATTTTTTATTTTATTTTATTTTATTTATTTATTTATTTATTTTATTTATTTATTTATTTTTATTTATTTATGTATTTATTTATTTTATTTTTTCGTTTTATTTTATTTATTTATTTATTTATTTATTTATTTCATTTATTTATTTATTTATTTATTTTTTCATTTTATTTTATTTTATTTATTTATTTATTTATTTATTTATTTATTTATGTATTTATTTATTTTATTTTATTTTATTTATTTATTTATTTCATTTATTTATTTTAAAGTTTTCATCTATAAAATAAGACGAATGGCAGGATACATTGTGTCTTGTGAAGTCAGAAAAGGATACAAGTAGACAAGTAGTATTGGTTTCTGCATCATCTTGTGATCACTGTACAGCAGAGCTCAGACTGGGGGAGGGGGAAGCAGCGCAAGGATCCAATCGCTTGTGATGTAGTGCTAACAATAGACGTGCTGACAGGAGGAGAGAGCAGAGTGACAGAGGGGAGGAACTCTCTGTGACAGGATGGGGGAATGGATGAGACACATGGAAAATGAGGTCCCCCCTATCCTGCCAGGTGTGGCGGAGCTGTGTGAATCTCAGGACTGGATGAGCACACCGGTGTGCTGCTGCCTCTTATTTTACTGTCCAATCACGGGCTAGACAAAGGAAGAGACCTGTAAGGGTTACATAACTGCAGCAGACCAAACTCAGGTCTCCTTCCCTGCTGCCCAGGGACTGTGCGGTGTGGCGGAGCTGTTTGAATCTCAGGACTGGATGGACAGACATATAAATCCACAGGCAGGTAAAGCTGCTCCTATATATGTATTTAGCTATGAGACCTGTAAGGGTTACTTAACTGCAGCAGACAAAACTCAGGTCTCCCTCCTTGCTGGGCAGGGCTGTGTGGCGGAGCTGTGTGAATCTCAGGACTGGATGAGCACACCAGAATGCTTCTTCCCCCCTTTACTGTCCTATCACAGATTAGGCAAAGGAACAGACTATAAGTGTTACTGGACTGCAGTATTAAAAAAATCAGGTCTCCTGCCTTGCAAGACAAGGCTGTACTGTGTAGCAGAGCTGTGTGAATCTCAGGACTGGATGAGCTCACCAGTGTGCTTTCTTCACCTTTTACTGCCCAATCACAGGCTGGGGAAAAGACGAGACCTATAAGTGTTATTGGATTGCAGCAGAGGAAATTCAGATTTCCTTCCCTGCCAGACGGGGGCTGTGCTGTGTAGCAGAGCTGTGTGAATCTCAGGACTGGATGGGCTCCCCAGTGTGCTGCTCCTCCTTTTACAGTCCAGGTAAGGGGGAAGGACGAGGCATACAAGCGCCGCCAAACAGCAGCAATAAAAAGAAAGCCAGTCCCCAGTGGGTTTGTACTTCCGTCCATCCAGTCCTGGGATTTACACAGCTCTGCCACACAGCACAGACCCATCTGCGAGGGCCGTGCTGTGTAGCAGAGCTGTGTATGTCTCGGGCCTGGGTGGGCACACATTCAAACCCACTGGCAGGTAAGGAAGCTGCAGCAGAAAAAAAAAAAGGCCCTCGAAGACGGGCTGTGCTTCGTGGCGGAGCTGTGTAAATCCCAGGACTGGATGGACAGAAATACAAAGCCATTGGCAGGTAAGGAAGCTTAGGAGAGAGACAAGATCTGGAAGAGCTCATTCACATTAGCGGTTGAGGGGCAGTAAAGCCGCATTTTTACCCCCCCCCCTTTTAGATGCAGAGGCAGCGGCTGGGGGGGGGGGGAGGGGTACACATGCCGCAGTTGTGGTGCCATGATTAATTATGCCCCCCCCCCCCTGTTTTTAGTGGGCATAGCACCTGTCAGCTGGTTAAAATAAAATGCATGGAAGGGGTTAAAGCAGCAATACAAGGCCCCCTCAGTGCCTGTCTAATGCCCTCTGAAGAGCGATCCAAATGAGGATCACTCTTCAGAGACCAAAGCAAGCGTGAGTGAGCCCTAAGTGATATTAAAGCTGCAGGAGAAAAAAAAACTGACTCCTATTGAGGGGTTAAAGCAGCAATACAAGGCCTCCTCACTGCCTGTCTAATGCCCTCTGAAGAGCGATCAAAATGAGGATCACTCTTCAGAGACCAAAGCAAGCGTGAGTGAGCCTTAAGTCATATTAAAGCTGCGGCAGAAAAAGAAAACTGTGACTCCCTTTAAGGGGTTACAGCAGCAATACAATGCCTTCTAACGCCTGTCTAATGCCCTCTGAAGAGCGATCCAAATAAGGATCGCTCTTCAGAGACCAAAGCAAGCATGAGTAAGCCCTAAGTGATATTAAAGCTGCAGCAGAAAAAAAAACTGACTCCCATCGAGGGGTTAAAGCAGCAATACAACTCTTTCTAAAGCCTGTCTAATGCCCTCTGAAGAGCGATCCGAATGAAGATCACTCTTCAGAGACCAACACAAACGTGAATGAGCCTTAAGTGATATGAAAGCTGCAGTAGAAAAAAAAACAAAAAAACTGTAACTCCCATTGAGGGGTTAAAGCAGTAATACAAGTCCTTCTCGCTGCCTATCTAATGCCCTCTGAAGAGCGATCAAAATGAGGATCACTCTTCAGAGACCAACGCAAGGATGAGTGAGCCCTAAGTGATATTAAAGAAAAAAAAAACTGACTCCCATCGAGGGGTTAAAGCAGCAATACAAGGCCTCCTCACTGCCTGTCTAATGCCCTCTGAAGAGCGATCCAAATGAGGATCACTCTTCAGAGGCCAACGCAAGAGTGAGTGAGCCCTCAGTGATATTAAAGCTGCAGGAAAAAGTAAGTACTCCCCTGTCTGTGTATTCACCTTTAAAGCAGGGACAGTCATAGGCAGACTGAGAGATTTTGGGGGACTGTTTTAAGCGAAGTCATTGGCCCTCAGATTTTTTTTGGGCGGCTTGTCATTGGCCGGTGATTTACAGGAGACAAATGTCGGTGTTGGAGGGCAGGAAACAGGTGGGCGCACCTCTCCGCTTACCGCCGGCTTAGGAGAGAACCTGGGGGCCGACTCCTGGGCTTCCCCTTACAAGGACAAAACGCGTTAGGGGCCAGAAATTCCAGGAAGATAAATCCAGGATGCTGAGCCAGAGCCAGCGGTGCTCCACGCCACGGCCTGACTTCCCATTGGCCGGGGGAGAGGATGAGGGGGGCTGCGATTGGTTGCTGGTCGTTGTTCACTCGCCTGCTGCGTGATAGTGAGGGGGGGTTTGGCTGCTGCGGCTTTTCCAGGGGCGGGCGGCACACAGCTGCGCTTTCTATAACTAGACGATCGACTTTTTATTTTTTTTTTGGGTGACGGAGCGAACTGTCCTGGTGTGATAAGTCACAGAATAACACACCGCCACCTGAAGAGCCCCAAATACAGCTCTGATCTCACTCTTTACTGCCAGCTGGTGGATTATCCAGGGACGACACTCAGCCAGACCTTAACTCCTTCAGGGACTCATCCCTTCCCAGCCTGATTGTCCCTGGCCCATCCATTCCCAGTCTGATTGTCCCTGGCCCACCCCTTCCCAGCCTGATTGTCCCTGGCCCACCCCTTCCCAGCCTGATTGTCCCTGGCCCACCCGTTCCCAGCCTGATTGTCCCTGGCCCACCCGTTCCCAGCCTGATTGTCCCTGGTCTGCCCCTTCCCAGCCTGATTGTCCCTGGCCCACTCCATCCCAGCCTGATTATCCCTGGCCCACTGCTTCCCAGCCTGATTGTCCCTGGCCCACCCCTTCCCAGCCTGATTGTCCCTGGCCCACCCCTTCCCAGCCTGATTGTCCCTGGCCCACCCGTTCCCAGCCTGATTGTCCCTGGCCCACCCGTTCCCAGCCTGATTGTCCCTGGTCTGCCCCTTCCCAGCCTGATTGTCCCTGGCCCACTCCATCCCAGCCTGATTGTCCCTGGCCCACTGCTTCCCAGCCTGATTGTCCCTGGCCCACCCCTTCCCAGCCTGATTGTCCCTGGCCCACCCCTTCCCAGCCTGATTGTCCCTGGCCTGCCTCTTCCCAGCCTGATTGTCCCTGGCCCACCCTCTCCCAGTCTGATTGTCCCTGGCCTGCCTCTTCCCAGCCTGATTGTCCCTGACCACCCCTTCCCAGCCTGATTGTCCCTGGCCCACCCGTTCCCAGCCTGATTGTCCCTGGCCCACCCGTTCCCAGCCTGATTGTCCCTGGTCTGCCCCTTCCCAGCCTGATTGTCCCTGGCCCACTCCATCCCAGCCTGATTGTCCCTG
The DNA here is from genome assembly GCF_965119305.1 of Pelophylax lessonae. NCBI lineage: Eukaryota > Metazoa > Chordata > Amphibia > Anura > Ranidae > Pelophylax > Pelophylax lessonae. The sequence goes on from NC_138780.1 coordinate 20,499,837, forward strand.
GCCCACTGCTTCCTAGCCTGATTGTCCCTGGCCCACCCCTTCCCAGCCTGATTGTCCCTGGCCCACCCTCTCCCAGTCTGATTGTCCCTGGCCTGCCTCTTCCCAGCCTGATTGTCCCTGACCACCCCTTCCCAGTCTGATTGTCCCTGGCCCACCCCTTCCCAGCCTGATTGTCCCTGGCCTACCCATTCCCAGCCTGATTGTCCCTGGCCCACCCATTCCCAGCCTGATTGTCCCTGGCCCACCCCTTCCCAGCCTGATTGTCCCTGGCCTCCCCATTACCAGCCTGATTGTCCCTGGCCCACTCCTTCCCAGCCTGATTGTCCCTGGCCCACTCCTTCCCAGCCTGATTGTCCCTGGCCCACCCCTTCCCAGCCTGATTGTCCCTGGACCACCCCTTCCCAGCCTGATTGTCCCTGGCCCACCCCTTCCCAGCCTGATTGTCCCTGGACCAACGCAATCCCAGCCTGATTGTCCCTGGTCCACTCCATTCCAGTCTGATTGTCCCTGTTCCACTCCATCCCAGTCTGATTGTCCCTGGCCCACCCCTTCCCAGCCTAATTGTCCCTGGCACACCCTCTCCCAGTCTGATTGTCCCTGGCCATCCCTTCCCAGCCTGATTGTCCCTGGCACACCCTCTCCCAGTCTGATTGTCCCTGGCCCACCTCTTCCCAGCCTGATTGTCCCTGGCCCACCCCTTCCCAGCCTGATTGTCCCTGGCCCATCCCTTCCCAGCCTGATTATCCCTGGCCCACCCCTTCCCAGCCTGATTATCCCTGGCCCATCCCTTCCCAGCCTGATTGTCCCTGGTCCACTCCATCCCAGTCTGATTGTCCCTGGCCCACCCCTTCACAGCCTGATTGTCCCTAGCTCACCCCTTTCATTCATTGGATTTCAGTTCTTTTAATCACATGTGGGCGTTACCTATGCAAATAAAGTCTGCCTAGAAACGCCCACTCCTCCAGACTGACACCCAACCCATCAAGGCTCTCCAATATTTGCATAGCTCCTCCCCCTGCTTGCATCAAGGTTGAGGGCTCTTGAGTGGAGTACAGAGGCGAGTCGAGTAAATAGATACCAAACATGTCAAGTCTAATTATTAGTACAGAGGCAGGGTGCTGGGATCTTTTCAGGAAGCTATGTACAGCCCCCCCTATTGGCCACTCCCACCAGCCATGATCTCCAATGCCGACACAGGATCATTCAGTGCCCGGGGCAAAGATGGCAACTTGTGAGGAGCTTATGAGGAGGGAGAGCACAGCCCGCACCTCCTCCCAGCTTTCTCCTCCTCTCCTTACTGCTTCCAGCTCTGGGCTGACAGAAGTAGTGATGCCGCTATCACTACTCATATCAGCCTTATGGTAGAAGGAACTTGCCCCCTACAACACTCGCTGCACCCAGGGCACCCATTTCTACTGCCCACTGATGGTCAGCCTGCATTACATAGAGAAGCACAGAGGTCTAAAATCACTGGGTCTAAAAAAAAAAAAAAAAGGGGGGGGGAATTAAAATGGATTATTTATTTAAAAATTGCATTTTCATGTTGATGAGGGAGAGGGGGAAGGGGAGGGGGGGGGGGAGAGGGGGGAGAAACCAGGGAAAGCAAAACATAAGCAAAAACTTTTATTGCTAGGGAACGGTTTTGTTCTTTCTGTGTTCCGTCTTTTTGCTTCCCTTTGTCCTCTTGTGGGGACACAAAGGAGAAATGAAAGGAAATCTTTCATAAGCGAAAGGTAATCCCTGTTCTGGTGACAACTCAGAATGCGGGATTTTCCCATCATTTTCTGTCCAAGTAACACTACAGTGATCTCTAAGCAGAGAGAGTCTCTGACCATCTCCTGTATCATGTCTGCAGTCTCTGACCGTCTCCTGTATCATGTCTGCAGTCTCTGACCATCTCCTGTAGTATGTCTGCAGTCTCTGACTATCTCCTGTATTATGTCTGCAGTCTCTGACCATCTCCTGTATTATGTCTGCAGTCTCTGACCATCTCCTGTATCATGTCTGCAGTCTCTGACCATCTCCTGTATCATGTCTGCAGTCTCTGACCATCTCCTGTATCATGTCTGCAGTCTCTGACCATCTCCTGTAGTATGTCTGCAGTCTCTGACTATCTCCTGTATTATGTCTGCAGTCTCTGACCATCTCCTGTAGTAGGTCTGCAGTCTCTGACTATCTCCTGTATTATGTCTGCAGTCTCTGACCATCTCCTGTAGTATGTCTGCAGTCTCTGATCATCTCCTGTAGTATGTCCTCAGTCTCTGACCATCTCCTGTATCATGACTGCAGTCTCTGAGCATCTCCTGTATCATGTCTGCAGTCTCTGACCATCTCCTGTATCATGTCTGCAGTCTCTGATCATCTCCTGTAGTATTTCTGCAGTCTCTGACCTTCTCCTGTATTATGTTTGCAGTCTCTGATCATCTCCTGTAGTATGTCTGCAGTCTCTGATCATCTGCTGTAGTTAGTCTGCAGTCTTTGACTATCTCCTGTATCATGTCTGCAGTCTCTGACCGTCTCCTGTAGTCTGTCTGCAGTCTCTGACCATCTCCTGTATCATGTCTGCAGTCTCTGACCATCTCCTGTAGTAGGTCTGCAGTCTCTGACCATCTCCTGTAGCATATCTACAGTCTCTGACCATCTCCTGTAGCATATCTACAGTCTCTGACCATCTCCTGTAATATCTCTGCAGTCTCTGACCATCTCCTGTATCATATCTGCAGTCTCTGAACATCTCCTGTATCATGTCTGCAGTCTCTGACCATCTCCTGTATCAAGTCTGCAGTCTCTGACCATCTCCTGTATCATGTCTGCAGTCTCTGACCATCTCCTGTATCAAGTCTGCAGTCTCTGACCATCTCCTGTATCATGTCTGCAGTCTCTGACCATCTCCTGCATCATGTCTGCAGTCTCTGACCGTCTCCTGTATCATGTCTGCAGTCTCTGACCATCTCCTGCATCATGTCTGCAGTCTCTGACCATCTCCTGTATCATGTCTGCAGTCTCTGACCATCTCCTGTAGTATGTCTGCAGTCTCTGACTATCTCCTGTATTATGTCTGCAGTCTCTGACCATCTCCTGTAGTAGGTCTGCAGTCTCTGACTATCTCCTGTATTATGTCTGCAGTCTCTGACCATCTCCTGTAGTATGTCTGCAGTCTCTGATCATCTCCTGTAGTATGTCCTCAGTCTCTGACCATCTCCTGTATCATGACTGCAGTCTCTGAGCATCTCCTGTATCATGTCTGCAGTCTCTGACCATCTCCTGTATCATGTCTGCAGTCTCTGATCATCTCCTGTAGTATTTCTGCAGTCTCTGACCTTCTCCTGTATTATGTTTGCAGTCTCTGATCATCTCCTGTAGTCTGTCTGCAGTCTCTGACCATCTCCTGTATCATGTCTGCAGTCTCTGACCATCTCCTGTAGTAGGTCTGCAGTCTCTGACCATCTCCTGTAGCATATCTACAGTCTCTGACCATCTCCTGTAGCATATCTACAGTCTCTGACCATCTCCTGTAATATCTCTGCAGTCTCTGACCATCTCCTGTATCATATCTGCAGTCTCTGAACATCTCCTGTATCATGTCTGCAGTCTCTGACCATCTCCTGTATCAAGTCTGCAGTCTCTGACCATCTCCTGTATCATGTCTGCAGTCTCTGACCATCTCCTGTATCAAGTCTGCAGTCTCTGACCATCTCCTGTATCATGTCTGCAGTCTCTGACCATCTCCTGTAGTAGGTCTGCAGTCTCTGACCATCTCCTGTAGCATATCTACAGTCTCTGACCATCTCCTGTAGCATATCTACAGTCTCTGACCATCTCCTGTAATATCTCTGCAGTCTCTGACCATCTCCTGTATCATATCTGCAGTCTCTGACCATCTCCTGTATCATGTCTGCAGTCTCTGACCATCTCCTGTATCAAGTCTGCAGTCTCTGACCATCTCCTGTACTATGTCTGCAGTCTCTGATCATCTCCTGTAGTATGTCTGCAGTCTCTGACCATCTCCTGTATCATATCTGCAGTCTCTGACCATCTCCTGTTGTATGTCTGCAGTCTCTGACCATCTCCTGTAGTATGTCTGCAGTCTCTGACCATCTCCTGTATCATGTCTGCAGTCTCTGACCGTCTCCTGTAGTCTGTCTGCAGTCTCTGACCATCTCCTGTATCATGTCTGCAGTCTCTGACCATCTCCTGTAGTAGGTCTGCAGTCTCTGACCATCTCCTGTAGCATATCTACAGTCTCTGACCATCTCCTGTAATATCTCTGCAGTCTCTGACCATCTCCTGTATCATATCTGCAGTCTCTGAACATCTCCTGTATCATGTCTGCAGTCTCTGACCATCTCCTGTATCAAGTCTGCAGTCTCTGACCATCTCCTGTATCATGTCTGCAGTCTCTGACCATCTCCTGTATCAAGTCTGCAGTCTCTGACCATCTCCTGTATCATGTCTGCAGTCTCTGACCATCTCCTGTAGTAGGTCTGCAGTCTCTGACCATCTCCTGTAGCATATCTACAGTCTCTGACCATCTCCTGTAGCATATCTACAGTCTCTGACCATCTCCTGTAATATCTCTGCAGTCTCTGACCATCTCCTGTATCATATCTGCAGTCTCTGACCATCTCCTGTATCATGTCTGCAGTCTCTGACCATCTCCTGTATCAAGTCTGCAGTCTCTGACCATCTCCTGTACTATGTCTGCAGTCTCTGATCATCTCCTGTAGTAGGTCTGCAGTCTCTGACCATCTCCTGTAGCATATCTACAGTCTCTGACCATCTCCTGTAATATCTCTGCAGTCTCTGACCATCTCCTGTATCATATCTGCAGTCTCTGACCATCTCCTGTATCATGTCTGCAGTCTCTGACCATCTCCTGTATCAAGTCTGCAGTCTCTGACCATCTCCTGTACTATGTCTGCAGTCTCTGATCATCTCCTGTAGTATGTCTGCAGTCTCTGACCATCTCCTGTATCATATCTGCAGTCTCTGACCATCTCCTGTTGTATGTCTGCAGTCTCTGACCATCTCCTGTAGTATGTCTGCAGTCTCTGACCATCTCCTGTAGTATGTCTGCAGTCTCTGACCATCTCCTGTATCATGTCTGCAGTCTCTGACCGTCTCCTGTAGTCTGTCTGCAGTCTCTGACCATCTCCTGTATCATGTCTGCAGTCTCTGACCATCTCCTGTAGTAGATCTGCAGTCTCTGACCATCTCCTGTAGCATATCTACAGTCTCTGACCATCTCCTGTAGCATATCTACAGTCTTTGACCATCTCCTGTAATATCTCTGCAGTCTCTGACCATCTCCTGTATCATATCTGCAGTCTCTGAACATCTCCTGTATCATGTCTGCAGTCTCTGACCATCTCCTGTATCAAGTCTGCAGTCTCTGACCATCTCCTGTATCATGTCTGCAGTCTCTGACCATCTCCTGTATCAAGTCTGCAGTCTCTGACCATCTCCTGTATCATGTCTGCAGTCTCTGACCATCTCCTGTAGTAGGTCTGCAGTCTCTGACCATCTCCTGTAGCATATCTACAGTCTCTGACCATCTCCTGTAGCATATCTACAGTCTCTGACCATCTCCTGTAATATCTCTGCAGTCTCTGACCATCTCCTGTATCATATCTGCAGTCTCTGACCATCTCCTGTATCATGTCTGCAGTCTCTGACCGTCTCCTGTAGTCTGTCTGCAGTCTCTGACCATCTCCTGTATCATGTCTGCAGTCTCTGACCATCTCCTGTAGTAGATCTGCAGTCTCTGACCATCTCCTGTAGCATATCTACAGTCTCTGACCATCTCCTGTAGCATATCTACAGTCTTTGACCATCTCCTGTAATATCTCTGCAGTCTCTGACCATCTCCTGTATGATATCTGCAGTCTCTGAACATCTCCTGTATCATGTCTGCAGTCTCTGACCATCTCCTGTATCAAGTCTGCAGTCTCTGACCATCTCCTGTATCATGTCTGCAGTCTCTGACCATCTCCTGTATCAAGTCTGCAGTCTCTGACCATCTCCTGTATCATGTCTGCAGTCTCTGACCATCTCCTGTAGTAGGTCTGCAGTCTCTGACCATCTCCTGTAGCATATCTACAGTCTCTGACCATCTCCTGTAGCATATCTACAGTCTCTGACCATCTCCTGTAATATCTCTGCAGTCTCTGACCATCTCCTGTATCATATCTGCAGTCTCTGACCATCTCCTGTATCATGTCTGCAGTCTCTGACCATCTCCTGTATCAAGTCTGCAGTCTCTGACCATCTCCTGTACTATGTCTGCAGTCTCTGATCATCTCCTGTAGTATGTCTGCAGTCTCTGACCATCTCCTGTAGTATGTCTGCAGTCTCTGACCATCTCCTGTAGTATGTCTGCAGTCTCTGACCATCTCCTGTATCATATTTGCAGTCTCTGACCATTTCCTTCATTTTAGTTAGGCTGCATTCACATGTCAGCTTATAATCGCGGGCAGAACCGCCGCGGTTCCGCCCGCGATTCGGAGATTTATTGCAAATCGCGGGACGCCTAGCGTTGCCCGTTGATTTGCAATAGCCCCCCAAACGCCGAGCGATGTTGCCGCGATTTCCGCCCGCCGAATCGCGGCAACATCGCGCAAACAAAATCGCGGGACGCAATACGCTCCAAAGAAGCTCTTGTACTTTTTTGGAGCATATTGCGATTTGCAATAAATCTCCGAATCGCGGGCGGAACCGCGGCGGTTCTGCCCGCGATTATAAGCTGACATGTGAATGCAGCCTTAGTGTATTTTATTTGTGTCTTTTTATGTATGTGATTGGTATTTGTGTGCTGCCACTACATTTTTTTATTTTTTTATTTTACTTTATTTTATTTATTTATTTATTTATTTATTTATTTATTTATTTTGTTTCCTTTCAGGGGAAAAAAAAAATAAAATGAATCACCAAGGCCAATGAGGAGATGTTTGAAGGAACTTCTGCATTTCTGTACTTCTGTGTTCTCTTGATTTTTCCCTAAAATTTTGGGGAAATGAAAATTCTCCCGCCGCTGCCTCTTGTACGTCTACCCAGAGAGAAGCAGCACACGAGGGGTTAACCCTTCCCTTCCCTTCTGTAATGGAGAAAAGGGAAGAATCTCATATAAGTTATCATCCCCAAAGGCAGGAGCATGTCGGGGGAATTACCTTGAGACATTCAAAAGCCGGTATGTTCTCTGCTACACTGTGTCCCATGGACACCCTAGATGCCACCCTATTTTTGGTTGCTAGGATGCTGGCACAGCAACTAATGATGATGTGGTCCAGCTGCCAGGGCCCTAGCAACCAAGGACGCTGTGCAGCTGTGCATCTTGGGCTGCTAGGATGCTGGCAGCTGAGCGTCATTGGTTGCTAGGATGATGGAGGCTGGATTGCATAGTGTCTTTGGTTGCTAGGACTCAGGAGGCTGGGCTGTACAGTGTCATTTGTTGTTATGGTGCAGGCAGCCCTCTGCATCAAAGCATCCGATGATGCTGTACAGCCCAGCTGCCAGAGTCCTGGCAACCAACTAAGAATGCTGTCTTGCGTAGCCCAAGGTTGTAATTTTTTGCCCCCCCCCCCCCCCCCGTTCCTGAAAACATTCAAAAATCTCTGCTTTACTGTGTCTCATGGACACTCCAGATGCCACCCCATTTTTGCTCCATTCCTCTTTGGTTGCTAGGATGCTGGCACAGCAATTAATGATGATGTGGTCCAGCTGCCAGTGCCCTAGCAACCAAGGACGCTGTGCAGCTGTGCATCTTGGGCTGCTAGGATGCTGGCAGCTGGGTGTCATTGGTTGCTAGGATGATAGAGGCTGGATTGCGTAGTGTCTTTGGTTGCTAGGACTCAGGAGGCTGGGCTGTACAATGTCTTTGGTTGCTATGGTGCAGGCAGCACTTTGATGATGCTGTACAGCCCAGCCGCCAGAGTCCTAGCAACCAACTCAGAATGCTGTCTTGTATAACCAGAGGTTTGTTTTTTTTTTATTTTATTTTCTTCAAGGGCTTTTGTATTCTATTTGTATCTTATTATTTCTGGCTGTAGCTCTGCTTAAAGATTGATGATAATTGCTGGTTGTCTAACAATGTAAAAAAAAAAAACGAGTTTGCCGGTGTTTGGAGTGTACATACCCCGATGTTTGGAATATAAACAGTGGAAGAACAGAAGGTTCGCCTGGCCTGGATAGAACAGGAATGAGGGAAACCAATATATCGGCTCCGTCCTCTGTAAATGATAGACACTGCCAGGCAGGGCCGGGACGAGGGGTGGGCAGGAGGGACGGTTACCCTGGGCGCAATGGTTTATTGCAGGGATGGGGGGGGCGCCTTGACCCTAAACCTAAGGGAAGGAGGGGCGCAGTTTGGCACCATTGCCCTGGTCACTGGGTGACCTTGTCCTGGCACTGCTGCCAGGATTCCATCCCTCTCAGACACACCTAAAAGTGGAACTAAAGGCAAACTTTTTTTTTTTTTTTTTCATTTTAGATGGAGTAAGGGAGAGTTATACACCAATCAGCGATAACTTTATGACCACCCACCCACCTAACATTGAGGTAGGTCCCCCTTTCGCTGCCAAAAGACCCATTGAAGCATGGACACCACCAGATCTCTGAAGGTATGCTGTGGTATCTACCACCAATAGCCCCTAATAGCAGATCCTTTAAGTCCTGTAAGTTGCAAGGTGGGACCTCAATGGATCTGAATGGGACAGCCTGGTGGGACCTCAATGGGACAGCCTTCTCTTCCCATGTGCATCAATGAGCCTTGGCCGGCCATGACCCTGTCACCAGATCCCGCTTTTCCTTCCTTGGACCAC
>NC_138780.1:20513652-20571152 GCF_965119305.1 Pelophylax lessonae
AACAATAAAAACGCCAATGAAAAAAAGCTAAAAAAAAGCTGAAAAACACTGAAACACCAAAGAAAAAAAGCTTAAAAAAAGCTGAAAAACAATAAAAACGCCAATGAAAAAAAGCTAAAAAAAAGCTGAAAAACGCTAATGAAAAAATGCTAAAAAACGCTGAAAAACGGCAATGAAAAAAAGTTAAAAAAAACGCTGAGAAACGGCAATGAAAAAAAGCTAAAAAACGCTGAAAAACTAAATACCAAGCTACTGGCATTTTTATAACGTCCAGTGTTCATGAGGCCTTATTATTCTTTTTTTTTTTTTTGTTTTATTTCTACATTGTTGCTTTTTTTTATTTAATTTCTTTTTTTTTTTTTCAATATAAAGCTTTATTGAAAAATACTTATACAAACAAAAGCTTCACCTTTTTCTTTTTTTTTAACTTTTTTTTTTTTTGCACATTCTTGTGACAGCAATTTACATGTGACAGGTACTCTTTATGGAGGCATCTGGGGTTAATGAAACCCCAAAATCCCTCCTCTGCACCTAAAAGCATTCAAAACACCAAGATCAGAGTTTTTGAATTCTTTCAATCTCCAAAAAAAAAAAAAAAAAAATGGCACCGTTGAAATATAGGTTAACTATAAGTGATGAAAAAATGTGGTGTAAAAATACACCAAAGCAATTGTGCACAGGATAAAAATTGATCGAATGATAATAATCAAATAATATATAAATATAATAATAAATAATGTGAAGAAATATCAACATGATCACATAAATTTAACGTGATTGCATAGAAAGAAATGAATAATTATCAACGTGATTGCATAAATAATAGAACCGTGGTTACAAAAAAAGTGAATAGATGAATAAAATAAAATTTATATATATATATATACAGTATATGTTCAAATTCAATTAAAATAAATTTATAAATTGTAAATGAGGTGTATTGAGCCACCCGTCTGGACAACAATGAAGTTGATAACTACTAATTTGGCAAGAGACCGCGCTAAAATAAATAAAATAAATAAAAAAAAATAAAATAAGTAATTATCAATCCAATATATAAATAAAAGTGAATATCAATCCAATATATAAAAATCAGTAAATATGTAAGTAATTAAGTAAGTAAATTAAATAATGATATTCACTTTTTTTATATATTGGATTAATATTTACTTATTTATTCATTTGAGCTCGGTCTCTTGCCAAACCAGAAGTGATGTCATCGCTGCCAGGTTACTATACCGAACAGCCGATCCCGGCTTTGTATGGGTCTGCGACTAACCAATGGACGTTCCGGCTAGTGTCTCGGGTCTACTGGTGGGACAGGAGAGCCTGAGCAAGCTGCAGAAGGCCGTGGTCCCACTGATTGTAATAGTAATGCAGCAGCTAGTTAGCCGCTCCGATTGCTATTACAAGAGAGCCGGCTCTAAAAAAAGGTACCGGGGTGATGCAGGTATCATGCCGGTTCAACCACTTGAAGTCTAATGATGTTCTAGGTACATGATTTGGCGGCAAATAAATAATAATAAAAAATAATCATTAAAAAATAATATTATTAATAATAATAATAATATATAATATATAATATATAATAATATATAATAATAATTATTATTATTATATATTATAATAATAATAATAAAAATATATTAGTTTTGAAGAGATTTGAGCACTGGTGATTCCAGTTGTGGTGAGTCCATGTGGTTGAGCGTTGTATTTCTAGAAAGAAAACGAATCCAATGGCCGCACACCAGCACCGCCTGAGTGCAAGGTAGAAAACACGCCTCCATCTAGGCCACAACCCCGCCCGACGCGTTTCTTACCACTCAGAGGGCGTAAGGGAGTAAGGACCTCCAAGACTAAGGCGAAATGTGTCGGCCCACTGGTCTGCACATATAGCCTAATACTGTGAATACAGGTGTGCCGAAGGGCTCTAGCAGGTCTTGAAGGCTGAGCAGAGCTTTTTGGTGCATCGGCACATGCGTGGAATCCGATGGTCTGCATGCGCTGGGAAGCACCAGGAGTGCAACATCATTCTGGCCCATCACAAAGAAATCAAAAACACTTAAATAAATGATATGGGGGGGGGGGGGGGTGCTGGAGCCGCGTGCAAATAACAATTTGGAGTAAAGGTCTGCTGTAGGCGAGTCAGCGAAAAGTATCATCTGTATGTTTTTACTTTCAGGACATACAATGTGGTGAAAATTATTCAGTTGCAGGCTGAGTAACAAACCACGAGGAACAGCATTTTGCTGACAAAAGTATTCTTGCTGCAAATCACGTGTTCTTAAAATAAACTTCTTGTTCTTATCTGTGGTGATTGTGCATACATAAACAGAATAGACAGCGTTACTTCACAACCAGGGGAACGGTTTAAGGAAGTTGGTCAATAAACCAAAAAAAAAAAGTTTTACTAATGTATTATTTATATTATTTTATCTATTTATTTTTATATTTTTTGATTTATTATTATGTTGTTGCTATTATTATTATTTATATTTTAAATGTATTTATTTGTATACATATTATTATTTATTCATATGTTACTTTTATTATTAATATTCTTTTTTTACATTTATTTCTTTTTCTTTTTATTATTATTATTTGTTATTATAATTATTATTAATTTTTTATATGTATTTATTTTTATATCTATTATTATTTATTAATATGTTATTGTTTTTACTATTATTAGTGCTCATTTTTTACATTTATTTATCTTAAATTATTATTTATTAACGTGCTATTATTACTTTTTTAAATGTATTTATTTTTATATGTATTATTAATATTTATTCATATGTTACTATTATTATTAATATTCATTTTTTTACATGTATTTATTTTTATTTATAATATTGCTATTTATTTATGTTATTACAATTATTATAGTTTTTTATATATATATTGATTTTTTTTAAGAATTATTATTATTTTTTGATATGTTATTGTTTTTTACCGTTATTATTGTTCATTTTTTTACATTTATTTATTTTAAATTATTGTTATTTATTAATGTGTTGTTATGCATTTTTTAAATGTATTTATTTTTATATGTATTATTAATATTTATTCATATGTTACTTTTATTATTAATATTCATTTTTTACATTTATTTTTTATATTATTATTATTTATTTATGTTATCATAATTATTATTCATTTTTGTGTATGTATTTATTTTTATATCTATTATTTATTAATATGTTATTGTTTTTACTATTATTATTGTTCATTTGTTACATTTATTTATTTTAGATTATTGTTATTTATTAATGTGGTGTTATTCATTTTTAAAATGTATTTATTTTTATATGTATTATTAATATTTATTCATATGTTAAATATCTATCATCTATAATGTGATCCAATATACCCAAGAGGCAGTGCTTGGGATCCACAGGGATCGCCAAGCCCAGAACTCTGTTAATAGTGGAGGTCACTGAGGTCCAGTACCGATGCAGTTTTGGGCATCTCCATAACAGGTGTATTAGGTCCCCCACCTCTCTTGATATCTATTCATATGTTACTTTTATTATCAATATTAATTTTTCCCCTTTTTTTATATTATTATTTATTTATGTTATTATAATTATTTTTCATTTTTGTATATGTATTTATTTTTATATCTATTATTAATATGTTATTGTTATTACTATTTTTATTGTTTATTTTTTACATTTATTTATTTTAAATTATTGTTATTACTTAATGAGTTATTCATTTTTTAAATATATTTTTTTATATGTATATTAATGTTTATTCATTTTTTAAATATATTTTTTATATGTATTATTAATATTTATTCATATGTTACTACTTGTACTTGTATTATTAATATTCATTTTTTACATTTATTTATTTTTTATTTATATTATTATTATTTATTTATGTTATTATAATTAATATTCATTTTTTATATGTATTTATTTTTATATCTATTATTATTTGTTAATATATTATTGTTTTTATTATTATTATTATTATTATTGTTAATTTTTTACATATATTTATTTTTAAATTATTGTTATTTATTAATGTGTTATTCATTTTTTTAAATGCATTTATTTTTATATGTATTATTAATATTTATTTATATGTTACTATTATTATAAATATTTTTTTTACATTTATTTATTTTTATTTATATTATTATTGTTATTTATTATTATGTTGTTAATATTTTTTAATATTATTTTTCATTTTTTTATGTATTTATTTTTATATGTATTATTATTTATTAATATGTTATTATAATGTTTTTTTCCTCATACTTGGGGATGTGGAGCCACAACTGATTGAGTCCTGTCTCATATACTCTTTTTTTGGACAATGTTATTATTATTCATTTTTTACATTTTTTTTGTTCTATTTATTTATAAAAGTTTTATTAAAAAATTATTTAGAAAACTATTTTTTTTTTTTTACAAGTTTACAAGATTTTCTATATATTTGATTTATTAAAGAAAAACTGACTAAAAAAACATTTTTAGCCCCTTCCTCTCTCACATCTGTGCACTCACTAATGAATCAGCTAAATTTTGACATTTCTGCTATGGACTAATTTTTTCGGGGCAAACAAGACTTTATTTTAGTGATATTGTCTTTCAAAAATTGTTTTTTTTTTTTTTATGCAATCTATAAACAAAAATATGTTAAAAAAAAAAATAAAAAAAACACACATATTAAGTCCACCCAAAAGTGAAAATTTAGTTATAAGTGGGGCCTGGTCCAACAGTGAGATCTCCTGGTCATAATTCCCGACTCGGTTCCTGTCCTTCTGGAAGCGTTGGATGTTCTGGCTCCTCCTTTTACATTCTTCATAATATAAAATAAAGACTTTTTTTTAACAAGGATTGTGGGAACCCCTCATAGTGGGCACAGCAGGTGTGTAGACTCAGGAACTCAGCACAGGGATGGTGGGAACCCCTCATAATGGGCACAGCAGGTGTACAGACCCCTCACTGCAATAGTTGAGTCCATCAACCAGCCCTTTGATGACGTCCCCTGGGACGAAACACGTCTTGGACACTCCAGCACAGCAGGTGTACAGACCTGGAAACTCAGCATAGGGATGGTGGGAACCCCTCATAATGGGCACAGCAGGTGTACAGACCCGGGAACTCAACACAGGTATGGTGGGAACCCCTCATAATGGGCACAGCAGTTGTGTAGACTCAGGAACTCAGCACAGGGATTGTGGGAACCTCTCATAATGGGCACAACAGGTGTACAGACCGGGAACTCAGCACAGGGATGGTGGGAACCCCTCATAATGGGCACAGCCGGTGTACAGACCCGGGAACTTAGCACAGGTATGGTGGGAACCCCTCATAATGGGCAAAGCAGGTGTACAGACCCGGGAACTCTGCACAGGGATGGTGGGAATCCCTAATAATGGGCAAAGCAGGTGTAAAGACCCGGGAACTCAGCACAGGGATGGTGGGAACCCCTCATAATGGGCACAGCAGATGTACAGACCTGGGAACTCAGCACAGGGATGGTGGGAACCCCTCATAATGGGCACAGCAGGTGTATAGAACCAGGAACTCAGACCAGGGATGGTGGGAACCCCTCATAATGGGCACAGCAGGTGTACAGACCCAGGAACTCAGCACAGGGATGGTGGGAACCCCTCATAATGGGCACAGCAGGTGTACAGACCTGGGAACTCAGCACAGGGATGGTGGGAACCCCTCATAATGGGCACAGCAGGTGTACAGACCCCTCTCAGCACTGCAATAGTTGAGTCCATCAATCAGCCCCTTGATGACGTCCCTTGGGACGAAACACGTCTTGGAGACTCCAGCACAGTAGGTGTACAGACCCGAGAACTCAGTACAGGGATGGTGGGAACCCCTCATAATGAGCACAGCAGGTGTACAGACCTGGGAACTCAGCACAGGGGTGGTGGGAACCCCTCATAATGGGCACAGCAGATGTAAAGACTCAGGAAAACGGCACGGGGATGGTGGGAACCTCTCATAATGGGCACAGCAGGTGTACAGACCCAGGAACGCAGCACAGGGATGGTGGAAACCTCTCATAATGGGCACAGCAGGTGTACAGACCCGGGAACTCAGTACAGGGATGGTGGGAACCCCTCATAATGGGCACAGCAGGTGTACAGACCCGGGAACTCCGCACAGGGATGGTGGGAACCCTTCATAATGGGCACAGCAGGTGTGCAGACCCGGGAACTCAGCACAGGGATGGTGGGAACCCCTCATAATGGGCACAGCAGTTATGTAGACTCGGTACCCCAGCTCAGAGATCTCACCAACAGAGAGATACAAGAAGCTGTCCCGTGGTTTCCTTCTCTAGCTCCCACCACCCACTGAAATATCTGTTTTTGGAGGACTGACCCTCTAACCAACGTTCTGTTTTTTTCTTCTTCTGGTTACAACTAGCTGTGAATGTCCTCTCTCCGTGGTCGTCCTCCGGAATGTGAAATCGCAGAGTTGCGAAATTTTAGGTGCAGAAGAAAAACAACATCTTGCTCTGCTAGTCCAGACCTGTTCCGTATGTGATAAACATCCGTGGTCGATGGTCTTGCTCCATTCCGTGTGATGCACTCTATGTTGGCAAAAGTTCAACCGTGTTTTTTTTTTTTTAGGTGAGAGTCAGACGTTTCCATTCCTACTAAAAAGAAAGTTTTGTTATTACGATATTGCAGCTGACATTAATTTCTAGGACCCATCCCCCATATTGAGAAAGGTGTACAGCAGTGGCGGCTGGTGCTCAAAATTTTTTGGGGGGGGGGCGCAAACAGAAAAAATCAAATAGGCATTGCTTTGTGGCAAAAAACGCGGCAAAAAATTGCATGACTTTGAGGTCACAAAAGTGTGAAAGGGGCCTTCAGTAATCAAAGTATAGCGTTGCCCCCATTCAATGCAGAGTTAATACAGCGTGCTCCCATTCAATACAGAGTTACCACAGCATGCCTCCATTCAATGCAGAGTTACCACAGCGTGCCCCCATTCAATGCAGAGTTACCACAACGTGCCCCCATTCAATGCAGAGTTACCACAGCGTGCCCCCATTCAATGCAGAGTTACCACAGCGTGCCCCCATTCAATGCAGAGTTACCACAGCATGCCCCCATTCAATGCAGAGTTACCACAGCGTGCCCCCATTCAATGCAGAGTTACCACAGCGTGCCCCCATTCAATGCAGAGTTACCACAGCGTGCTCCCATTCAATGCAGAGTTACCACAGCGTGCCCCCATTCAATGCAGAGTTACCACAGCGTGCCCCCATTCAATGCAGAGTTACCACAGCATGCCCCCATTCAATGCAGTGACCAGCATGCCCCCCATCAATGCAGAGTTGCCACAGCATGCCCCCATTCAATGCAGTGACCAGCATGCCCCCCATCAATGCAGTGACCAGCGGGCCGTGCCCCCATCAATGCAGTGACCAGTGTGCCGTGCCCCCTTCAATGCAGTGACCAGCGTGCCGTGCCCCCTTCAATGCAGTGACCAGCGTGCCGTGCCCCCTTCAATGCAGAGAGACTTACCTGCAGCCTCCGCTTCTCAGTCCCCCGGCGCACTGCTCTGCGCCCCGGGTCCACCCTCTTCTGAAGCCTATTAGAGCCTCTGGCTCTAATCAGGTGACAAAAATAAATAAATAAATCCCATTGAACTCCATGCGTCCGGCGCCCGCATGCAGATTAGGGGGCCGGATGCACTTATAGGGGGGCGGCGCCCCTGCGCCCCCAACACACCGGCCGCCACTGGTGTACAGTAGTTGGGAGACACCAACCTTCCCTCCAGTCTGGCATAGTGCAGGCTTCTCTCCTTACACTGCACACTGTGAGAGTCTCACGATGTTCATTAGAAGCTGCAACAAGTAGTTTCCTGGCTGGAGGATGTCCCTGATCATCTAGAAGTCACTTCTCTTCGGCACACAGGAGGTTGCCTCCTGGCGATATCTACCAGGCTCTTCCTAGTGAGGGAGATCTAGACCACCATAGGACAGATGGACTCTTTCCAACCATCTTCCTCCTGGAGCTCTCCAGTGAGCTTCCTCCTGACCCAACTTGATCCCCGAACAACAGATTTGCAAATGCCCCCCACCAGCTAAGCCTAGCTGGGACCTCGGTGTCTTCCTCTAAGCCAGGGATCCCTAAATTACTGCCCTCTAGCTGTTGCGGATCAGCAAATGCCTAAACCTCTCTGGGACCTCGGTGTCTTCCTCTAAGCCAAGACACCGAAGACCCCTGATTCTAGCTCCTTTCTCCCCAACCTGACTGCCCCCTTCCCATCCTCGTTCATTTATGGAGGATCTGCATCACTTGTGGGTGTTACCCTCAATTTCTCTGTGGGCCACATTATCTTTATGGTTGCCCTCAAAGGGCCGGTTGTATCTGTAAGACTAGACTTCCAGAGCACCCCACCCCACCCCCTTTCATTACAGTGTACCCCCCTTACTTTGTGCTGCTACCGGGGGGCTGGGGGCGGAGCTTGGAAGCAAAAAGTGCAGGATCTGCAGGAGGACCTGAGGAGGGCTGGAGTCAGCTGCCGGAGTCTGCTGAATGCTGAAACCAGGGGAGGTGGAGACGAGGGGCTGCTGTGGCTGCACATAGAGCTACAGGATCTGTAGGAAGAGTTCTGTCCTCCTCTCTGCTGCGGACTTCTGAGACAGGTGGAAGACGAGCCTGTCTGCGGCTGCATAGAGAAGTGCAGGATCTGCAAGAGATCTGTCCTCCTCTCTGCTGCGGACTTCTGAGATGGGGGGGGGGGAGGGACACAAGCCTATCAGCAACTGTATGGAGAAGTACAGGGTCTGGTGGAGGAGCCCTGTCCTCCTCTCTGCTGCCGACTTCTGAAAGGGGGGCGGGGGTACAAGCCTATCAGCGACTGTATGGCAAAGAGCCGGATCTGGCATAGGAGTCCTGTCCTCCTCTCTGCTGCCGACTTCTGGATGGGGGGAGAGACAAGCCTACCTGCGGCTGCACGGAAAAGTGCAGGATCTGTAGGAGGATTTCTATCTTCCTCACTGCCGCCAACTTCTGCAGGGGAGGGGGGTAGAGACCAGCCTATCCATGGCTGTCCAGAGAGGCACAGGATCTGGCTGAGGAGTTCTGTCCTCTGTCCTCCTCCTTGCTGCCGACTTCTGGATGGCAGAGGGGGAGACAAGCCTATCCGTGGCTGTACTGAGAAATGCAGGATCTGGCAGAGGAGTTCTGTCCTCCTACTTGCTGCTGACTTTTGGATGGGAGGAGGGGGGAAAAAAGCCTATCCGTGGCCGTACTGAAAAATGCAGGATCTGGCAGAGGAGTTTTGTCCTCTCCCTTGCTGCCAACTTTTGAATGGGAGGGGGGGGGAAGCTTATCTGTGGCTGTACTGAGAAATGCAGGATCTGGCAGAGGAGTGTTGTCCTCCTTTCTGCTGCTGACTGCTGAGAAAAGGTGATCTAGTGTGTTCTGTTTGCAAATTCAGCCACGCCTCCAGATTGATATCCACCCACTGGTATTCACATAACTGCTCCCACTGCTCGCATCAGCGCTGGGGGCTCTTGAGAGGGGTACTGAGGCAAAGTGCTGTGATGTGTTCAGGGAGCTATGTACAAGACCCTTTCACCAGCCATGTTCTGCCTGCATTGCATAGAGACGCCCAGAGACCCAGTGATGACATGTAAGGCATTTAATGAGCCAAGGAAGATCGTGACTATCACTGTAGGGGGTGTGTGGACTACTACAGAGGTTTTCAGCATCCACAGCTCCCTCCACTTTTAGGATACGGATAATCACATGGGGCCAAGCTGGCCAATATAATAGGCTGGCAATAAAGCGCATTCCTGGAGTTCCATGGTAATCCAATCATCATGGAGTGAGTCAAAGCAGATGCTGATTGTCCAAGAACAGAATGGAAGATGTGAAAGTTGTGGAATCACGCTGTTTTTGAGACATAATCCCATCCTCTGTATACCCGATGGCGGGACGAGGCAACCAGTGCCCAGGGCAAAGATAACAAACTGGGCCCCCCCCCCATGAACCACAATAAAAAACCCAGCACGGGTGTCAGTGGGCGCATTAATAACCCCCAGCACAGGTGTCAGTGGGCGCATTAATAACCCCCAGCACAGGTGTCAGTGGACGCATTAATAACCCCCAGCACAGATGTCAGTTGGCGCATTAATAACCCCCAGCACAGGTGTCAGTGGATGCATTAATAACTCCCAGCACAGGTGTCAGTGGATGCATTAATAACCCCCTGCACAGGTGTCCGTGAACACATTAATAACCCCCAGCACAGGTGTCAGTGGACACATTAATATTCCCCAGCACAGGTGTCAGTGGATGCATTAATAACCCCCAGCACAGGTGTCAGTGGGCGCATTAATAACTCCCAGCACAGGTGTCAGTGGATGCATTAATAACCCCCAGCACAGGTGTCAGTGGATGCATTAATAACCCCCAGCACAGGTGTCAGTGGGCGCATTAATAACTCCCAGCACAGGTGTCAGTGGATGCATTAATAACCCCCAGCACAGGTGTCAGTGGATGCATTAATAACCCCCAGCACAGGTGTCAGTGGGCGCATTAATAACTCCCAGCACAGGTGTCAGTGGATGCATTAATAACCCCCAGCACAGGTGTCAGTGGATGCATTAATAACCCCCAGCACAGGTGTCAGTGGAAGGAAGAGTGTCCCATCCTTGGTGTCAGTAGAAAGAAGAGTGTCCCATCATTGGTGTCAGTAGAAAGAAGAATGTCCCATCATTGGTGTCAGTAGAAAGAAGAGTGTCCCATAATTGGTGTCAGTGGGAGGAATAGTGCCCCATCATTGGTGTCAGTGGGAGGAATAGTGCCCCATCATTGGGATCAGTGGGAGGAATAGTGCCCCATCATTGGTGTCAGTGGGGGGAAGAGTGTCCAATCATTGGTATCAGTGGGAAGAATAATGCGCCATTGTTAGTATCTGTAGGAGGAATAGTACCCCATCATTGGTGTCAGTTGGAGGAATAGTGCCCCACCATTGGTGTCTGTAGGAGGAATAGTGCTCCATCATTGGTGTCAGTGGGAGGAATAGTGCCCCATCATTGGTGTAAGTGGGGGGAAGAGTGTCCAATCATTGGTATCAGTGGGAAGAAGAGTGTCCCATCATTGGTGTCAGTGGTAGTAATAGTGCCCCATCATTGGTGTCAGTGGGAGGAATAGTGCCCCATCATTGGTGTCAGTGGGAGGGATAGTGCCCCATCATTGGTGTCAGTGGGAGGAATAGTGCCCCGTCATTGGTGTCAGTTGGAGGAATAGCGCCCCATCATTGGTGTCAGTGGAAGAAGGAGTGTCCCATCATTGGTTTTAGTGGGAGTAAACAATGCATCTTTGGTATTAGGAGGAGGAATAGTGTCCCATTGCTGGAGTCAGTAGAAGGAAGAGTGCCCCATCATTGGTGTCAGTGGGAGGAATAGTGCCCCATCATTGGTGTCAGTGGGAGGAATAGTGCCCCATCATTGGTGTCAGTGGGAGGAATAGTGCCTCATCATTGGTGTCAGTGGGAGGAAGAGTGCCTCATCATTGGTGTCAGTGGGAGTAAACAATGCATCTTTGGTATTAGTGGAGCTACACCAGTAAGTGGGACTGGGGGTGGACTGGTACACTCCAGCAATACGTAAATGAAAAACCAAGCTCTGAGCAGAGGACTGGACTCCATCTGAGCCTTATCTCCAGTGCTGAGAACATCGTACCTCCCAGTGACACCGGCCTCTCAGCTGAAGTGTCCCAACTTGAGTAGGCGCTGACAATATAACAACGGAGACAAATATTCCCGTTCTTCATACAAGGTGTCAGCAATGAGAGCCGACATCGGTATTCAAGTGTCAGTATTCCTGATAGAGAACAAGGAGCCTCTTGAAGGTCCTCAACCTCAACAGCCTTTGATAGACTCCAGTGCCACGTTGTTTCTTTCATCCCCTGTCTGCCGTCATGAAAGCTCGGGGACCTTATCTGTCTCTGACACGCGTTCCCTCCTTCATCTGCGAATACATTATAAGAGGCGCCAGTTCCGTGCAGAATCTTTTTTTTTTTTTTAGGGTTTTTTTTTTTTTTTTTTTTTTTTAGCAGATAAGATATTAACGTGGTTGTAGATTTAATGAAAAAAAAAAAAAAAAAAAATTTTGTTGAGTAATGTCACTGGTACCCCCCAAAAGTGTCAAAAATGTCAGTCAAGGATCCGATCTGTCCGCCGCAAAGTCCCGCAAAAAAAAATCGCAGATCGCCGCCATTACTAGTTTAAAAAAAAAACAATAAAAATGACATAAATTTCCAGTAGTTAGTAAAAGCAATAACTTTTGCGCAAACCAATCAAAATACACTTATTGCAATTTTTTTTAATATAAAATATGTAGCAGAAAACAAATTGGCCTAAAATGTTAAAAAATTTTGATTTTTATATTTTTTTTTATTTGAGAATTTTATATAAAAGAATGTGAAAAATATTATTTTTTCAAAATTGTCTCTCTTTTTTTGTTTATAGCGCAAAAAATAAAAACCGTACAGGTGATTAAATACCAACAAAAGAAAGCTCTGTTTGTGGGAAAAAAAGGACGTCAATTTAGTTTGAGTACAGCGTCGCACGACCGCGCAATTGTCCGTTAAAGTCACGCAGTGCCCAATCGCAAAATAGGGCCTGGTCATTGAGCAGCCAAATCCTCCGGGGCTAAAGTGGTTAAAAAAAAAAAAAAGTTTTTTTTTTAATGTACGAAAATATCGTCCAGTACCGATATGTGATGACCAAAATATCGGTATCGGCAGTAAAAAAAACGATATCGGTCGATCACTATTTAAGTGGTAAAGTACCAATGCTTGCCGCCGTTCCACGAGCGTGCGCAGTTTCGAAGCATGACATGTTGGGTATCTATTTACTCGGCGTAACATTATCTTTTACATTGTAGAAAAAAATTGGGCAAGCTTTACAGTTTTCTTATATTTTTATTCAAAAAAGTGTATTTTTTCCCAAAAAATTGCGTTTGTAAGACCGCTGCGCAAATGCGGTGTGATAAAAAATATTGCAACAATCTCCATTTTATTCTCTAGGGTCTCTGCTAAAAAAAAATAAAATTATATATGTATATATATATATATATATATATATATATATATATATATATATAATGTTTGGGGGCTCTAAACATTATACAAGTGTCAGAAATAGGCCTGGTCCTTACGTGGTTAAAGAGGTCCTGTCATGCATATTTTTCTATTACAAGGGATGTTGACATTCCTTGTAATAGGAATAAAAGTGATCAAATTTTTTTTTTTTTTTTTAAACTGTAAAAATAGAAAAAATAAGATAAAATAAATAGTAAAAAAAAATGAAAGCGCTCGCGCGCAGAAACGAACGCATGCGCAAGTCATGCCCACATATGTAAACGATGTTCAAACAACACATGTGAGGTATCGCCGCGATCGTTAGAGCGAGAGCAATAATTTGAGCCTTAGATCTCCTCTGTAACTCTAAGCGAGTAACCTGTAGAAATTTTTTCATGCGTGGCCTATGGAGATTTTTAAGTACCAATGTTTGTCGCCATTCCATGAGCATGCGCCATTTCGAAGCATGACATGTGGGTATCTGTTTACTCGGCGTAACATTATCTTTCACATTATAGAAAAAAATTTACAGTTTTTCTTATTTTTTTTATTCAGAAAACTGTATTTTTTCCCAAAAAATTGGGCAAACTTTACAGTTTTCTTATTTTTTTATTCAAAAAAGTGTATTGTTTCCCAAAAAAATGTGTTTGTAAGACCGCTGCGCAAATATAGTGTGATAAAAAATATTGCAACAATCTCCATTTTATTCTCTAGGGTCTCTGCTAAAAAAAAAAGTATGCCATTGGTCGAGGAGGAGGCGGGAGGACTGCACTGGCTTTTTGCATTGAAAGGGGGCACGCTGTGGTCAGTCTGCATTGAAAGGGGACACGCTGTGGTCAGTCTGCATTGAAAGGGGGCACGCTGTGGTCAGTCTGCATTGAAAGGGGACACGCTGTGGTCACTCTGCATTGAAAGGGGGCACGCTGTGGTCAGTCTGCATTGAAAGGGGACACGCTGTGGTCAGTCTGCATTGAAAGGGGACACGCTGTGGTCACTCTGCATTGAAAGGGGGCACGCTGTGGTCACTCTGCATTGAAAGGGGGCACGCTGTGGTCAGTCTGCATTGATGGGGGCACGCTGTGGTCTGTCCGCATTGAAAGGGGGCACGCTGTGGTCACTCTGCATTGAAAGGGGGCATGCTGTGGTCAGTCTGCATTGAAAGAGGGCAAGCTGTGGTCACTCTGCATTGAAAGGGGGCATGCTGTGGTCACTCTGCATTGAAAGGGGGCATGCTGTGGTCAGTCTGCATTGAAAGGGGGCACGCTGTGGTCAGTCTGCATTGAAAGGTGGCATGCTGTGGTCTCTCTGCATTGAAATGGGGCATGCTGTGGTCAGTCTGCATTGAAAGGGGGCACGCTGTGGTCAGTCTGCATTGAAAGGGGGCACGCTGTGGTCAGTCTGCATTGAAAAGGGGCACGCTGTGGTCATCGCACTGCCGAATCGCACAAAAATGGCCTGGTCATTAAGAGGGGGGGTAAATCCTTCCGGTCCAGAAGTGGTTAATGCGCTACTAGTTTTTTGGCTGGAGTCCAGCTGTAATCTTTCATTCTGGGAATCCGTACAGCGACTGTAAGCTCACGTATGCAAGGCATAAACAGAGATATCTGATGGAAATCTACAGCGGAGGTGCAAGTAGTAGCAAGAGCCTCTAGAAATCTGAGCATGCAGACACACGGCGGTGTATGTGCTCGCGTGACATGTAATGGGGGCCTACGTGATGATAAGTGGCAGAGCTGTATAATGAATGGCTGAAAATGGCTCCCTGCATCCTGTCTCTGTATATTCTGGGATGAGATCCAGCCCCCCCCTCTCCTCTCCATCACACTGCACTGAGCTCAGATCCGTGTTCCCGGCCCGGGAGGGAGATAAGAGGGGATATCCGCTATACTGGCCCGGGCCAGGCTGGCCATGTAACAGACCCACTACACCTGACTCTGTGCATGTATGGTAAGGTGACCAGATTTTTAAAAGAATACACAGAGTTCTGGGCACAGGACTGCATAATACACAGAGTGCTGGGCACAGGACTGCAGAATACACAGAGTGCTGGGCACAGGACTGCAAAATGCACAGAGTGCTGGGCACAAAACTTCATAATACACAGAGCGCTGGGCACAGGACTGCATAATAAACAGAGCGCTGGGTACAGAACTGCATAATACACAGAGCGCTGGGCACAGGACTGCAAAATGCACAGAGTGCTGGGCACAAAACTTCATAATACACAGAGCGCTGGGCACAGGACTGCATAATAAACAGAGCGCTGGGTACAGAACTGCATAATACACAGAGCGCTGGGCACAGGACTGCAAAATGCACAGAGTGCTGGGCACAAAACTTCATAATACACAGAGCGCTGGGCACAGGACTGCATAATACACAGAGTGCTGGGCACAGGACTGCATAATACACAGAGTGCTGGGCATAGAACTGCATAATACACAGAGTGCTGGGCACAGGACTGCATAATACACAGAGTGCTGGGCACAGGACTGCAAAATACACAGAGTGCTGGGCACAAAACTTCATAATACACAGAGTGCTGGGCACAGGACTGCATAATACACAGAGCGCTGGGCACAGGACTGCATAATACACAGAGCGCTGGGCACAGAACTTCATAATACACAGAGCTTTGGGCACAGGACTGCATAATACACAGAGCGCTGGGCACAGAACTTCATAATACACAGAGTGCTGGGCACAGGACTGCAGAATACACAGAGTGCTGGGCACAGGACTGCAGAATACACAGAGTGCTGGGCACAGAACTGCATAATACACAGAGAGCTGGGCACAGGACTGCATAATACACAGATCGCTGGGCACAGAACTGCATAATACACAGAGCGCTGGGCACAGAACTGCATATTACACAGATTGCTGGGCACAGGACTGCATAATACACAGAGCGCTGGGCACAGAACTGCATAATACACAGAGAGCTGGGCACGGAACTGCATAATACACAGAGTTCTGGGCACAGGACAGCATAATACACAGAGTGCTGGGCACAGAACTGCATAATACACAGAGAGCTGGGCACGGAACTGCATAATACACAGAGTGCTGGGCACAGAACTGCATAATACACAGAGAGCTGGGCACAGGACTGCATAATACACAGAGAGCTGGGCACAGGACTGCAGAATACACAGAGCGCTGGGCACAAAACTTCATAATACACAGAGTGCTGGGCACAGAACTGCATAATACACAGAGTGCTGGGCACAGGACTGCATAATACAGAAAGTGCTGGGCACAGGACATGAATAATACACAGAGTGCTGGGCACAGAACTGCATAATACACAGAGAGCTGGGCACAGGACTGCATAATAAACAGAGCGCTGGGTACAGAACTGCATAATACACAGAGCGCTGGGCACAGGACTGCAAAATGCACAGAGTGCTGGGCACAAAACTTCATAATACACAGAGTGCTGGGCACAGAACTGCATAATACACAGAGTGCTGGGCACAGGACTGCATAATACACAGAGTGCTGGGCACAGAACTTCATAATACACAGAGCACTGGGCACAGGACTGCATAATACACAGAGCGCTGGGCACAGAACTTCATAATACACAGAGCTTTGGGCACAGGACTGCATAATACACAGAGCGCTGGGCACAGAACTTCCTAATACACAGAGTGCTGGGCACAGGACTGCAGAATACACAGAGTGCTGGGCACAGAACTGCATAATACACAGAGTGCTGGGCACAGAACTGCATAATACACAGAGTGCTGGGTACAGGATTGCATAACACACAGAGCGCTGGGCACAGAACTGCATAATAAACAGAGCGCTGGGCACAGGACTGCATAATACACAGATCGCTGGGCACAGAACTGCATAATACACAGAGCGCTGGGCACAGAACTGCATATTACACAGAGTGCTGGGCACAGGACTGCATAATACACAGAGCGCTGGGCACAGAACTGCATAATACACAGAGAGCTGGGCACGGAACTGCATAATACACAGAGTGCCGGGCACAGGACTGCATAATACACAGAGTGCTGGGCACAGGACTGCATAATACACAGAGTGCTGGGCACGGAACTGCATAATACACAGAGTGCCGGGCACAGGACTGCATAATACACAGAGTGCTGGGCACGGAACTGCATAATACACAGAGTGCTGGGCACAGAACTGCATAATACACAGAGTGCTGGGCACAGGACTGCATAATACACAGAGAGCTGGGCACGGAACTGCATAATACACAGAGTGCTGGGCACAGGACTGCATAATACACAGAGAGCTGGGCACGGAACTGCATAATACACAGAGTGCTGGGCACAGAACTGCATAATACACAGAGTGCTGGGCACGGAACTGCATAATACACAGAGTGCTGGGCACAGAACTGCATAATACACAGAGAGCTGGGCACAGGACTGCATATTACACAGAGCGCTTTAAATATGTGAGATAGATAGATAGATAGATAGATAGATAGATAGATAGATAGATAGATAGATAGATAGATAGATAGATAGATAGATAGATAGATAGATAGAGAAACTGATACTAGGCTGCACCATCCTCCTCCAGCCAGCAGAGGGGAAGCTAAAGCCAAGCAAGCATATAGACTTCAATGCAGAGCGCTGAGAACCCTGGGAGTTGTAGTCTGGGATGACAGTCATATAATAGGACAACTGGACTTCTTACACTATGAATCCCAATAGACACCGTGTGGAGGGGGGAGTGGACAGAGACTTTTTAATAAACTGCCCAGGAAAGTTCTTCCTCTTGGCACAGAGGGAGTTGGAGAGAGAGCACCTCTGTCTGGATATTCGACTGCCAATAGGAGACCATACCAACGGAGATCTGATCCTGAAACTGGAAGTTAGGACACCCAAGGGCAGCACAGCAGATAGATAGTTGTATTTGAGTGGACACCTGTCCTTTTTTATATGTAAGATAGATAGATAGATAGATAGATAGATAGATAGATAGATAGATAGATAGATAGATAGATAGATAGATAGATGATAGATAGATAGATAGATAGATAGATAGATAGATAGAGAGATAGATAGATAGATAGATAGATAGATAGATAGATAGATAGATAGATAGATAGATAGATAGATAGATAGATAGATAGATAGAAATAGAATGGAGGAAGGGGAAATTGACAGCTAAAAGTGGATTATCCCTCGTTTTAGAGAGATTTGTGCTGAGTTCCTTTAGTCTGCTTGGGACTGGAAGTAAAGATAAATCTCCCCAATGGGACAGCAAAAGAAAAAATCCTAACATAGGTTTTAGGCGTTCCTTACTCTATTCAAAGCTAAAAAAAAATATGTTTTGGCTTTGGATATTCTTGGATATAAATGAGCAGTCTCAATACAATTGAAAACTACAAACCATTATTACGATAGCTCTAGGACAATGTTTCTCAACCTTTTTACTCCAGAGGAACTCTCAAAATAACTTTCAGGTCTTGGGTAACCTCTGATAAAACCCAGTTCATTGGGGGTCAATGGGAAGAATACACCCTTTACAGACTATGCATGCACCACCAGATGGGAGGTCAATGGGCTAAAGCTCAATGAACCTGTTAGCAACCTCTGAGGGAACCTTAGGGTTCCACAGAACCTAGTTGAGAATGGCTGCCCTAGAGGAACCCTTGAAATAACTTCCAGTTCATTGGTGTTCAGTGGGAAAAATGTACCCTTTACAAACTATGCAAGCACCATCAGATGGGAGGTCAATCGGCTAAAGCTCAATGAACCTGTTAGCAACCTCTGAGGGAACCTTAGGGTTCCACAGAACCTAGTTGAGAATGGCTGCCCTAGAGGGACCCTTGAAATAATTTCCAGTTCATTGGTGTTCAGTGGGAAGAATGTACCCTTTACAAACTATGCAAGCACCATTAGATAGGAGGTCAATTGGCTAAAGCTCAATGAACCTGTTAGCAACCTCTGAGGGAACCTTAGGGTTCCACAGAACCTAGTTGAGGATGGCTGCCCTAGAGGAACCCTTGAAATAACTTCCAGTTCATTGGTGGTCAATGGGAAGAATGTACCCTTTACAAACTATGCAAGCACCATCAGATGGGAGGTCAATTGGCTAAAGCTCAATGAACCTGTTAGCAACCTCTGAGGGAACCTTAGGGTTCCACAGAACCTAGTTGAGGATGGCTGCCCTAGAGGAACCCTTGAAATAACTTCCAGTTCATTGGTGGTCAATGGGAAGAATGTACCCTTTACAAACTATGCATGCGCCACCAGATGGGAGGTCAATTGGCTAAAGCTCAATGAACCTGTTAGCAACCTCTGAGGGAACCTTAGGGTTGCAGGGAGGGCTGCCCTAGAGGAATCCTTGAAATAACTTCCAGTTCATTGGTGGTCAATGGGAAGAATGTACCCTTTAGAAACTATGCAAGCACCATCAGATGGGAGGTCAATCAGCTAAAGCTCAAGGAACCCCTAGCAACCTCTGGGGGAACAATAGGGTTCCACAGAACCTAGTTGAGAATGACTGCCCCAGAGGAAACTTTGAAATAACATTCAGGTCTTAGGTAACCCCTCCTAAAATCAATTCAGTTGGGGTCAGTGGGAAAAATGCCACCCTTATAACCAGCTAAAAGGATCATTGGTGTCATGCCGCTGACTCTGCCAAGTGGTGTTGGCCCCAGAACTATGCAGGCACCATCAGGTGGCAGGTCAATCAGCTAAAGCACAAGGAACTCCTAGCAACCTCTGAAGGAACCCTAGGGTTTCACAGAACCCTGATAGAGAATAGCTGCCCTAGA
This sequence comes from Pelophylax lessonae, assembly GCF_965119305.1. Taxonomy (NCBI): domain Eukaryota; kingdom Metazoa; phylum Chordata; class Amphibia; order Anura; family Ranidae; genus Pelophylax; species Pelophylax lessonae. Next base: position 20,533,524 of record NC_138780.1, read on the forward strand.
GGAACCCGTGAAATAACTTTCAGGTCTTGGGTAACCCTTGCTAAAATCAATTTATTAGGGGGTCAGTGGATAGAATGCCTCTCTAACAGTGGTGATCAGAATGCCACCCTTATAACCAGCTAAAAAGATCATTGGTGTCATGCTACTGGCTCTGCCAAGTGGTGTGAAACCCATAACTATGCAGTCACCATCAGATAGGAGGTCAGTTAGCTACAGCGCATGGAACCCCTAGCAATCTCTGGGGGAACAATAGGGTTCCACAGAACCTAGTTGAGAATGGCTGCCCTAGAAGAATTTTTGAAATAAAGTCCAGTTCATTGGTGGTCAATGGGAAGAATGTACCCTTTACAAACTATGCAAGCACCACCAGATGGGAGGTCAATCGGCTAAAGCTCAAGGATCCCCTAGCAACCTCTGGGGGAACAATAGGGTTCCTCAGAACCTAGTTGAGAATGGCTGCCCTAGAGGAACCCTTGAAATAATTTCTAGTTCATTGGAGGTCTATGGGAAGAATGTGCCCTTTACAAACTATGCAAGCACCATCAGATTGGAGGTCAATCGGCTAAAGCTCAAGGATCCCCTAGCAACCTCTGAGGGAACCTTAGGGTTGCTGGGAGGGCTGCCCTAGAGGAACCCTTGAAATAACTTCCAGTTCATTGGTGGTCAATGGGAAGAATGTACCCTTTACAGACTATGCAAGCACCATCAGATGGTAGGTCAACCGGCTAAAGCTCAATGAACCCTTAGCAACCTCTGGGGGAACAATAGGGTTCCACAGAACCTAGTTGAGAATGGCTGCCCCAGAGGAAACTTTGAAATAACATTCAGGTCTTAGGTGACCCCTCCTAAAATCAATTCAGTTGGGGTCAGTGGGAAGAATGCCACCCTTATAACCAGCTAAAAGGATCATTGGTGTCATGCCGCTGACTCTGCCAAGTGGTGTTGGCCCCAGTACTATGCAGCCACCATGAGGTGGCAGCTAAAGCACAAGGAATTCCTAGCAACCTCTGAAGGAACCCTAGGGTCTCACAGAACCCTGGTTGAGAATAGCTGCCCTAGAGGAACCCGTGCAATAAATTCCAGGTCTTGGGTAACTCTTCCTAAAATCAATTTATTGGGGGGGGGGGGGGGGTCAATAGATAGAATGCCTCTCTAACAGTGGTGGTCAGAATGCAACCCTTATAACCAGCTAAAAAGATCATTGGTGTCATGCTGCTGGCTCTGCCAAGTGGTGTTAAACCCATAACTATGCAGTCACCATCAGAAGGGAGGTCAGTTAGCTATAGCCCATGGAACCCCCATCAACCTCTGGAGGAACCCTAGTTGAGAAGGCTGCTTTAGGGGAATGCTTCCTGCACCAACCATGGAGCATAAAATATACTCTTGATTTCTTGTCCCACCGTCATCCATTAAATTAGAACCAATATGTATAGACTTGTATCTCTGCTAGAATAGAAAGAGGAATTATTTAAATCCCCTTTACTGGACTACAAGCCCCAAACTTGCATTTTCGGGTTATGGGCTGTAATGGCCAAGTGCTGATCAGACACATACAGTACAGTACATGACTAAGTCTGGAGCAGAGCTGAGTTAGTGAAATACAAGCCAAGCTTTAGCCTTCTTGTACAGACTCAGACCCACTTCCCACTTTCTGGGTCACACGGCGGTCAGGATGAGACATGCAACTCCTTAAAGTGAACCTGTCATCTTCGAACGTTGCAGACAGCAATTTTCTGTGCAAAAGTAATGGAGTTCTAGCAGGAAACACTCAAAGGAAACCTGTACAATAAGTATTTTAAGGACCAATACCACCTAGATGTTAGGATCACAAGGTACCTACAAGTATCTGATTAGTTGTTCTGCATGTGTGTGCCTGTGGGGGAGCGGATTCCCCAGAATCTGAGAACACTTTATAAGTGGACCTTGATGTCAGTTCTGACTCGAAGCCATGACACCCTTAACCTTCATCTCATAGCTAGCTTGGCATGAGCTGTATGTATAGTATGTATACTCAGCAACATTAAATCTCACCTATTATCATAGAAATATAAAATATATCATTGCTCAGTTCTTTTTAGAGGTGCAAATACAGAGCAGTCATGCTTATCCTTCACTACTTAACGAGTCACTTACTTATTACAAGTATGAGTAAATTTAGTGTCACAACACCTGGCCCACTAAGTCCTAATAGCAAACCCTTATGTAACCCTCACACTAAGCCTCCCTGTAACCCTAACACTAATACTATCTGTGACCCTAGTACTAACTATCCCTGTAACCCCATCTTTACCCTTCCTGTAACCCCCAACACTAATCCTACCTTTACCCCCAACACTAAAGCCTCCCTGTAACCCCAACACTAATCCCCCCTGTAAGCCCAAAATGAATCCTCCCTGTAACCTCAACACTATTCCTCCCTGTAACCCCAACAATAGCCCTCCCTGTAACCCCAACACTAATACTCCCAGTAACCCCAACACTAATCCTCTCTGTAACTCCAAAACTAGTCCTCTCTGTAAACCCAAAACTAATCCTCCCTGTAACCTTAACACTAAGCCCTCCCTGTAACCCCAACACTAATCCTCCCTGTAACCACAACACTAGCCCTCCCTGTAACCCCAACACTAATCCTCCCTGTAACCACAACACTAGCCCTCCCTGTCACCCCAAAACTAATCCTCCCTTGAACCCTAACACTAACCCTCTCTGTAACCTTAATACCAAACCTTTATGTAACCTTCACACTAACCCTCCCTGTAACCCTAACACTAGTAATCTCTGTGACCCCAATACTAACCCTCCCTGTAACCCTAACACTAACCCTCCTGTAACCCTAACACTAACCCTCCCTGTAATCCCAACATCAACCCTCCCTGTAACCCCAACATTAACCCTCCCTGTAGCCCTACCACTAACCCTCCCTGTAACCCCAACACTATCCCTCCTTGTAACCCCAACACTAACCCTCCCTGTAACCCAAACACAAACCCTCCCTGTAACCCAAACACTAATCCTTCCTGTAACCCCAACATTAACCCTCCCTGTAACCCCAACATTAACCCTCCCTGTAGCCCTACCACTAACCCTCCCTGTAACCCCAACACTATCCCTCCCTGTAACCCCAACACTAACCCTCCCTGTAACCCCAACACTATCCCTCACTGTAACCCCAACACTAACCCTCCCTGTAGCCCTACCACTAACCCTCCCTGTAACCCCAACACTATCCCTCCCTGTAACCCCAACACTAACCCTCCCTGTAACCCTAACACTAACCCTCCCTGTAACCCCAACATTAACCCTCCCTGTAACCCCAACATTAATCCTCCCTGTAACCCTACCAGTAACCCTCTCTGTAACCCCAACACTATCCCTCACTGTAACCCCAACACTAACCCTCCCTGTAACCCCAACATTAACCCTCCCTGTAACCCCAACATTAACCCTCCCTGTAGCCCTACCAGTAACCCTCTCTGTAACCCCAACACTATCCCTCACTGTAACCCCAACACTAACCCTCCCTGTAGCCCTAACATTATCCTCTCTATACCCAGAATACTAACCTCCCAGTAACCCTAACATTTACTTTGCCAGTAACCCTAACATTAACTCTACCTGTATCCCTAAATTTAATGCTCCCTATAACCTCAACACCAAGCCTTCCTGTAACCCTAATCCTAACATTCACCCTCCCTGTAACCCTCAGACCAGCACTGCATGTAACTCTAACACCACCTTTACCTGTGATCCTGTAATCCTCCCATTACCCTTTCTGTAAATATAACATGAACCTTCCCTGTACCTCTCCCACTAATCCTCTCTGTAACCCCCATACCAACCTTCCTTGTGACCCTAACACCACCTGTCCTTGTAACCCCAACATAAATTCTCACACTAGCCCTTCTTACAACCCCAACACCTGCCCTCCTTCAGCTAACCTAACCCCGAATTTGCATACTCATTTTCCTATGCCAAAAAATACGAGCACTGAAATTGTATTCCTACAAGGTGGCCATTGAAGGTATGGAAACCCAGACCATCTGGCGCAGATATCTCCCCATTAGAGCCCCCAAGAGATCAGGTGATCTAACTCCCCTGCATCTACCAATAGTTAAAATATAAGTTTTAGGCGGATTCGCCCTTTATTTTTTTCACCCTGCTAATACAGAAGAATATAATAGAAGATATCTTGGCATACGCAAGGCATGTCCAGATCCGGTCAATACGACTAGCAACATCAAATGGCCTGATATGTGTTAATTAAAATAGACTAGAAAGGACACTGGTAGCAGGATTATCGGTTCTCATGTTTCGCGGTAATTGCTTATTAATTATCCTGCCGTAAAAATGTACTGGCCGTTTCCTTCTCAGAAAGAATAACCGCTGGAACAAAAGGTCATGCACTGCTATTAGAGGCTTGTAAGCCAAAGAGAAGTATAAACAGGAACCGGTTCATTGTGAGGGTGGAGGATTAATAGAAGACTCACAGTAGAAGTTATAAACAGCTAAAAGCAGCAACAGATGCAGATTTATTGCAGAAGCTCCAACTGAAAAAAGAAAGTTAAAGTTCTTCCCCCACCTCACCCAATGTCAAGGTTCTGCCCCTTCCTCATCCTAGTGCCAGAGTTCTAGCCCTACCTCACCCCAATGTCAAAGTTCTTCTCCCACTTCATCCCACAAAGATCCCGCATCCTGGCATCAAAATTTAGCATTACCTCATCCCGTCAAAGTTCTGCCCCCTGCTCACCCCAGTGTCAGAGTCCAAGCCCTAGCTGACCCCAACGTCAAAGTTCTACCACTTCTTCATCCCATTGTCAAAGTTCCAGCATCCCAGCATCTAAGTTTTGCCCCTACCTCACTCCAACATAAAAGTTCTACCCCTACCTCTCCCCAATGTCAAAGTTCTGCACCCTCCTCATCCCAGTGTCAGAGGTCTAGCCCTACCTCACCCCAACATCAAATTTCTACCCCTACCTCACCCCAATGTCAAAGTTCTGCACCCTCCTCATCCCAGTTTTAGAGGTCTAGCCCTAACTCACCCCAACATCAAAGTTCTGCTTCCTCTTAAACCCAGTGTCAAAGTTCTAGCCCTACCTCACCCCAATGTCAAAGTTCTGATCCCTCTTCATCAGAGGGTCAAAGTTCCAGCATCCTGGCATCCAAGTTTTGCCCCTACCTCACTACAACATTAAAGTTTTAGCCCTACCTCACCCCAATGTCAAAGTTCTGCACCCTTCTCATCCCAGTGTCAGAGGTCTAGCCCTACCTCACCCCAACATCAAATTTCTACCCCTACCTCACCCCAATGTCAAAGTTCTACACCCTCCTCATCCCAGTTTTAGAGGTCTAGCCCTACCTCACCCCAACATCAAAGTTCTGCTTCCTCTTAAACCCAGTGTCAAAGTTCTAGCCCTACCTCACCCCAATGTCAAAGTTCTGATCCCTCTTCATCAGAGGGTCAAAGTTCCAGCATCCTGGCATCCATGATTTTGCCCCTACCTCACTACAACATCAAAGTTTTAGCCCTACCTCACCCCATTGTCAAAGTTCTGCACCCTCCTCATCCCAGTGTCAGAGGTCTAGCCCTACCTTACTCCAACATCAAAGTTCTACCCCTACCTCACCCCAATGTAAAAGTTCTGCACCCTCCTCATCCCAGTGTCAGAGGTCTAGCCCTACCTCACCCCAACATCAAAGTTCTGCTTCCTCTTAAACCCGGTGTCAAAGCTCTAGCCCTACCTCATCCCAATGTCAAAGTTCTGATCCCTCTTCATCAGAGGGTCAAAGTTCCAGCATCCTGGCATCCAAGTTTTGCCCCTACCTCACTCCAACATAAAAGTTCTACCCCTACCTCTCCCCAATGTCAAAGTTCTGCACCCTCCTCATCCCAGTGTCAGAGGTCTAGCCCTACCTCACCCCAACATCAAATTTCTACCCCTACCTCACCCCAATGTCAAAGTTCTGCACCCTCCTCATCCCAGTTTTAGAGGTCTAGCCCTAACTCACCCCAACATCAAAGTTCTGCTTCCTCTTAAACCCAGTGTCAAAGTTCTAGCCCTACCTCACCCCAATGTCAAAGTTCTGATCCCTCTTCATCAGAGGGTCAAAGTTCCAGCATCCTGGCATCCAAGTTTTGCCCCTACCTCACTACAACATTAAAGTTTTAGCCCTACCTCACCCCAATGTCAAAGTTCTGCACCCTTCTCATCCCAGTGTCAGAGGTCTAGCCCTACCTCACCCCAACATCAAATTTCTACCCCTACCTCACCCCAATGTCAAAGTTCTACACCCTCCTCATCCCAGTTTTAGAGGTCTAGCCCTACCTCACCCCAACATCAAAGTTCTGCTTCCTCTTAAACCCAGTGTCAAAGTTCTAGCCCTACCTCACCCCAATGTCAAAGTTCTGATCCCTCTTCATCAGAGGGTCAAAGTTCCAGCATCCTGGCATCCATGATTTTGCCCCTACCTCACTACAACATCAAAATTTTAGCCCTACCTCATCCCATTGTCAAAGTTCTGCACCCTCCTCATCCCAGTGTCAGAGGTCTAGCCCTACCTTACTCCAACATCAAAGTTCTACCCCTACCTCACCCCAATGTCAAAGTTCTGCACCCTCCTCATCCCAGTGTCAGAGGTCTAGCCCTACCTTACTCCAACATCAAAGTTCTACCCCTACCTCACCCCAATGTAAAAGTTCTGCACCCTCCTCATCCCAGTGTCAGAGGTCTAGCCCTACCTCACCCCAACATCAAAGTTCTGCTTCCTCTTAAACCCGGTGTCAAAGCTCTAGCCCTACCTCATCCCAATGTCAAAGTTCTGATCCCTCTTCATCAGAGGGTCAAAGTTCCAGCATCCTGGCATCCAAGTTTTGCCCCTACCTCACTACAACATCAAAGTTTTAGCCCTACCTCATCCCAATGTCAAAGTTCTGCTCCATTTCCATCCCCATGCCAAAGTTCCGGCATCAAAGTTTTGCCTCTCTCACCCCAATGTCAAAGTTATTCTCCCTCTTTACCCCACTGTCAAAGTTCCCGCATTTCAGGATCAATGTTTTGTACTACCTCACACCAACGTCAAAGTTGTGCCCCCTGCTCAACCCAGTGTCAGAGTTCTAGCCCTACCTTATCCCAACATCAAAGTTCTGCTCCCTCTTCATCCCACTGTCAAAGATTCCACATCCTGGCATCAAAATGTTGCATTATTTCACCCCCTCAAAGTTCTGCCCCCTGCTTAACCAAGTGTCAGAGTCCTAGCCCTACCTGACCCCAACGTCAAAGTTCTGCCACTTCCTCATCCCAGTGTCAAAGTTCCAGCATCCCAGCATCTAAGTTTTGCCCCTACCTCACTCCAACATCAAAGTTCTACCCCTACCTCACCCCAATGTCAAAGTTCTGCACCCTCCTCATCCCAGTGTCAGAGGTCTAGCCCTACCTCACCCCAACATCAAAGTTCTGCTTCCTCTTAAACCCAGTGTCAAAGTTCTAGCCCTACCTCACCCCAATGTCAAAGTTCTGATCCCTCTTCATCAGAGGGTCAAAGTTCCAGCATCCTGGCATCCAAGTTTTGCCCCTACCTCACTACAACATCAAAGTTTTAGCCCTACCTCACCCCAATGTCAAAGTTCTGCTTCATTTTCATCCCTGTGCCAAAGTTCCGGCATCAAAGTTTTGCCTCTCTCACCCCAATGTCAAAGTTATTCTCCCTCTTTACCCCACTGTCAAAGTTCCCGCGTTTCGGGATCAACGTTTTGTACTACCTCACACCAACATCAAAGTTGTGCCCTCTGCTCAACCTAGTGTCAGAGTTCTAGCCCTACCTTATCCCAACATCAAAGTTCTGATCCCTCTTTATCCCACTGTCAAAGTTCCAGCATCCTGGCATCCAGGTTTTGCCCCTACCTCACTCCAGCATCAAAGTTCTACCCCTAACTCACACCAATGTCAAAGTTCTGGCACTGTGTCAGAGTTCTAGCCCTGTAATACAGTCCATGGACAATCTAATGGAGTCGAACTGCAGGTAGAAAGAAAGGACCCGATCCAATCAGCCAATCACCAGTGAATAGTGAGAGAGTTGAGTTACACCCTGTGCTGACACCCGTAGCCTCTTACCGGAACTTTTGACCCTCCTGTCACAGAGTGGTCAAACAGGCCTAAGAGCAAATAGCGCTCGGCGTAAATGATGGTTCCTAGTCACATTCCTCACATTCCTTAGCAGGGAGAGAACGTCACAATTCACAGATGTACAATGCCTTCACAGGACCCCACAGAAGTGTCTTTCACATGCAGGCTCAGAAAAAAGACAGAGGGGCAACCAATTCTGAAGTACATCGAGGCACGTAAATTTATTAAAAAGTAATGCACTTACATAGTAGACATCATATAACAGCATCAATGGATAAAACCGCGGTATTTAGCGTGCTCAGCTCCGATACGTCCGCCTTACGCGTATCGTCAAACATCTATGACATCTTCAGAGGCGTCAAAGTTCCAGCATCCCAGCATTCACGTTTTGCCCCTACCTCACTCCAACATTAAAGTTCTACCCCACCCCACCCCAAAGTCAAAGTTCTGCATCCTCCTGATCCTAGTGTCAGAATTCTTCCCCCTCCCCATTCTGGCATCAAAGTTTTGCCTCTACTTCACCCCAACGTAAAAGTTCTGTCCCTTCCTCACCCCACTGTCAAAGTTCTGCTGCCTCTTCATCCCAAAGTCAACGTTATTTCCCCTCCTCATCTTTGAATCAAAGTATTTCTTTCACCTCACCTCAGCATGTTCTGCTACCTCCTCACCCCAGCATCCAGGTTCTGCCCTCTCCTCACCCCAAATGCGAAGTTCTGCTTGGGGTTCCTTGAGCTGTGGCTGTTTAACCTTTCATCTGAGGGTACCTCCATAGTTCCAGGGCCAACCCCAACTGGCATCAGCAGCATGACACCAATGATTTTTTTAGCTGATTTATAGGGTGGTATTCTGACTACCAATGTTAGGGGGCATTCTTCCCACTGACCCCCCTTGAAAGTTATTTCAAGGGTTCCTCTAGGGCAGCCATTCTCAATTAGGGTTCTGGAGCTTTAGCCAATTGACTTTCAAACTCTTTGACCATTAATGTAAGGAGCATTCTTCCCAATGACCGCCAATGTAAGGAACATTCTTCCCACTGACCACCAAAGTAAGGAGCATTCTTCCCACTGACCACCAAAGTAAGGAGCATTCTTCCCAATGACCACTTATGCGAGGAACATTCTTTAAACTGACCACCAATGTAAGGAAAATTCTTTCCACTGACCACCAATCTAAGGGACATTCTTCCCACTGACTAGTAATGTAAGAAGCATACTTCCCAATGACCACCAATCTAAAGAGCATTCTTTCCACTGACCATCAATGTAAAGAACATTCTTCCTATTGACCACCAATGTAAGATGGGCATTCTTTCCACTGACCACCAATGTAAGGGACATTCTTTCCACTGACCACCAATGTAAGGAACATTCTTCCCATTGACCACCAATGTAAGGGACATTATTCCCACTGACCACCAATGTAAGGGACATTCTTCCCATTGACCACCAATGTAAGGGACATTCTTCCCACTGACCACCATTGTAAGGGGCATTCTTCCCACTGACCACCGAAGTAAGGAGCATTCCTCCTTGTGACCACCAATGTAAGGGACATTCTTCCCATTGACCACCAATGTAAGGTACATTCTTCCCATTGACCACCAATGTAAGGTACATTCTTCCCACTGACCACCAATGTAAGGGACATTCTTCCCACTGACCACCAATGTAAGGGACATTCTTCCCATTGACCACCAATGTAAGGGACATTCTTCCTACTGACCACCAATTTAAGGAGCATTCCTCCTTGTGACCACCAATGTAAGGAGCATTCTTCCCACTGGCCACCAATATAAGGAGCATTCCTCCTTGTGACCACCAATATAAGGAGCATTCTTCCCACTGGTCACCAATATAAGGAGCATTCCTCTTAGTGACCGTCACACTAATGTAACCTGAGCTGTGGATATTGTTCATTATTAGCAGAGTTCCCCGGGACTTGAAAGTCATCAAAAGAGTTCCTCCATGTTAGTAAGGTCAAGAAAGGCAGTACCTTACCGCCTTTGGCTTAATTATTTCCTTTGTTGTAAATGTTTCCAGTTCCTGTTTGTATAAATGTGATGATTTGTAACAATGTAACTAGATGTGTTTCCTACTTGAAGAAGGGCGTATCCCACCCCGAAAATGTTGCGAGGACATTTCTATAAACTGTCTTGATCTCTTTATAATAAATTCTTTGAGTGATACAACCTCAGACTTCTCTCTTTCTCTATTTTTATTATTATTTTATATTTACAATCATTCTTGGAGTTATTATGCTATTATTTATTTAACCACCCGATTTGTGTTATTGCACTGTGTTGCGTCTGTGAAGGTCCGTCAATGATTAGCAAGGCTAAGTGCTTGGAAATTCCATAGCCCCACTTTCACTTTTCATTTCTCTTCTGCTGTTGTTTATTAACTGTAACTGTCAAAACATGGCTGCCAGCTTGGCCTCGACTGAAGGCCACCAATTATCTGTTTATGTGATAACTACAGGGGGAGTCTGTTTTACACGCACACCCATAGGTTGGGAAATACTGATAAAGCTGTAAAAAGACCTAGCTCATGCAAAAAATGTCCACCTGGCTCCCACTGATAAAGTGGAGGGTTCAGCCTTTCAAGGCTGCCTATGGGAGCATTTCTTTATCCACACCACCTCTACTGGTTAAATTAGGTATTGCAATTCGACTATTTAGATAGAATACTAACGGGCCTGGCCCTGTTGTATTCTTTTTACAAAAAATCACCAAGCATTCAGCCACTTGGCATGTGTCTACACACTGCTTAAAGCGGAGTTCCACCCTGGGAAAGTTTTTTTTAATAAAAATACCCCCGGGACAGTCAGGGCTAGTGCATTCCACAATGGCTAGCCTCTGATCTGTCCCGTGTTGCACTTACCTTTTAGAAGAAATACTTACCTTGAAAATGTATTGTCCAACGCTGCCATCTTAGGTGTGGGCAGCTTGAAGCCAGCGCGATCCTCTTTCAGTGCCCTCTTCCGTCTTCTTCGGTCCCACGATGCACTGCACCGGCCCCGCCGTCACTTCCGGTGCCGCATCGTCATCCCTGCACAGCTTCTGGGCATGCCCAGAAGCTGTTTAGCAAGGTATGACGGCGCCTGCACCGGAACTGACATCGGGGCCGGTGCAGGCGCATTGATTCCTGGGAGCGATGACGTTCAGCTCCCAGGAATCATTGCAAGCCAGGAAGTGACGAATCGCCGTGGTCGCCGAGGGGAGGAAGAGGAAGTAAGGTGAGTATATTTTCTTCTAAACCAGGTAAGTAAAAATAAAAAAATTGTGATTATCCATTTGTTTTTCAGGTGACCCCGGGCATGAAGATGGAGGTAAGTATAATTTTAGGGTGGAACTCCGCTTTAAGAAATGCAATCATCACTGGGCTTATTTATAACTAGACATTAAGCCCGTTAAATTAACGGGCGCTAGAACATATGTGGTCAAACATTTGTAAAGACAGACTTGTTCCAGTTAAGCGAGAGCCTCTGTCAGCTCTGCGTCCCTGTTGCCCTAGCAACGTCAGGGACATGCGCAGAGCTGACTGAGCAGCTCTCGCTTACCTCGTTCTTTTTTCCTAACAACGCGAGAGCCGCATGACATAGCCAGCTCTGCGCATAGCGTCCCTGTTGCCCTAGCAACATCGGGGACACGTGCAGAGCTGACCAAACGGCTCTCGCGTGACATCGCTCGCACGCCCACCGCCACTTGTAACGGCCGCTGCCGCTTAGCAGTAAGTCCACGCGAGCGCGTGCCCTCGCACACCCGCCGCTTCAACAGTTTCGCCCGGCCGCCCGAAGTCTCTGCGCTCCAAGTCCCAACGGCTGTCCGTGGGGCACATGCCCAGTAGAGCAATCCCACGGACACAGGGACTGGACGCAGAGACACTTGTACTTTATATGTATAGATTCCCCTCTCCAGTAAATTATTTGGATTAGTGCACAAAGCAAGGTCCATAAAGGCATGGATAAGCGAGTTTGGGGTGGAGGAACTTCACTGGCCTGCAGAGAGTCTTGATCTCAACCTGATAGAACACCATTGGGAATAATTAGAGCAGAGACTGCCTTCTCATTCAACATCAGTGCCTGACCTCACAAATGCGCTTCTGGAAGAATGGTCAAACATTCCCACAGTCACACTCCTAAACCTTGTGGACAGCCTTCCCAGAAGAGTTGAAGCTGTTATAGCTGTAAAGGGTGGGCCAACTCAATCTTGAACCCTACGGACTAAGACTGGGATGCCTTTAAAATTCATGTGTGTGTAAAGGCAGGCATCCCAATACTTTTGGTAATATAGTGTATAATAGTTTCTTTTTTAGCTTTACTTTTTCTGAGGAGAACGGAGCTGAGAGTCAAAGGTGTAGTGAAGTCTAACAATTGCTGCCTAAATAATCTAATTCTGATAACACCACCCTCCTAGCTCCTCAGTGTGTTTAAGCCCTGGTTCAATAATGCCAAACGGTTGTCACCAGAACAGGGGGTACAGAGAAATCTTCCAATAGGGACACCAGGTCTGATGATAAGTAGTGATGAGCTAAGGTTCCGATCCAAAACCCAGTTGGGCCCAAACCCATGGAAACTGTCACATGATAGCAGACCGCCAATCAAGTCAGCTGTGGCCAGAGGAATTCCCTACCTCACAGTTGCACATGGCAAAGGGATGGGGTTGCTGGGGATGTTATTGACCTAATAAGACTAGAAGGACTTACTTGGTCAATGGCATTGTCAAAATATGGCCATATTAGGTCAATGATGTTACCAGCATCCCTGCCCCTTTTTTATGTGAAACTGAGGGGTGGGGGATTCATTAGCTGTAGCTGATTGGGCCAACTAGAAGGAAACACAGACGCCACTAAGTGCAGTAACTGGAATTTTATTGGAATAAGACCGCTAGATAGGAGGGTACTCACAAAAGTGATGAATAAAACAGCTCATAAAAACACTCCGGTAAGGATCAGGATGGCTCGAGCGGTGGGAGTAGACAGGCTGTAGCGGTGACTGCCGCACTTCCTCGTCCCGGGGACACTCAGAAGCCGGTCCGTTGTCACTTCCGCAAGCGTGATTACGTCATGGCGTCGGCGACGCTTTCTCGGAGCATGCGCTCCTTCCTCAGGCCGATGATTAGGCCAGTGGACTGCTAACATGTGACAGTTCCCTCTTGGTTTGACCCAAGGCTTAACCCAACACTAGTGATAAGTGTCCACAGAGATGATTTCCCTTAGATTGGAGAGACTTTCTCCTATTCTTGTCTCCTGGACCGTCTCTGGGACAGGAAGTGAAGGATACAGACAAAAACATTTCTAACCATTCCTTACTCAAAACAAAACAAAAAATTGTATTCAGTGGTCTTGGATCCCTAGACCTTGCCAAAACTAGACCATGGCACCAGTTTAGAGCTTTGGTATCCCCCCCCCCCATCCGACTCTTCTATGGTTCTGATGCTTAGAGGATGGGAGGAGGAGGAACTTGTCAAAGGTTGGAGAATCTAGTAGGTTCCACTGATTCAGGTCATGGTAAGTGGTAAGTCGCATTTAACTGGACTTGTTCTGTAAGTTTTAAGATGTTTTGTAGCTCCGCCAAGCCACTTCTTCAGTTTTAGGAAAATACCCCTAACATTTATGTGCACACAGGTAGCACCATGACCTTGATCCAGAGGCATAACTAGAACCTTCGGGGCCCCGGTGCAAGAAACCATGAAGGGCCCTCCAGACCCCTGGCCGAGGCCTTCCCTTCAAGCCTGGGGCTCTTCCCACTGATCCTGGGGCCCTTTACTCTCGTTGCGGGACCCTTTCACAAGTTCTGAAGTGGGCTCCCTTCCTGCCATCTTGGGGCCTCCCCACGGTGGTGGAATGCCAGGGCCCGGTCGCAAGTGTGACCTTTGCGATCCTGGAAGTTCACCCACTGGTTGTCAGTAGTTTCTATTTTTTGGAATTTTATTGTATTATTTTTTTATCATTTTATCTTATTTTTTTACAATGTCACTGACTATGACTCTGTCCATTAAGGAAAGGAAGGAGCTGGTAAATTACATATTTACCGACCCCTTCCTGGTTCTCTATTGTGACACATCCCCTGCAGCAGCCAGCAGGAGAGGGAAAGGAGCACGGTGGGGGGGGGGGGGGGGAGGACCAGGGGAGCACACAGGGGCCCAGAGACAGCAGAACACAAGTGAACTGGATAGGAGGAGAGGCGGGGGCAACATACAGAGGAACCAATCTCCTCCATTTTCCTCCTGCAGCTACAGGAGGAAAAAGGAGGACAGTGATTTCTCTACATGCTGCCCCCTCCGCCCCTCCTATCCAGGTGTACAGGGGAGCCACACAGGCCCCCTGGAGCATGGGGCTCCGGTTGCAGTTGCAACCCCTGCAACCCCTGTAGTTACGCCCCTGCCTTGATCTATTCAACATGGAATGCGTAGAAGCTATTGTCCAAGAGAACAGGACTCATCGCACAAATGCACTCATTGAAGACTGCTAGGAGAAGATCCGAAAGAGAAAGAGGACTTTGCATGTCACGTGACTGACATTTGAAATAGGTAAATATAAAAGTTTTAAAAATAAAGTTGGGAGAGGTGGGGGTGGGGTAGGAATTGGACTTTCACAACAAACAGAAAAATGAATGACCAGCGTGCCCCCAATCAATGCAGAGTGCCATAGCGTGCCCCCAATCGAAGCAGAGCGCCACAGCGTTCCCCCAATCAATGCAGAGTGCCACAGCATGCCCCCCAATCAATGCAGAATGCCACAGTGTGCCCCCAATCAATGCAGAGCGCCACAGCGTGCCCCAATCAATGCAGAGTGCCACAGCATGCCCCCCAATCAATGCAGAATGCCACAGTGTGCCCCCAATCAATGCAGAGCGCCACAGCGTGCCCCAATCAATGCAGAGTGCCACAGCATGCCCCCCAATCAATGCAGAATGCCACAGTGTGCCCCCAATCAATGCAGAGCGCCACAGCGTGCCCCCAATCAATGCAGAGTGCCACAGCATGCCTCAATCAATGCAGAGTGCCACAGCATGCCCCCAATCAATGCAGAGTGCCACAGTGTGCCCCCCAATCAATGCTGAATGCCACATGGTGCCCCCGAATCAATGCAGAGCGCCACAGCGTGCCCCCAATCTTGCAGAGTGCCACAGCATGCCCCCATCAATGCAGAGACCAGCGTGTGTGCCCCCTTCAATGCAGTGTGGGCTTCCCCCCCCCGAGACCAATGCACTTTCCTGGTGGCGGCTTCTCTTCAGTCCCGGCGGCGGCGGCTTCTCCTCATTCTGTCCCCCGGCGCGTCTCCTGCAGTCCTCCCTCTCCCGCCTCCTCCTCGGCCAATGGCATGGGGTTTGCCTTGCAGCCCACCCTTTGCATCACCCTATTAGAGCCCCTGGCTCTAATCAGGTGATGTAAAAAAAAAAAAAAACATTAAGCTCCATGCGTCCGGCGCCCTGCATGCAGATTAGGGGGGCTGGACGCATGGATGGGGGGGCGGCGCCCCTGCGCCCCCAACACACCGGCCGCCACTGTTTAGAAATGTGACCGTCGTCACGTAAAAAAAAAAAAGAAAAAAATCTCTTTCAAAACAAAGTATCCTTATCCCAGATTATCAGCTTTGGGCACTGAGCCTATTTGTTTCTTCTGTTCCTGGAAAAGAGAAATATTCTTTTAACAAGGGAAATTATATTAAAAGATAACTCAGCATATTAAACCATTATGGAATAAGATTGGCAACATAATTCCAGATGACAGTATCCTGTTTATGATGACAAAGCTCTTATTATTCACCGAGTGCTCTCATTTAAAATGGGATTAAAAAGTAATTCCACCCCAAACTAATATTTCAGGTTTTGGTAAATGCTGGAGAATTAAATGACCTGACAGTCTCGTCTGTCTCTTAAAGACTCTATTAGTGAGATCTCTGCACTGAGTTCCCGGGTCTTTACAATCACCATGCCCATTATGAGGGGTTCCCACCATCCCTGTGCTGAGTTCCTGGGTCTGTACACCTGCTGTGCCCATTATGAGGGGTTCCCATCATCCCTTTTCAGAGTTCCTGGGTCTGTACACCTGCTGTGCCCATTATGAGGAGTTCCCACCATCCCTGTGCTGAGATCCCGGGTCTGTACTCCTGCTGGGCCCATTATGAGGGGTTCCCATCATTCCTTTGCAGAGTTCCTGGGTCTGTACACTAGGGATCGACCAATATCGTTTTTTTGTTGCTGATACTGATATTTTGGCCATCGCATATCGGTGTCGGCCGATATGGGCCGATATTTTGTACACTTAAAGTTTTGAAAAATAAAGACAATTTTTGACACAAATCTGGTACTGAACATGTAAATTTTTGTTTAATGTTTAATGACTGGCTTGCTGGCACCCTGTGGTGGGTGGCTGGCTGGCACCCTATGGTGGGTGGCTGGCTTGCTGGCACCCTGTGGTGGGTGGCTGGATGGCTGTCTGGCACCCTGTGGTGGGTGGCTGGCTGGCACCCTGTGGTGGGTGGCTGGCTGGCTGGCACCCTGTGGTGTGTGGCTGTCTGACACCCTGTGGTGGGTGGCTGGCTGGCACCCTGTGGTGGGTGGCTGGCTGGCACCCTGTGGTGGGTGGCTGGCTGGCACCCTGTGGTGGGTGGCTGGCTATCTTACACCCTGTGGTGGGTGGCTGGCTGTCTGGCACCCTGTGGTGGGTGGCTGGCTGGAACCCTGTGGTGGGTGGCTGGCTGTCTGGCACCCTGTGGTGGGTGGTTGGCTGTCTGGCACCCTGTGGTGGGTGGCTGGCTGTCTGGCACCCTGTGGTGGGTGGTTGGCTGTCTGGCACCCTGTGGTGGGTGGTTGGCTGTCTGGCACCCTGTGGTGGGTGGCTGTCTGTCTGGCACCCTGTGGTGGATGGCTGGCTTGCTGGCACCCTGTGGTGGGTGGCTGGCTGGCACCCTATGGTGGGTGGCTGGCTTGCTGGCACCCTGTGGTGGGTGGCTGGCTGGCACCCTATGGTGGGTGGCTGGCTTGCTGGCACCCTGTGGTGGGTGGCTGGATGGCTGTCTGGCACCCTGTGGTGGGTGGCTGGCTGGCTGGCACCCTGTGGTGTGTGGCTGTCTGACACCCTGTGGTGGGTGGCTGGCTGGCACCCTGTGGTGGGTGGCTGGCTGGCACCCTGTGGTGGGTGGCTGGCTATCTTACACCCTGTGGTGGGTGGCTGGCTGTCTGGCACCCTGTGGTGGGTGGCTGGCTGGAACCCTGTGGTGGGTGGCTGGCTGTCTGGCACCCTGTGGTGGGTGGTTGGCTGTCTGGCACCCTGTGGTGGGTGGCTGGCTGTCTGGCACCCTGTGGTGGGTGGTTGGCTGTCTGGCACCCTGTGGTGGGTGGCTGGCTGTCTGGCACCCTGTGGTGGGTGGTTGGCTGTCTGGCACCCTGTGGTGGGTGGTTGGCTGTCTGGCACCCTGTGGTGGGTGGCTGTCTGTCTGGCACCCTGTGGTGGATGGCTGGCTTGCTGGCACCCTGTGGTGGGTGGCTGGCTGGCACCCTATGGTGGGTGGCTGGCTTGCTGGCACCCTGTGGTGGGTGGCTGGATGGCTGTCTGGCACCCTGTGGTGGGTGGCTGGCACCCTGTGGTGGGTGGCTGGCTATCTTACACCCTGTGGTGGGTGGCTGGCTGTCTGGCACCCTGTGGTGGGTGGTTGGCTGGCTGGAACCCTGTGGTGGGTGGCTGGCTGTCTGGCACCCTGTGGTGGGTGGCTGGCTGTCTGGCACCCTGTGGTGGGTGGTTGGCTGTCTGGCACCCTGTGGTGGGTGGTTGGCTGTCTGGCACCCTGTGGTGGGTGGCTGTCTGTCTGGCACCCTGTGGTGGATGGCTGGCTTGCTGGCACCCTGTGGTGGGTGGCTGGCTGGCACCCTATGGTGGGTGGCTGGCTTGCTGGCACCCTGTGGTGGGTGGCTGGCTGGCACCCTATGGTGGGTGGCTGGCTGGCACCCTGTGGTGGGTGGCTGTCTGGCTGGCACCCTGTGGTGTGTGGCTGTCTGACACCCTGTGGTGGGTGGCTGGCTGGCACCCTGTGGTGGGTGGCTGGCTGGCACCCTGTGGTGGGTGGCTGGCTATCTTACACCCTGTGGTGGGTGGCTGGCGGTCTGGCACCCTGTGGTGGGTGGCTGGCTGGAACCCTGTGGTGGGTGGCTGGCTGTCTGGCACCCTGTGGTGGGTGGTTGGCTGTCTGGCACCCTGTGGTGGGTGGCTGGCTGTCTGGCACCCTGTGGTGGGTGGTTGGCTGTCTGGCACCCTATGGTGGGTGGCTGGCTGTCTGGCACCCTGTGGTGGGTGGTTGGCTGTCTGGCACCCTGTGGTGGGTGGTTGGCTGTCTGGCACCCTGTGGTGGGTGGCTGTCTGTCTGGCACCCTGTGGTGGATGGCTGGCTTGCTGGCACCCTGTGGTGGGTGGCTGGCTGGCACCCTATGGTGGGTGGCTGGCTTGCTGGCACCCTGTGGTGGGTGGCTGGATGGCTGTCTGGCACCCTGTGGTGGGTGGCTGGCACCCTGTGGTGGGTGGCTGGCTATCTTACACCCTGTGGTGGGTGGCTGGCTGTCTGGCACCCTGTGGTGGGTGGTTGGCTGGCTGGAACCCTGTGGTGGGTGGCTGGCTGTCTGGCACCCTGTGGTGGGTGGCTGGCTGTCTGGCACCCTGTGGTGGGTGGTTGGCTGTCTGGCACCCTGTGGTGGGTGGTTGGCTGTCTGGCACCCTGTGGTGGGTGGCTGTCTGTCTGGCACCCTGTGGTGGATGGCTGGCTTGCTGGCACCCTGTGGTGGGTGGCTGGCTGGCACCCTATGGTGGGTGGCTGGCTTGCTGGCACCCTGTGGTGGGTGGCTGGCTGGCACCCTATGGTGGGTGGCTGGCTTGCTGGCACCCTGTGGTGGGTGGCTGGCTGGCACCCTGTGGTGGGTGGCTGTCTGGCTGGCACCCTGTGGTGTGTGGCTGTCTGACACCCTGTGGTGGGTGGCTGGCTGGCACCCTGTGGTGGGTGGCTGGCTGGCACCCTGTGGTGGGTGGCTGGCTATCTTACACCCTGTGGTGGGTGGCTGGCGGTCTGGCACCCTGTGGTGGGTGGCTGGCTGGAACCCTGTGGTGGGTGGCTGGCTGTCTGGCACCCTGTGGTGGGTGGTTGGCTGTCTGGCACCCTGTGGTGGGTGGCTGGCTGTCTGGCACCCTGTGGTGGGTGGTTGGCTGTCTGGCACCCTATGGTGGGTGGCTGGCTGTCTGGCACCCTGTGGTGGGTGGTTGGCTGTCTGGCACCCTGTGGTGGGTGGTTGGCTGTCTGGCACCCTGTGGTGGGTGGCTGTCTGTCTGGCACCCTGTGGTGGATGGCTGGCTTGCTGGCACCCTGTGGTGGGTGGCTGGCTGGCACCCTATGGTGGGTGGCTGGCTTGCTGGCACCCTGTGGTGGGTGGCTGGATGGCTGTCTGGCACCCTGTGGTGGGTGGCTGGCTGGCTGGCACCCTGTGGTGGGTGGCTGGCTATCTTACACCCTGTGGTGGGTGGCTGGATGGCTGTCTGGCACCCTGTGGTGGGTGGCTGGCTGGCACCCTGTGGTGGTTGGCTGGCTGTATGGCACCGTGTGGTGGGTGGCTGGGTGTCTGGCATGTATGTAGATAACATCTTTCGATAGATAGATAGATAGATAGATAGATAGATAGATAGATAGATAGATAGATAGATAGATAGATAGATAGATAGATAGATAGATAGATAGAAATATATATAGACGGTGTATAGATAATATCTGATAGGTGTAGAAGATAACATAGGCCAATCCTGCAGTGGTGAGTTGTACATGCGGAGTTCCTCCATAGTGGACATTATATATACACATAGGATAGTATGTGGTTTCTGCATGCACTGTCATATAAGATGACCCCCTCCCCCCCAGTACTCCTGTAGTATGTCTGATGGTCTTCTGCTGTATGCAGTATTGAACATTATGTGTGGCCCTTTGCAGCTGTCAGGGGCCACACCTGACCCCCCCCCCCCCCCCCCATACACCATATATAGTATCTGTTCTCTGCACACACTGTCATATAGGATGAGCCCCTCAATGCTTCTCTATTCTCCGTCCCAGCGCAGCAGGCGGGGGGGGGGGGACATGTGTACGTGTGGCAGATGGACGGATAAATCCAGCTCTGTCTGGATCCAGTACAGTGGGAGGGGCCTGCACCCTATAGACCCGTCCTATACATCCTGAGTACACGATGTTCTATACATTCAACACACCCACTCTACTTCCTTCCATAGGACACACTGTACAAAACACGCAAGGCGGGGGAGGGGGGCCAAGACTATCCTCTACGTCTCAATGGAACTTGTTTTTGTCCATAAGCATGTTATTATACCCGTTATATTGTGTATATATATCATCATATATCAGATTATTATATCCGTTATATTGTGTCTATATGATATTGTTATATATCAGATTATTATATCCATTATATTGTGTCTATGTGGTTTTATATCAGATTATTATATCCGTTATATTGTGTCTATTTGATATCGTCATATATTAGAATATTGTATCTGTTATAAGGGGTCTATATGATATTGTCATATATCAGATTATTATAGTGTTATGGGGTTGATTTACTAAAATTGGAGAATGCATAATCTGGTGCAGCTGTGCATGGTGGCCAATCAGCTTCTAATGTCAGCTTGTTCTATCCAGCTTTGACAAAAAAAAAAAACCCTGGAAGCTGATTGGCTACCATGCACAGCTGCACAAGATTTTGCACTCTCCAGATTTGTATCTACAGTATATATATCGTCATATATTAGATTATTGTACCCGGTATATTATGTTTATATATCGTCATATATTAGATTATTGTACCCGGTATATTGTGTCTATATATCGTCATATATTAGATTATTGTTCCCGGTATATTGTGTCTATATATCGTCATATATCATATTATTGTTTCCGGTATATTGTGTTTATATATCGTCATATATTATTGTACCCGATATATATTGTGTCTATATATCGTCATGTATTAGATTATTGTACCCAGTATATTATGTTTATATATCGTTATATATTAGATTATTGTACCCGGTATATGGTGTCTATATATCGTCATATATCATATTATTGTTCCCGGTATATTGTGTTTATATATCGTCATATATTATTGTACCCGGTATATTGTGTCTATATATCGTCATATATTAGATTATTGTACCCGGTATATTATGTTTATATATCGTCATATATCAGATTATTGTACCCGGTATATTGTGTCTATATATCGTCATATATTAGATTATTGTACCCTTTATATGGTGTCTATATATCGTCATATATTAGATTATTGTACCCTTTATATGGTGTCTATATGATATAGTCATACATCAGACAGATATATTGTTATATTGGGGTTGATTTATTAAAACTGGAGAGTGCAAAATCTGTTGCAGCTCTGCATGGTAGCCAATCAGCTTCTTCAGTTGAGCTTTGACGATAAATAAACTGGCAGCTGATTGGTTTCTGTGTAGAACTGCACCAGATTTTGCACTTTCCAGTTTTAGCAAATCAACCTCATTGTGTCTATTAGGGATACACCGGTACCGGTATTGGTGCCGATAACGAGTATTTTCGCAAGTACTCTTAGCGAAAATGCTCCGGATATCGATACTTTACAGTAAGATATGTGTCCATACAAAATGAATAGGCGCAAATTGCACTGCAAAGATTCGCATGTGATTTGAACAGGAATGCGGTGCGATTCCTGTCCTGAACGCATGCAGTTTCCCGCACCTCTTCTGTGTGAATCCATGATTGCCATAGTAATTTCAGCCTGGGTTCACACAGGAACGGTGCGGGAAACCGCTTGCGATTCAGACAGGAATCGCTCCGCATTCCTGTTCAAATCGAATGCGATTCTTTCCAGTGAAATTTGCGCCTATTCGTTTTGTATGGATGCAAATCGCACCACAAAGTATCAGTATCCGGAGCATTTTTACTACGAGTACTTAATAAAAAATACTTGTTATCGGCACCATTACCGGTATCGGTGCATCCCTAATAGACACAATATAACAGTATAATAATCTGATATATGACAATATCATATGAAGGGTACAATAATCAAATATACCAAAAGTATCTGTACTCTTACTCGCCGGTAAAAAAAAAGGTAGCGGTACAACCCGAGTGTCTTTATATTGTTATGTATCAGATTGTTATATTGTGATATTGTGTTTATATATTGTCATATATCAGATTGTGATATTGTGTTTATATATTGTCATATATCAGATTGTTATATTGTGTCTTTATATTGTCATATATCAGATTGTTATATTGTGTCTTTATATTGTCATATATCAGATTGTTATATTGTGTCTTTATATTGTCATATATCAGATTGTTATATTGTGTGTGTCTTTATATTGTCATATATCAGATTGTTATATTGTGTCTTTATATTGTCATATATCAGATTGTTATATTGTGTGTGTCTTTATATTGTCATATATCAGATTGTTATATTGTGTTTATACATTGTCATATATCCTGGTTCTCCAGGGCTTTCAAAATGTGATAAGTCAAATCTGATGTGTAATTTATGCCTCTATAATGCCTTAATATGCTCCTTGGATGTTGGGCCTCTGTATGTGGCCAGGCTGTAAAAAATCTTAAACATGTGGTATCACCATACACAGGAGGAGCAGCGGAATGTGTTTTGGGTTGTAATTGCAAGTATGCCTATGCAATAAGTGAGAAAAAACTTAATATGACAATTTTATGGAAAAAAAAACATTCCAAAGAATTGTGGGAAAAAATTACAATTTCAAAAAACTCACCACCCCTCTTACTAAATACCTTGGACTGTCTACTTTCCAAAAAGGGGTCATTTGGGGGGTAAATAAAAGAGATAGGCCGTCAGGATTGATAAATTTTCAATAATACGTAGCATATCTTGTAGACTCTATAACAGGGGTCTTCACACTTTGGCCCTCCAGTTGTTCAGGAACTACAATTCCCATCATGCCTAGTCATGTCTGTGAATGTCAGAGTTTTACAATGCCTCATGGGACGTGTAGTTCTGCAACAGCTGGAGGGCCGTAGTTTGAGGATCCCTGCTCTATAACCTTCACACAGACCAAATAATATACACTGATTTGGGTTTTTTTTTTTTTTACCAAAGAAATGTAGCAATATAAATTTTATCCTTTTTATAACAGAAACTAAGAAAAATGTGTTTTTTCCCCCCAAAATGTTTAGTCTTTTTACGCTTATATCGTAAAAAATATATAAAAAAAGCCCCCAGAGGTGACTAAATACCACCAAAAATTCTATTTATTGTAAAAAAAAATTAAAAAAATCCAGAGGTGACTAAATACCACCAAAAGCTCTATTTATCGTAAAAAAATAAAAATAAAAAAACCCAGAGGTGACTAAATACCACCAAAAGTTCTATTTGTGTAATAAAAATGATACAAATTTAGTTTAGGTACAGTCAGGGCCGGTGCAAGGATTTTTTCCGCCCTCTGGCAAAATAAACCCCCCCCCCCCAGGGGGCAGCAGGCAATTGCTGGTGGCTGCTCAATGGCCTTCATCCACTTTAAACTCCGCCCCCTCTGTGCTCAAGGGTGGAAGGGGTCAGGCAGGGGTCAGTTCCGGCCGCTGGGTGCACAGAGCAGAGCGTGCGCACTTGAGGTCCTGGCTGCAGTGTTCTGCCTCCAGCAGGAAGGTAACACAGTCAGACCTTGAGAAACTGCTGTGTTAGCCTCTCAGGTCTGCTGCGCGCCCTCCCTCACTGTCGCGTCTCTCCGCGGCTGCCCTCCATACAGCAGTGCTGTGCCGCCTGAGGCTTGCTGTAGCGCTCAGGCGGCACAGCATGAGAAGTGCCGCACCAGCTGGTTCATTACTGATTCCGGGTGCAGGATGCCGGCGCCCCCTGCTAAGTTGTGCCCCAGGCGGCTGCCTAGGTCGCCTTACAGGTAGCGCCGGCCTTGGTACAGTGTTGCATGACCACGCAATTGTCATTCAACGTGCGACAGCGCTGAAAGCTGAAAATTGGCCTGGCCAGGAAGGCGGTAAAAGTGCTCGGTAGGCAAGGGGTTAAAAGAGGAAATCTAGCCAAAATCTGTTTTCTAGGTTTATACTGTATCACTATGTCCCCATTTCCAATCACAGTGTGAGGTGTCACCAGGACAGGAAGTGGAGGACACAATCAAAACCTGCCAGAGGTTCTAACTAGGGATAGACTGATATGGTTTTTTCAGGGCCGATACCGATATTTTGGTCACAACCTATCGGCCGATATCTTGTACTTTTTAAGTTTTGAAAAATAAAGACAATTTTTGACACAAATCTGGTACTGAACATGTTAATTTTTGTTTAATGCTTAATGGCTGGCTTGCTGGCACCCTGTGGTGGGTGGCTTGCTGGCACCCTGTGGTGGATGACTGGCTGGCACCCTGTGGTGGATGGCTGGCTGGCTGGCACCCTTTGGTGAGTGGCTGGCTGGCACCCTGTGGTGGGTGGCTTGCTGGCATCCTATGGTGGATGACTGGCTGGCACCCTGTGGTGGATGGCTGGCTGGCTGGCACCCTGTGGTGAGTGGCTGGCTGGCACCCTGTGGTGGGTGGCTGGCTGGCACCCTGTGGTGGGTGGGTGGCTGGCTGGCACCCTGTGGTGGATGGCTGGCTGGCTGGCACCCTGTGGTGAGTAGCTGGCTGGCTGACACCCTGTGGTGGGTGGCTGGCTGGCTGGCACCCTGTGGTGGATGGCTGGCACCTTGTGGTGGGTGGCTGGCTGGCAACCTGTGGTGGGTGGCCAGCTGGCTGGCACCCTGTGGTGGATGGCTGGCTGGCACCCTGTGGTGGGTGGCTGGCACCCTGTGGTGGGTGGCTGGCACCTTGTGGTGTGTGGCTGGCTGGCACCCTGTGGTGGGTGGCTG
The DNA here is from genome assembly GCF_965119305.1 of Pelophylax lessonae. Lineage (NCBI taxonomy): Eukaryota > Metazoa > Chordata > Amphibia > Anura > Ranidae > Pelophylax > Pelophylax lessonae. The sequence continues at coordinate 20,558,570 of NC_138780.1, forward strand.
GCTGGTACAGTGCCTGTGGGTGGCTGGCTGGTACAGTGCCTGTGGTTGGCTGGCTAGCTGGTACAGGGCCTGTGGGTGGCTGGCTGGTACAGTGCCTGTGGTTGGCTGGCTGGCTGGTACAGGGCCTGTGGGTGGCTGGTACAGTGCCTGTGGCTGGCTGGCTGGCACCGGGCTGCTGTGGGTGGGTGTATGGCTGTGATACACTCCCGGGAGACTAGTCCCGACTCCAGACGAGACTGTCCAAGGCGAGAGAGGCGGGCTAAGAAGGCAGAATGACGTCACAAAAATATTGGCAATATCGGCCAGTTCCGGGGCCAATACTGATATATTGGGGAAAGTGCATATCGGCCCCCGATATATCGGCCTTGCCGATAATTGGTCTATCCCTCGTTCTAACCCATTCTTGTTTTATCCAAATCAAGAAAAAAAATGGAGATCAGCATTTACATTGGCTGGCTCACAGATCAGACGTGTAAATACTCCATGCCTGCTAATACCATAATATCTCAATTTTTCTATATGCGTGTCTCTCCTCCCCGGTATCTTCCATGACATCCTATCACTCCCTTTTCCTAGAAGTAATTCCTGTCTCTATCATTCCTCTTATAGGCAAGGCTTGGGTCTGCATAGCTCAGCCCTGGGCTATGTAATGCCATTGCATATTTCCATAGTCCCGTGCACATGGGAAGGTCATGTCTCTAATAGCTGGCATCACATACGTGATATGAAACACACACAGGGCCCATACCTGATGGCTGGAGCAAATGGCACTTTTTTCCACTGGGATATTAATCCGTTCCGTACAGTGGCAGAACCTCTTTTACCCCTAAACCGAAGGTCAAAAAGCCTATGTCTGGGTAAAATAAAAAATAAAGATTCAGTGCGTCTCTGCCATATACACGCATTTCCCCGTGTTTATTCTCTTGAACCACTTGAAGACCAGGCCTTTTTCCGACACTTTTTTGTTGATATGTAAAAATCAGTATTTTTCTTTTGCTAGAAAATTACTTAAAACCCCCAGATATTATATATTTTTATTTTAAAGCAGAGGGCCCTAGAGAATAAAATGGTGGGTGTTGCAATTTTTTATGTTGCACAGTATTTGCACAGCGTTTTTGTTCAAATGCAATTTTTGGGGAAAAAGATGATACACTTTTATTGAATTTTAATGAACAAAAACATATAAATATAATATCCAAGTGTTTGGTAAAATATAAAACATAGATTTTTGGGGGGAAAAGATACACTTTTATTGAATTTTAATGCACAAAAACATATAAATATAATACCCAAGTGTTTGGTAAAATAAAAAAAAATTATGTTACGCCTAGTAAATAGATACCTAACATGTTACACTTTAATATTGCACATGCCCATGGAATTGGAACAACAGACTACACCAGTGATGGCGAACCTTGGCACCCCAGATGTTTTGGAATTAAATTTCCCATGATGCTCATGTACTCTGCATCATTGGAAATGTAGTTTCAAAACATCTGGGGTGCCAAGGTTTCCCATTACAGAACTACACTATATTACCAAAAGTATTGGGACGCCTGACCCCTCCACAGTCCCTGCATCTCCTGTACCATAACCACAGCCCCTGCATCTCCTGTACCATATCCACAGCCCATGACATCTCCTGTACCAAACCCACAGCCCCTGCATCTCTTGTACCATACCCACAGCCCCTGCATCTCCTGTACCATACCCACAGCCCTTGCATCTCCTGTACCATATCCACAGCCCATGACATCTCCTGTACCATATCCCCAGCCTCTGCATCTCCTGTACCATGCCCGCAGCCTCTGCATCTCCTGCACCATGCCTGCAGCCTCTGCATCTCCTGCACCATGCCCGCAGCCTCTGCATCTCCTGCAACATGTCTGCAGCCTCTGCATCTCCTGCACCATGCCCGAAGCCTATGCATATCCTGCACCATGCCCCCAGCCTCTGACATCTCCTGTACAATATCCACAGCCCCTGCATCTCCTGCACCATGCCTGCAGCCTCTGCATCTCCTGCAAGATGCCCGCAGCCTCTGGATCTCCTGCAACAAGTCTGCAGCCTCTGCATCTCCTGCAAAATGTCTGCAGCCTCTGCTTCTCCTGCACCATGTCTGCAGCCTCTGCTTCTCCTGCACCATGCCTGCAGCCTCTGCATCTCCTGCACCATGCCCACAGCCTCTGCATCTCCTGCACCATGCCCGCAGCCTCTGCATCTCCTGCACCATGCCTGTAGCCTCTGCATCTCCTGCACCATGCCCGCAGCCTCTGCATCTCCTGCAACATGTCTGCATCTCCTGCACCATGCCGGCAGCCTCTGCATCTTCTGCACCATGCCCCAAGCCTCTGCATCTCCTGCACCATGCCCGCAGCCTCTGCATCTCCTGCACCATGCCCGCGGCCTCTGCATTTCCTGCACCATGCCCGCAGCCCCTGCATGTCCTGTACCATGCCTGCGGCCTCTGCAACTCCTGCACCATGCCCGCAGCCTCTGCCTCTCCTGCACCATGCCTGCAGCCTCTGCATCTCCTGCGGGCAATTTGTCTGGGCAATGGTGTTGGCACCATGGTTGATATGGTGTCAGTATGATTAAAGTGCATTATTCCTATTATTACATTGAAATAGTTCAACTCCCCATAATGTAGAATCAGTGGGAGCCCCGAGTGTGTCACATGCCATCAGATGCAGCTTGTTGTCACTTGCCATAAGATGCGGATGTCACTTGCCAGTGGCTGTATCCCAGAGAGACATAATGTAGTCTCTCTGCTGAATGTAAAAGGGACTCTGCTGGGTACACATGGATATAAGGGGAGGTTCTGTTGGGCACCCATATGAATGTAATAGAGGACTCTGTTGGGCACACATGGATGTAAGGGGAGCTTACAGATGAATGTAATAGGGGACTCTGTTGGGCACACATGGATGTAAGGGGGGTCTCCTCTGGGCACACATTGATGTAAAGGGGGCACTCTGCTGCACACACATGAATGTAAAGGGGACTCTGCTGGGTAAACATGGATTTAAGGGGAGCTTCTGTTGGGCACACATTTGAATGTAATGGGGACTCTGTTGGGCACATATGGATGCAAGGGAGGTCTCCTCTGGACACACATGAATGTAAGGGGGTTCTCCCCTGGGCACACATGGAGGTAAGGGGGCACTCTGATGAGCCCTTCTGGATTTAAGGGGTGACTGCTTATAAAGCTGAAATTCTTTGGCAATTTAATAATTGTAAAATATACAATGTGGCCTTCATATTGAAAAGCATGGACCCCTGGTCCAGACCAGCCACTGTCAACTGGGGTTCCATGGAATCACGGAGTTCCTCCAGAGGATGCTAAGAATTCCTTGAGCTGTGGCTGACTGACTTCCCAATTTTTAGGTGCCTCCATAGTTCTGGGGCCAACACCAACTGGCAGAGGGAGCAGCAAGATACCAAATACATTTTTAGGTCACATTCTGACCAGGGGAGGACTGGGCCAGGGGGCAATTGCCTCCTGGGCCGCTCTGATGCCCCATAAAAAGGCTGCACCGCTTCTGCTACAGACATGCCTAAAGGTTTCCAGGTGAAGAGAAGTAAAAAGCCCCTGCCGCTAACCTATTGAGTGATAGTTGAAGACAAGGACAGAGCGCAATCCCCCTCCACCTGCCCCAGCATGGATGGTGTAAACTGTGTCTAAGCTGAGGCCGGTTTAATGCCCCACTGGAGACTCTCCTTCCCCGGCCAGCCCCAACCAAGCTGTCCCAGCTCCAATCAACTGCCCCCTGCTGGCCAGGTCGGGAACCCGGATGCAGCTGGTAAGTAGAGACTAAGGAGCGGAGCTTCAGCCTGGAATGAGGGTCAGGAGGAGGACAGGAAGAGGGAGAGTGGGAGGGGGGCCGAGTCGCAGAACCATGGGCCTCTGGTTTGTATTTGCCCCCTGGGCTTAGTGTTGACAGTCTGCCCCTGATTCTGACACCACTGAATTCCTTCTACTGACCACTAATGAAAGGGTTGCATCCCTTCTACTGACCGCCAATGTAAGGGCCATTTTTGACATTGAACCCAGATGAATCGGTTTTATTAACCACTTAAGCCTCGGAAGATTTTACCCCCTTCCTGACCAGGGGTTATTTTGCGATTCGGCACTGCATGACTTTAACGGACAATTGCGCGGTCGTGCGACACTGTACCTAAACAAATTTGACGTCCTTTTTTTCCCACAAACAGAGCTTTCTTTTGGTGGTATTTGATCACCTGTGTGATTTTTTGATCATGCGCTATAAACAAAGAAAGAGCGTCAATTTTGCAAAAATAGCAATATTTTTAACATTTTTTTATATGAAATTCCCCACAAAAAAAATGTAAAAATCAAAATTTTTTAACATTTTCGGCCAATTTGTTTTATGCTACCTATGTTTGGTAAAAAAAATCGCAAAAAGCGTATTTTGATTGGTTTGCGCAAAAGTTATCGCGTTTACTAACAAAGGGAAAGATTTTTGTCATTTTTGTTGTTTTTTTTTTTAACCCGTAATGGCGGCGATCTGCGATTTTTTTTGCGGTACTGCGACATTGCGGCGGACAGATCAGACCCTTGACTGACATTTTTGGGGTTACCAGTGACATTACTGCAGTAATGAGTGCTATACATATGCACTGTTACTGCAAAATGACACTGGTAGTGAAGGGGTTAACTTTATTTGAGAGGGAGGGGCTGTGTGTGTCTAACTGTGATTGGCTGTCTGTTGAGCTGTAGAACCAGTGATCAACGGTCCTACATAGTAGAACCGTGTGATCACAGTTTCTACACAGGGGAGAATGACAGGCGGCTTGTTTACACTAGCCGCCTGACTTTCTCCCTCTGCAGCGGCGATCGCAGAGTGACCGGCGGACATCGGGTCCGCCGGTCACACGCACGGGGGGGGGTCCGAGACCACGCGGGAGCGCGCCTCTGGCGGCGCGCGCTCGCTCCCCAGAGCCTCACAGGCTAGCGACGTAGTAGACCTACGTCGCTTTGCCTGTGAGGGGCTGACTGCCGACGTAGATAGTCGTTAGGCAGTCGGCAAGTGGTTAAGGGTTACTTTAGACCTGATAATTATTTAGGGTCCTCCTCTGGGAGTACAGAGATTGAGAAAGGTTGGTGTAGACACCTTACTTATCGGGATTGCCTAGCAATTCCATGTGAAGCTCACAATGACCCAGAAAGTCTTGGCTGAGCCACAAACAGAAAGTATGGACATCCCAGGAAGTGCAGTGGACAGTAAGGGTTGGCAGTGAGGTCACTGTTGCACCAGAACAAAGTCAAAATATGCCGACTATTTATGCGAGCGGCTTTCCAAAACAGCTGTTTTTTTCACCCCAGGAGCCCCGTCTGATGTTCAGGACCTTCTAGGAATTATAAAATGTTTCCAGATCCTTCGAGAGATGAGGGAGAGTCAGGGAAGGACGTTTAAAAAGGCGCGTAGTTTGCTCAGGTAATCCTGCATGGCTAGAGAACATCCTGTACTCAAGGCTGAAAGAAAACAAAACCAAACAAAAGAAAAGTGTAACACGCGGAGCTCACCGTGTACTTCTATGATGCACGCCCTCCTACAGATCGCCAAATGCGTCCCTTGGCAGGGAGCCAGAAAATAGTAACTGTAAAGAGCGACGTAATGTAACCTATGGAGCTTTCAAAGCAACTGATCTTAGTGCAGATCCCCCCCCTCCTCCCGGTAAATCCCTTGGCGGATTACCAGAATTTGACATGTACATTAAGGAATTGACATTTCTAAGCGGGACGCTGGTATGCGATTTACATTAAACATTTCCACAAACTGAAGTCAATTATAAAAGTCCTGCCGAGGCCACAAGATGCCTTTTTTATTACCTTTAGGGATCATATACATTGCAATCCCCATGTTCAGTGTGCAGTTTTATTAGCTATTAATAATTTGATGTTTTTTTTTCCCTTTTTTCTTTGAGTTGCATCTGCAGCGATTTCAAGTTTGTGTAAAAGCGTTCTGGTACGTTTACATGCAAAAAAATAAAATAAAACTCACCTGTCTTCCACACATTGTTGATTATGCTAATTAACTCTCCTATTGTCTACTGTGGGTTCTGTGTTTATACTTATAATAATGTGTATTGTACTTCAGGAGCTTGAGGACGGCAGTCTGCTAGTTAATTGGCTCAGGTTGATTGAATCACTGTTATCTATTAGTTGCTGGTGGGAAAGTAGAATGCTGTTTGTGTTGGTTGATTCTGTGAAATATTTACTTGTCCCTTGTCCACTCATGCAAAAAAAAAAAAAAAATGCAGCATGTTGTACTATTTTCAATGTAAACGAGTGTAGCACAATGGACACTGAGAATACGGTTTGGATTACTTCAAATGGGACAGTAATATTTGTCAACAATATATCTCAAGGATCCATGTTCGAGGCCTAGCTGTCTATTGCCAATAAGAGACTGTTCCACACAGTCAGATTTAAAGCAGAGGCGAATATCATCATCTCAACCACCTGTCTTCCACACATTGTTGATTATGCTGATTAACTCACCAATTGTCTACCGTGGGTTCTGTGTTTATACTTATAATAATGTGTACTGTACTTCAGAAGCTTGAGGATGTCAGTCTGCTAGTGAATTGGCTCAGGTTGATTGAATTACTGTTATCTATTAGTTGTTGGTGGGAAAGTAGAATGTAAACTAGTGTAGCGGATTGGACACTGAGAATATGGTTTGGATTACTTCAAATGGGACAGAAATATTTGTCAACAATATATCTCAAGGATCCATGTACAAAAGGCTTATACTTATAAAAATGTGTATTGTACTTCAGGAGCTCAAGGACGGCAGTCTGCTAGTGAATTGGCTCAGGTTGATTGAATCAGTTATCCATAAGTTGCTGGTGGGAAAGTAGAATACTGTTTGTGTTGTGTCTGTTGATACTGTAAAATGTTTACTTGTCCCTAGTCCCCTCATGAAAAAAAAAAAATGCAGCACGTTGTACTATTTTTAATGTAAACGAGTGTAGCGGAATGGACACTGAGAAAATGGTTTGGATTACTTCAAATGGGACAGTAATATTTGTCAACACTATATCTCTAGGATCCATGTTCAAGGCCTAGCTGCCTTTTGCCAATAACAGACTGTTCCACACAGTCAGGCTCATAGCAGATGCTAATATCATCAGCTCAACCACCTGTCTTCCACACATTGTTGATTATGCTGATTAACTCACCTATTGTCTACTGTGGGTTCTGTGTTTATACTTACAATAATGTGTATTGTACTTCAGGAGCTTGAGGACGGCAGTCTGCTAGTTAATTGGCTCAGGTTGATTGAATCGCTGTCATCTATTAGTTACTGGTGGGAAAGTAGAATACGGTTTATGCTGGTTGTGTTGTTTGAGTCTATGAAATATTTACTTGTCCCCTAAGGTCCAGCGGGGAATGCCCCTGGAAAATGATTTAACCACTTGCCGACCGCCTGCCACATAGATACTGCGGCAGGCTGGCTCGGCTGCGCGAATCAACGTACTAGTATGTCGCTTAGCGGTGCTGGGAGGGAAGCATCCGCCGCCAGTGGCACGCACCCACCCCCCACCAGGCAGCGGGGATGCCGATCCATGGGACCGGCGGCCACGATTGCTGCTGGGCACCCGCGATCGCTCCCCGCTGAGAGAAGCACGGTCAGCTGTTGTAAACACAGCAGACCGTTCTTTTCTCTGAAATGATCACAGAGCGCCTGTGATCCTTTTTTATAGAATCACAGGTCTCTATGGTCATTACTAACTGTGGGGGAGGGGGGGGGACTTGTGAAAACACTCCCCTAGGCTCACAATAAACCCTTTGATCACCCCTAGGTTAACCCCTTCCCTGCCGGTGTCATTATTACAGTAACAGTGCATATATTTAGCAGTGATTACTGTAGTAATGTCACTGGTTCCAGAATTATCGCTCATTTTCTGTTTATAGCGCAAAAAATAAAAATCGCACAGCTGATCAAATACCACCAAAAGAAAGCTCTATTTGTGGGGAAAAAGGGACATCAATTTTTTTTGGGTATAGCGTCGCACGACCGCGCAATTGTCCATTAAAATAACACAGTGCCATATCGCAAAAAATGGCCTGGTCATGAAGGGGGAAAATCCTTCTGGTCCAGAACTGGTTAAAGTAACGCAGTGCTGCATCGCAAAAAATGGCCTGGTCATGAAGGGGGGGGGGGTAAATCTTCCGGAGGGCAAGTGGTTAAAAGCTTGGAATATCCCAAGTATAAGGAATGCTGGATGAGGGATTGTAAAAGAGTGAATAGATAAGGAGGTTGTAAAGCTTATCACACACAAATGATTATTGCACCAAACTCAAATTTTTACACTGTTCAACCAAAACATATTTTAGTAAATACCATATAATGTTTTACAGTGTACAGTCATGTGATAGGGGTTGAATGGCCAGCGGTACAGGAAGGGTGGGGACTCTAACCCCGAGTCACACTGGTGGGTCAAGATTGTAATTATCTTTCATATGCAGTATGATTAAATGATGTGGTTTGTATGGAGAACGAGGGAAGCAGTGCTATCTAGAGGAGAAGAAAGGAACTGCGATACAAATAGCAAACCTCAGCCATGCCCAGCATCCCAATAAAATACACGATATGGCCAAAAATACATGGAGACTCCTTCAAATGATTGATTTAAGGCAGTGATGGAGAACCTTGGCATCCCAGAAGTTTTGGAACTACATTTCCCATGAGGCTAAGCTGCACTGCAGAGTGCATGAGCATCATGGGGAATGTAGTTCCAAAACATCTGGGGTGCCAAGGTTTGCCATCACCGATTTAAGGTGTTTCCAGTCAAAAGGTACTGGTCACATAACAGCATACAAAGACAATTATGGGTTTCCCACTTTGCGGGAAGGCCCTTTAATGTTGCAGCATGACTGTACCCCTTGTGGGCCAAGATAGCTCCATAAAGACATGGTTTGATGAGTTTGGTGTGGAGGAACTCAAGTGTCCTGCACAGAGCACTGTCTTTTCATCCAACATCAATACCTGACCTCATAAACGGTTGCCAGCTCCAAAATTACATGGTTTGACCATAGTGTGTGGAACTACTTGAGTTTCCTGAGCATAGCTCTGGCTTCAACCCTACTGAACACCTTTGTGATGAATTGGAACACTAATTTCAAGCCAGGTCTTCATATCCAGCATCGGTACCTGACCTCATAAATGGTGGGCAGCTCCATAAAGACATGGTTTTAATGAGTTTGGTGTGGAGGAACCCAAGTGTCCTGCATAGAGCACTTTCTTCTCATCCAACATCAATACCTGACCTCATAAATGGTTGCCAACTCCAAAATTACATGGTTTGACCAATTTAGTGTGTGGAAGACCTTGAGTTTCCTGAGCATAGCTCTGGCTTCAACCCTACTGAACACCTTTGTGATGAATTGGGACACTGATTTCAAGCCCCGTCTTCATATCCAGCATCGGTACCTGACCTCATAAATGGTGGGCAGCTCCATAAAGACATGGCTTGATGAGTTTGGTGTGGAGGAACCCAAGTGTCCTGCACAGAGCATTGTCTTTTCTTCCAACATCAATACCTGACCTCATAAATGGTTGCCAACTCCAAAATTACATGGTTTGACCAATTTAGTGTGTGGAAGACCTTGAGTTTCCTGGGCATAGCTCTGGCTTCAACTCTACTGAACACCTTTGTGATGAACTGGAACACTAATTTCAAGCCAGGTCTTCATATCCAGCATCAATACCTGACCTCATAAATGGTGGGCAGCTCCATAAAGACATGGTTTTAATGAGTTTGGTGTAGAGGAACTCAAGTGTCTTGCACAGAGCACTGTCTTCTCATCCAACATCAATACCTGAGCTCATAAATGGTAGCCAGGTCCAAATTTATGGTTGGACCAATTTAGTGTGTGGACAGCCTTGAGTTTCCTGCGCATAGCCCTGATTTCAACCCTACTGAACACCTTTGTGATGAATTGGGACACTGATTTGAAGCCAATTCTTCATATCCAGCATCGGTACCTGACCTTATAAATGGTGGGCAGCTCCATAAAGACATGGCTTGATGAGTTTGGTGTGGAGGAACCCAAGTGTCCTGCATAGAGCACTGTCTTTTCTTCCAAAATCAATACCTGACCTCATAAATGGTTGCCAACTCCAAAATTACATGGTTTGACCATTTAAGTGTGTGGAGGGCCTTGGGTTTCCTGCACATAGCCCTGACTTCAACCCTACTGAACACCTTTGCGATTAATTGGAACACTAATTTCAAGCCAGGTTTTCTCATCTAACATCGGTACCTGACCTCATAAATGGTGGGCAGCTCCATAAAGACATGGTTTGATGAGTTTGGTGTGGAGGGCCCTAAATTATCTGCACAGAACCCTGATTTCAACCCTACTGAACACCTTCAGGATAAATTGGGACACTGATTTCAAGCCAAATCTAATCCAACATCAGTACCTGATCTCATAAATTGTGACCATCTCCATAAAGACATGGCTTGATGAGTTTGGTGTGGAGGAACTCAAGTGTCCTTCACAGAGCACTGTCTTTTCATCCAACATCAATACCTGACCTCATAAATGGTTGCCAGCCCCAAAATTACATGGTTTGACCATTTAAGTGTGTGGAAGACCTTGAGTTTCCTGGGCATAGCCCTGACTTCAACCCTCCTGAACACCTTTGTGATGAATTGGGACACTGATTTCAAGCCAGGTCTTCATATCCACCATCGGTACCTGACCTCATAAATGGTAAGCAGCTCCATAAAGACATGGCTTGATGAGATTGGCATGGAGGGCCTTAAATTATCTGCACAAGCCCTGACTTCAACCCTACTGAACACCTTTGGGATGAAATGGGACACTGATTTTAAGCCAAATCTCATCCACCATCAGTACCTGACCTTATAAATGGTGACCAGCTCCATAAAGACATGGTTTGACCAGTTTTGTGTGGAGTGCCTTGGGTTTACTGCACATAGCCCTGACTTCAACCCTACTGAACACCTTTGCGATGAATCGGAACACTAAATTTCAAGCCAGGTCTTCTCATCTAACATCGGTACCTGACCTCATAAATGGTGGGCAGCTCCATAATCGACATTGTTTGATGAGATTGGCATGGAGGGCATTAAATTATCTCCAAGGAGCCCTGACTTCAACCCTACTGAACACCTTTGGGATGAAAAGGGACAATGATTTTAAGCCAAATTTCATCCAACATCAATAACTGACCTTATAAATGGTGGCTAGCTCCATAAAGACATGGTACTCAAGTGGTCCAACCCAAAGCCCTGATCTCAACCCTACGGAACACCTTTGGTATTAATTGAAACACTGATTTCAAGCCAAATTTTCTCATCCAACATCGGTACCAGACCTCATAAATGGTGGGCAGCTTCATTTAGACATGGTTTGATGAGTTTGGTGTGGAGGGCCTTGAGTTATCTGCACAGAGCCTTGACTTTAACCCTACTGAACACCTTTGGGATGAATTGGGATACTGATTTCAAGCCAAATCTCATCCATCATCAGTACCTGATTTCATAAATTGTGACCATATCCATAAAGACACAATTTGATGAGTTTGGTGTGGAGATCTGACCTCAACCCTACTGAACACTTTTGGAATGAATTGGAACACTGATTCCAAGCTAAGTCTTCTCGTCAAACATCACTGACCTCATAAATGGTGGCCAGCTGCAGAAAGACATGGTTTTGACCAGTTTGATGTGGAGGGTTTTCTGTTTTCTGCACAGAGCCCTGACCTCAACCCTACTGAACACCTTGGAATGCTAATGGTGGTCCAGGTCTTCCCATGCGCCTTCATTATTTGACCTCAGAAATGTTCTTTTGGGTGTATGGACACAAATTCCCCCAGACACACTCCAAAATCTTCTGGAGCGGCTTCCCAGAATAGAGTTGAATGTTATAGCTGCAAAGGGCGAGGGGGGCTTGGGGGAATGATTCAATATTAATGGATATTACTTTGGTATGGGGTGTCCAACAAGCTGATATCGGTGTGATGGGCAATCTTTTTGGCCATGTAGTGTAATTTACCCAGTAGTGGATTTTGGGAGTATGTTGTATACCCAAAAAAATCTAATTGAAGTGCACAGGACATACTGTATGCTTCATGCCCTGTACTTCTCCCCCACAACTCATGAAAGCAATTCCCAGCTGTCAAAATGGGGCACATATGTGCACTATGCCAGTGTTCCTCAACCTTTTATCAGTCAAGGCGCCCTCTAAAATGATGGACAAGCTCGAGGCACCCTCCAAAATTATGGACAGTCCTGAGATGCCCCATTTTAAAATCTAAAAAATATTTTTATAGTTTTACATACTACAGAAACATCAATACACGAGTAGACCCACCATTAGAGGTGATTTATTCTTCCAAATCAAATAGACTTTTGCAAACTGGTACTGGCTAGTATTCCTATGTTTCTTTTTTCCATCACTTAGCTAAAGAGACCCCAAAGCTGACGGAGCAAGGCAGGGGAGGATCAAACAAGGATATCCTCCTTATCGATTGATGCCATTGGTCGTTAGGAGGTTGGCAGCTAGAAGGGTGTAATG